>NC_087457.1:24947347-25288597 GCF_036321535.1 Camelus dromedarius
CAATGGACAGAGTAAAGAGAATGGATACAGCTAAGGAGAGAATTGGTAAACTAGAAGATAAATCCAAAAAACACTATCCTGAATTCAGCTAATGGAGTAAAAAAGAAAGCTATCACAAAGTGTTTAAGAGACATGAAGAATAAAGTAAGAGGTCCACCTTCTTCTGTATTTTCAACCAGAGTTCCAAAATAGAGAGACTAGTTGAAGAGGCAATATTAAAGAGATAATGACAGAGCACGTTCTAAATGGTGAGTCCCACGGGTAGCATGCACCGTGGCATTTTAGCCCTTAAGTCCTTCAGACAGCTCCATGATGATAAAGGTCACACTAATTAGAAGTTACCTGTGATAAAGAGGGGGCAGATACTTAGTGGCTGGACTGTCCTCAAAAGACTGCCCAAGAACCTCAGCAGGGGTTATGGATGCAGTGAGGCAGGAAAGGTTAAGCTAGTGGCTCCAGAGGTGATGGAATAAAATTATCACAGGAGATTTCAGAGCATTACTCTTAACCTCAGGTGCTGCCTGTTATACATGGACACTCCACGAATGGGGAAAAGTGGCAAACCAAGGTGACATTAGCTGAGTTACTGCTTTGTGGAGTGTGATCTTTTACTAATGGAAAGGAAGAAATTTTCAATTTTTGTTACATATATATGAAATATGTGCATATATACTATTACACATACACATGCATAAATCTATGTATTGTATTTTTATGTTTACCTGCATTTTTATAATTTTGCTACTTCAGAGGTCACGCCTATGCCATATAGCAGACCCAGAAAAATCCCTGGGGTGAGTCTGCCAAGACCTCAGAAAGGACATGACCAGACTCGGTGTCTGCAATTTTACCACTAGGGGCTTAGATCTCAAATTACAGATACAACAATCCAAAATACTCTTGGTTTTACCTTCCAAGGGTTCAGAAAAATGGTAAGTGGAGAAATGCTTAACATTCTCTCTCTCACTTCTTTGTCTTTTCTTTGTGACTCTTTAGGTCTAAAACTCCCCTTGGAGTTTTCCCTAATAACCACGCCTTTCTAAATGCCTTTCTGCTTGCTCCCAGAGCTTTTCACACCCACCACAGCACTTATGCTACAGAATTTTAACCTTCTCATGATCTGTTTAACAGTCTGTTTCCTACACTCCTAACTTCAAACTGTATGTTCCCACAACAGACATTGTATTACTAGTCTTTTTATCCTTATATTCTGTTAGGATCTAGTTCAATGCCTTGTATGTAGTTCAGTATATTCAACTATACACGAATTAGTTATCACATCCTAATGTGTCAAAAAGGCTGAATTCTTCTCTTTGGATCATAAATGAAATGTAAAGAGAATTGCATTTAATTGAAAGTAAAAGAAAGGACTAAAGAATAGCATAAAACACTGCAGCCAAAAAAATTAAATGTTTTAACATTTCCTTATGCTTGTCTTTGTATTCTGATTTCAGTGATTTCTCTTAAGAATTAATTTCGCGTCCAAAACTGTTGGAAAATGATGAGCATTCCTTATTTTCCAGACTGCAGAAATTTTATAAAACTTTTTCTTTTCAAACTCCCCCCCCGCCCCGGGCCTCCCCGGCCTCCACAGCTGGATGTGCTCTGCCTACATGGAATCAAACAGCATTCATGCCTCCCCATCAGCCGGTGTTATCATTCAACACTTATCTTTTTTAGTCAAAATTAACACTGCACCAGATTCCTCATTAGTTGTAGCAGAAGGTTTTGGAAAAGCTGGTAATCTTCTCACATGTGATGTGGACCCCAAGAAAAAGAGTTAGCAAAACAAAAAGGAACATATAAACATGAAAATTATTATTTTTCACAATAGTAATCCTAAATTATTCCCTAAGAAAGACAAATATAATAAAGTAAGGGGTATATTTATTACTTTTAGTAAGTTTTCATTTTGATATAATTTCAAACTTTCAAAAGTTGCACAGAAAGTATAAAGTCCAGTGTATACTTTACCAGTCTTACCATGTGTTGTCTTCTCTCTCTTTTCATATATATATGTATATATATATGTGTGTGTGTACATATATACATACTTTCTCATGTAATTTACAAAAAATTATATATAATCTATAATTGTAATTTTAAAGAATTTATACAAATTATAATTTTCCCTAAATCATGAGAGGAAGCTACAGGCATCATGCCTCTTTACCCTTAAAAATATCAGCATGTATTTCCTAAGAACAGAGACATTCTCTTACGTAAGAGAATTATTTAAAATCAGAAAACTTAACATCGACACTATTGTCTAATCTATGATCCACAGTCAAGTTGTGCCAATTGTCCCAGTGATACGCTTTACAGCTTTTCCCCCACCAACTCCAGGATCCAAGTCAGAATCACTCATCGCATGCGATGGTCATGTCCTGTTATGTGCTTTAGTCTGGAGTAGTTACTTGGCCTTTCTTTGTGTTTCACCCTGCCACTTTTTAAACCCAGAGGCCAGTTATTTTGTTAGAATGTCCTTCAAATCGGGTTTGTTTTGTCTGATTTTTCTTCATGATTAGATTCAGGATATGCACTTTTGGCAGAAATGCCATAAAAGGGAAATATATTGTATCAGGAGACACCTGAGAATTTGGCCCATTATTGGCAACATTAACTTTGAAAAATGTATACTTAACTACATCAATAAATCAAGAAGTAATACAAACATAGATTCATATGAAACCATACCAAAAATGGACCAAATACAAAAGAAGTCGTGTCATTCAGAGAGCGAGCGTATACTCACACTAGCCCCTTTTGACAAATAGGCGGGAAGGTCAGTGAGGTATTAAAAACAACACAAAAGAGAAACTGTTGTGGGAAAATCTGAGAGACAAGGACATTTGTATATCAAGAAAAAGCAAGTTGCTAATAGTTTCAGGGAGTGTATAATAAATTGGGAGTCATTTTTTAAAACCTAATTTGAATTCCCCTAGATTCCCTTTCCAGGATCACTGGTAATTGTGTTTATAAATCATCACTGGTTCATGACAATGGAAAATTTCATCTCTCTCTGGTAAAAAAAGAAAAAGTTACATCTTTGTAAGTTCCCTTTGGTTCAAAAGCTTTTAATTTTAAAAGGGTTATAGGAATATGTCCTTTGGACACAGCTTTTAGTAGCTAAATTATAAAAATGCATGTAAACATAAAAATACAATATGTAGATTCATGTGTGAAAGTGTAATGTATAAGCACACATTTCTGATATATACATATATACAAAAATAGAAAACTTGTTCCTTTCCATTAGTAAAGATCACACTCCACAAACCATTAACTCAGCTAATGTCACCTTGGTTTGCTTCCTTTCCGTGTTCATGGAGTTTCATGTGTAACAGGCAGCATTTAGGTTTAAGAGTAATACTTAGAAATCTCCTGTGGTAATTTTATTCCATCCCCGCAATTGGATATAGTACAATGCTATTTAGAGCAAAGTAGAAGGGGATTTCAATGCATTACAATGTGCAAACTATAATTTCAGTTCCAATTTTCAGAAATTGTTCTCTTCGAAAAAATAACTTCACTGGAAGCTTTAGCCCTTTACTATTTTTATGCAACTCTCTAGGCATGTAAACCGGAAGACCCAGATTGCACAGTTACTTTCTGTTTTGTTAACTCCATTCACTTAGGGCTCAAGTGGAGAATGAAGAGATTTTTTTTTTTAAGATGATGCTATGATGGCAAGAAGCAGGACAAGCAGTCAGACTTTTTGCTTTTAGTCTTTACCATTCTCCAAGACTTAAAGACATTAATTTTAATGAGGCTAACTCATGTGCAGGGCATCATTTTAAACTATGGTACAGAATTTCAAGAAAAAAAATCCCATCACTTAAACTATTTAATGTCACCAAAGAGTTGTGAAATACATGAAATACAAATAATTTTCTGGATAATGTTGTCATGCAATATTACAAGATTCACAAATGACTCTCAAGAGGACGCATCTTAAGATTTATAAAAACAGCATGAGCAAAAAGCTGAAGTTGTCTCTAATTTCTTTTGGTTGACTGAGCTTTGTGTGTGCCCCTAGTTGAAAATCTTCCTAGACTTTAATCCCTAGGAAAAGGGATTTAAAAAAAAAATTCTTCTTAGACATCACTGAACAATCTTCCTATCCATTTAAATTTCTGCCATAGGATCTAAAACATGAAGTTGTTCAAAGGTAAGGAAAGTTCATGACCAAATGAAGAAAACTTCTAACACATGCCTCTTCTTTTCTAACAGATCTTTTTGTGTTAACTCCCTTTTGTCCCATTCACTCAGCCACCTACACAATTAGGCACTTTCTCTTTGGGTCATCTTTCAACAGCTGAGCTTTCGTAAGTGTTTCTTCACAAAGGATTTATGGAGAAACAGTTGAAAGTAGACTTGGCCACAGCCCTGTCTTTATAGCTTCTGGCTCCTGAGAAGATAAGAAAGCATTGCCACTTCTCCTTCATGTCAAATAACTTTATCAGAGGGAAGAAATGAGTGAATTCTTCAAAGTCCCTTAGTGAATCATTGGCAGAGGGAGCAATAACTGACTTTTGGACCCTGTTTACCCTCCTCCTGTGGTCCTTCATTTCACATCGACCAGAGAGCTTATACGGAATTCACATCAAAATCACTAACCAGGAGCCAGCGGTGCCAGTACCAGCTCCCCAAGACATACAGTCACTTACAGGAGGTTCTACGGGATCCCTTAAAAACAATCCTGTTTATACTTGAGGTCTTACAAGAGAGTTGGCCATTTTTACTCTTTTATTTTTATCTCCGTGGAAAAAGCAGGAAGCTGTTTATAGGGGGACTGCTGCTGACTGCCATGGATGAAGTGCAGGGACTCTAGGCAAAGGATGTTAACAGTTAGGGCATAACAACAGATAAAAAAATATTTAAAAGAAGGGCCAATGGGAAGTAGTTTTCCCATTTCACGTCTACATTTTAACAAACAAATGTTGCAAGCCCTATGGGTGCGAAGCAAGAGTTTTCCAAAGCAGTGATTTCTTTTTTTTTTATAACAGTTCCTCCAGTTATGAACTTTGACCGTTTTTCACACAAGTAGCAGAAACTAATTTGAGAGAAAACTAAATTCCATGCTGTTTGAAGTGAGATGAAGTAGATAAGTCCACGTCGTTGAAGAAGGAAAATGTACTATACTTGGGGTCAGTGATGTTCTTGCAAAGTGGACATCCTTACATAGTACTTTCTTTGTGATAGCCTCCTCTTTGGGGTCATGAAAATAACATTTGCCTTAAGTGATCAATCTGATCGTCCCCATCCACTCAAGAGCAGCCCTGTGCGGTTCTGAATCAGACACTCTTTTTATAACCGACATGTAGTGATATACGAGCTTCACTTTCTCTAGGCAAAATGAAAGCAGACACAGGAAAGCAGCAGACGATGTCAACGGACTACACTGGACGGAACTCACACTGAAGGGAAAAAGAAGAAAAGGGAAAACTTAGACCAGCAGGGGTTGGCTTTGAAGAGGTTGCTTCTTTATCAACCGAAGGGACAACCTGAATCTCCAGCATATCTTAACTAATCCAGGTTCTTAAAAAAAGTTCTGGATGTGATTCAGATACAGCAAGCCCCGTAAGCCTAACATTTCCACAGCTGACACGGTTCGCTGGCTCGTGAGCCAGACGTTAGAAGCGTCTCCTGGATAAGCTCCACCGTGGCCGGGTACAAATCACAGTCACTCTTCTTTCCTCCACCCACGCTCCTGGGTGATACAATCAAGAGCGAGCTGGGATTTGTAAGAAAGAGAGTGATGTCAACCTCCCATTGTGAATTTAACCTCTAAGTCAGATTTTGAGAAAAAGTAAAGCAAGGCAAAAAAAAAAAAAAAAAGCCAGCGTAGAATCCAGCCCTTTGCTTGGTTTCTCTTTCAGTAACCCCTTCATGACAGGTTTGTTCACAGCAAAGAGGAATTAGAGACAACACCTGTGGCAGCTGGTGGACTATGTTATGGTAGAATGAGTCCATTGACCACCTGTTCACCAGTTAACATTACGAGGTAAATTATATGTATCAATATGGAAAAATAACCAAGACATTGTTACGTGGAAAAAACAAGTTGCAGATTAGGGAAGAATCACTGAGCCTGTCTGTAAAAGAAACAGTTGTGGAAAAAAATGCACATCTATTTCTACCTTTCTGAAAAAGCATGCAGAACATAGGTAACTGCTGTCACTCTAGGACGGGTACCTCCCAGGAGGCACTGAGGACACTCTGGGCTGCACGGTTCTTTGCTGTGGGGGCTGTCCTGCGCACCGCAGCGTGCTTTACAGCAACTCTGGGCTCTTCTGCCCCCCACCCAAGTGGTGACAACCAAAATGTTTCCGGACATGACCAAATGTCTGCTGGGAGGCAAAACTGTCCCCGGTTGAGGACCACCGCTCTGAGGAGTGAAGCTGGAGAAGAGATTTTACTTTTCATCTCTCGTCCTCTGAACCGTTTGATTTATTTTCATTTTTTTTTTTTTTACCATGGACATATACTACTTTTACAAGAAAAAAACCTAGTTGGTTTTTGGGGGGTTTTTTTGGATAAAAGGGAAAAAGTTTCCAGAGTCATCCCAGAACTCACATATAACCTGGACCAAAAAAAAAAAGAAAAAAAAAAAAAGAACCATATAACTAATAAAAATACTCCATAAAGCTGTTGCCGTTTTGATTGATTTAGTAGCTTCATGTAGTACATTTACTACAAAGAGCTTCAGGCTCTGCTAAAAAAAAAGAAAAGAAAAGAAAATCAGAAAACATATTCTAAAATTTTTTCAGCCAAAAAAAAGCAGCAGAAACAGTGCAGGAAGTGGCAGCCAAAAATCAAGCTATCTAATTAATGCGATCCGCACAGGCAAACAGGGTTAGGAATTTATTTTCTGCCAAGCAGAGCCAGCCTTCAGCAAAACTGCAGGAACTGTGAACCGTCTTCAGTATCCTTCCATCCTCTCATGCCATTGCCCTCAATTATCAATTCACTCATTCATGCAGATATGTAGGAAGGCTATATTAGACGCTGAATTCTTTGGATTTGAGAAGCACCAACAGCTTTGGGATAAGTTAATTTATGGTTTTATCCTTACCGGTGACCTCTGCACTTGAACAGACTACTCAGAGACAGGAAAGTTATCGTGGGGCAACTTCAGAGACCAGCGTCTCCTGGCAGGAGCGGCAGGGAGAACAGAGCTGCCTGCCAAATTGTACTGCAAAGGCAGCCGCCCGGCGAGGCCGGGGGCAAAGCCAGGCTGCAACTCAGGAAGGGATGAGGGAAAGCAAGAGGGGAGGGCCGCCATGTTGCTTCGCTCAGTAAAGAGAAGTCCTGGAGGAGGACGTGGAACCCAAAAACTTTCGAAAGAGAAAAATGAAAGTGTTTGATCCAAACTGAGGAGAAAGCAAGCAACACATCAAAGAAGGGGGAAGGGGGGACTGGAAGGGGTGGAGAGAGAGGAGGGGGGAAGGGTGACAACAACATTGAAGAGAGTAGCATGAAGAGGAGGAGTCCCAGGAAATGAAAATGGAAAGAAAAGATCCTGCCTGGCAGAGGAGCAGAGGGCAGGAAGTTCAGGGTGGACTTGGCCAGACCTGGAACATTCCTTAAGGCAACGGCTATTCTCCTAAAGCACAGAACCAGTGGCGAATTGTTAAGGGCAGGGTTGATGAAGTTGCATTCCTGAAAGTCAGAGACATGAGTAAGTTCTACGTTTAAAAAAAAGAAAAAGTATTCGTTTTCCTCAAGTCACCATATTGCAACGTCCAAGCACTCATCCACTATTCAGCCTTTCCTTTGACCAGTCTTCAGCCAAGACTTGAATCGCCATTTCCTGGTTCCGTGGGCGGTTAGGATAATGAGGCGCATTCTGCAGCTTCGCTTCATTTCTGGCCTGCCTCCCTTTTCGAGGGTGTGGGCTCCCTTTGCTCTGCTCCATGAAAGATACTGTCACATAGAGCAGCGTCTGTGTGTGGCCCTGCAGCCCCTCCAGCCTTCCCCTTAATAAAAACAGCAGCAGCCAGAAGGGCAGAAAATGGATTATAAACCTCAGTGTTAACGTTAGGACTAGCAGTGGCCATGGCTGCGGTGCTGGCACTCTTTTCTTTTGAAACAGAAACAGAAAGAATGAATGAACGTTCGAGGCTTTATACAAAATGAGTCATCATTTGCAAAAATTGTTCTTCATTGTACCTCGAGGAAGTTTGAGATGTTGACTTTTCAAAACATCAGGATCCTCAATATTTGGAAAAATCATAAAATCAAAAACTCTCCATTAAGAACAGTAAGGAAGACTTTTAAATTCCTCCCTCCATAATCTTATTTATGGCAATATTTAAATGTTTTACCTAAAACTGAAGTGTTAAGAATTATGAATTTACCAACTGGAAGCTTTCATGTAAACCACTTCCAACCGTGGTGCCTGATCTTGAAAGAAATGGAGTTCCTGAAGCCATTTTCAATATCTCTAGGAGTTAAACAGAAATTGCAAGTTCACTTTCAATAAAGTTGCACAGGCTAATTGAAATGTCAGGCACCTTTGATTCAGCCTGGAATTATATTAATGTCATGTGGCAACAGTAGTTACCTCTTGCTGATGAGGAGAGGGAATGGAGAAAGTGGGGAGGGGGGAGGGAGAGAGATAAGAGGATGGGAACAGGATTTGACTCTAGACCTGAATCAGTCCTTATTAAACTGGGTGATTTTTAATCTCAACACACCTCAGTTTTCTCCTCTGTAAATTGGACATAATGCTACTTTGTGTTCCTATTAGTATTGGGAATAATTCATGTAAGCATTCAGGTTACATAGTGTGGAATCCCCAGTAGTTCTTGAGTGCTTACTGTGTCCTCGACCCTATTCTAGGTGCTTTCCATGGAGTCATCCAAAACAACATTACAGAATTGCAGATTATTATCTTTTTGGGATGAGGAAGTTGAGACACAGCCAGTGAACTGAGGATTCTTAACCAAAACAATCCGGTTAGGTATCTATGGCTCTTCATTACAAATCCACACTCTTAACCATCCTGCTTTATTTCCTTCATATGTATTGTGAACCTAATGTGTGATCATTTCTGTCAATACCATTATTCTATGTCATTGTTATTAAAAATTAGAAAAAGAAACTTCTACCAAAAAAAAAAAAAAAACGGTATTGTGTTTAGTAGACAAAATTCTTCAGACCTCAAGACCCATGGTGGTAAAATGGTTGGCAATCATGGCTCCATAAGGGAGAATTTGGTATTTTATGGTCAGTCATTAATTTAGTCTCTAGGATGACTCTGATATGAAGTGACTCTCTCATCATTCACTCTTTTTTTCAATCATTCATTCATTCACCAACTGCCTGCCAGGCACTCTCCAGTATGCTGCTATTTTAACAGATTCAAATATCGTGTTACTCTGAAACCACAGTGTAGTTATACTATGTGTTTTTATACTCATTAAATGAAAAATACATATTTTAGATTCCTAAGTATATGCTCTGAAGTCACACATTCTTTCTTTGGTTTACTTTCCCCTTTGTTCTGTTACTAGTTTGTGATTTACTTAGGTACAGCTACACACAAAAAAAACGCATTTCTCAAACATACAAAAGGTCAAATGCTTTCTCTGAGAAAATTTAATCCAGACTGAATATGTGTAAAACAAAGAGGAAGAAAGTAACCCCCAAATAATCCTTACACACATGGATCTGAACACAAAAAAAAATGACACGTCGTAATCCTTCTCCCATGTCCTGATATACAGTCCTTCAAAACCAATTTATAAAAAGTTTAAAAATAAAAAGCTGCTTCTAACTACAACCAATTAGGATGCAATTAGCTACAGTGAATGGACTGTTCCTGATTGTCCAACCTCAGGTTATTCAGTTTATGGATTAACCATGCTCCTTGTTTGAATTAACCATGCTCCTTGTTTGACCATTTTTCTCATTTTATGCTTCCCTGCTTCTCTTCTCTAGCTTTGTACCTGTTCATTAACATGTGAAGATAAGAGGCTCACAGAACAGAGTTCTGAGGTAGAACTCAGTGAGGCACTTGGATCCCTCATTGGCAGTTCTCATGGGGCTTTCATCGGAGAAAAAAGACAGCACCATGAGTTGCATTAGGTCTCACATATCAAAGTAAAATATCCTCCTTTCCATAATCAGGTTGACTGTATATGACACCTTTCCCTGGATATGTTCTTAGGGATCATGACTTCCTACCTCCAAACTTTACAGGTGACAAAACTAGAGCCTAGACAAGGTAGGTGACCTGCCCCAGGCCACCCAGTTAGTTAATCAGAATGAGAAGCTAGGATTTGCTAATGCTTCAGCATGTTCCTTTCAAGCCTCTAGTCTAACTTTCACCCAGACGCATGTTTTCCCAGTACACTGCGTTTCTTTAGTATCTCATCAGCAGTAAGGAATTGAGTGCATTCAAATAAAATAATTCCACTAATAATTACAATTAAGTTAGTTTATTTGAATACAGTTTTGATTCTTTCTTTCCCATTGATGGGGTAAACCAATGCTTATCAATCAGTTTATCACGTCCTTCCAAAATCACTTTAACAAAGAATAAGGAGTCGACAGGACAGATACCGAAAGTTCACTTTTTCCAAGAGCACATAGTATAGAGATAAACTTGAATATTTTTGGAATGAGATATGAGGCAGAAGAGGGAAGATAGGAAAGAAAAAAGGGAAACAAGGAGGGAGCAAGGAAATGCTAATGTCTTTACTTCAAGGACATTAACAGTTTAATAGTATCATTGAAAATGATTTTTATTATAGGCTCTTAGTAATTGTCAGAAAACCTTGCAATACATACCCACGACCTCTCTGTTTGTAATTATCTAAAATACATTTTTTAATAAATTGCGAGGAAATACCCGAAATTGATACGCTCATAGACTATTATTTATGTGAATCATCAGCCCCAGAGCAAATTTAGTTTCTCACAGTTTGCCCATTGATTTATTTCTGCTTTAAGGGATACAGTGTAAATGATTCAATATTTTAAAATTGCCTGCAAAATTCAAGGAAGATAAATGATGAAGATAATTTAATGCAATTAGTGTTCACAACCATACCGTCAAATATATACTACATTCATGTATTATCTAGGGCTTTTTGAATGATAATACTTTTCTAAACACTTTACTTCTTTTATCCTCAATCTGCCTTTATTTGTTCATTTTGAAATTTGATCATCGAATTCACTTAGATGTATAATTTCTCTAAATTTTTACTTACAGAATCTCCAAACTTGTCTTCAGTTGTCAATTTAATTAATAAACATTTCTTCAAAGATTATGCCACTAAGAATTAAAAGCAACTTTTTATCTGTCTTAGAAAATATGAATAAAAATTGGAGCAAAAGATATGCTTCATTTCTTATGGATAATGGTAAATTGACTGTATTTTCTAAAATTAAATTTTAATATCTGGTAAGAAGCCAAAGGATATTTAGGACATTTTTTAAAAATATTTTTTCAGGCAAATATTTTTGTGGAATGGCTTTTAAAGGTGCACAATTCTGTTTGTTAAATAAAGCTCTGTGTTTTTTTTTTTTATTTATTAAGCTATCTGAAAAATTACATATAGTCTAGTCATTTTTAATAAAAAGAAAATAAGTGGAGAAATGATTATGATAACACTGTAAGTGTTCATGATTTTTTTTAATAGACTGTGTCTAAATATTTGAATTTAGTCTCTGTTAACAAAATTTCAAAGACTAGCATTTAAATAGGTTATTAAGTTACATTTCTGGAGACATTCATATTACAAATCCTGTGGTAACTTGGGGATAGAGGGGTTGCATTCAACCATGGCATGCATAAAGGGGGCAAAAACAATGTTAAAATAAGTACTTACCAATCCCCAACCACTCTGCTGAGGGCTTTTTAAACAAGTATCACTTGTTTATTTTCACAGTTCTATGAGGTAGCTATTTTTATTATCGTCATGTTACAGAAGAAACAGGTTTACAAGTTAAACAACTTGCCCCACAGCTTATATTTAATAAGTGGCTGAGCTGAAATTTGAAGCAGGTTCTGGCTCTGAACTCCTTCTACAGATAACAGGCACTTTGTCACTTGGCAACACAATATATAAGTTTACTTACAGAGTAACTCTATAAAATCTATCTAAAGGTCAGATTCTTCAGGCTTGTGTACCCATGCAAGAAAACAAAAAAGGTCATTCTCTGGATAATTGAAGAAAAAGCGTCTTTCAACTGAAATTGACTAGGTTAGTTGATAAGAATTTCCATATTATTAACTCGGTTGTCCTCTTTGCAACATAATCTTTGAGATGAAGAAGAGGATCAGGGAACAGGATTTTCTGTGCATGATGCTAAGAAAGATGGATGGAACTGATCGATTCCATGAAGTTTTTTTTAATCAATTAAATTGAGTGTATGGAGTTAAGTGCTCAAAAATAAAATTGTCATCAGTATTTTTCTGTTTCTCATACATAGCCTTCATACATACATACATACATATATATATATATATATATATTTTTTTTTTTTTTTTTTTTTTAAATTCCTGGGTCTGGTTTTGTTTCCCCACACCCATACTAATACTGGGTATCTTCTGCAATTTTCTGAAATCTTTCTCTCTCTCTCTCTCTCAAACCTCCATCTTTCTTTTGAATTTTTCTATACTAATTTGTAATCCTTTTTTGTAAGTTAAGGGAAACAGTCAATTCTCTATCAAATGCTTTACATATTACATAACCAAATTTTTCTGAACTAAAGTAACTAGAGGTCAGAGGAGGAAATGGGAGAGAGGAAGGCCACATACCGTAGGGAATGAAGACCAGATAACACCAACTTGGCATTTAAAGACCAACAAGGAGCTTCTAGGCGAATGCCTCCCATAGAATTTTTACTTTTTCATAGCTGAAGTAGAATTCCCAAACTTCAGCCAAAGCTTCTACACATAAACACATTATAAAAGAAAAGGAGTACATTTTTTTTTAAATGCTGAGTTCCACGTTTGAGCCAACAGGAACCCCAAGACCATAGGCCATAATGGCGGAGAGACCCTGAGTGAAACCCTTCAGTGCAGGCAAGAGCCAGACAGGAATACGAGAACGTCATTACAAAGGAATTTTGCAAAATCTTAGCAATGGCCTTGCCCTTTCTATTTTCTCTGGGGGGGTAAAAAAAAGAGTAAACAAATTTTAACTAGATTTTAAGAGGCAAGATGGCCCCAGAGCACTTGAGGGCTGTCATTTCTTTCAAGAATAATTCATCCTAGAGTAAACTAATACCTGAGTCTTTAGAAAAAGGCAAAATAAAACTGGGCTTTTCGCTTTGAGAAGCAAATATTGTCCAAACATAACCAAAAGGCAAAACGAGGTTTTGGTTGTGAAGTGTCACAGGCAAAGCCCATTAGCAATTCCCGGGGAATGAAAGTAGAATCTGGGTAACAAAATAAAGTCTAACCTTTTTTGTGTGTGTCCTTTGCGCTTGGTCTAGTTTCACTTGCTCACAGGGTGCCATGTGTGGAGGCCTCAAACGCGGCGCTTCAGACCAGAGTTCCTGGCGCAGAAGGGCTGCCGCAGCGCCGCAGCTTGGCGGGCGGTGGAAGCGCCTGCGCAACTCCTCGTTCAACATGGCGGCGGCGGCGGAGGAGGACCGTGTGCAGAGACGCCCAGCCCGGCGCTGCGCTCTGGCGCCCCCAGCAGTGCGGCTGCGCCAACCCGCGAGAGCCCGCCTCCTCCCCGCTGCCGCCATCCGGGTAAAGCAGCCTCGCCCAGGGCCTTTCCCGGGAGGTCGTGCCCTGGAGCGCGACTCACACCTCTTCATTGTTCGATCAGAGAATACAGCTTTCCTTTGTTTCTGAACCAAATTCGGTCTCGTTCTGTTGGCGTGAATGACACTCAGGCAGAAGACCCCTGGTGGGGACCAACTCCGGATGGTCAATAACATATGCTCTCTGTCAAATTTCACCCCTAATAAGACAAACAAAATAATTACTAAGGGCGTTGTATCTTTAGAAATCATTTCAGATTATTTATTTCTCCCTGCTAATATCTTGCATTTGGCAAAAACCAAAAACTTTGTTTTGCCTTGTTTTGGGCGGGAGGAGGGGGCATCAATTAGGTTTATTTATTTTTTTAAATGAAGGTACTGGAGGTTGAACCCAGGACCCCGTGCATGCTAAGCATGCACTCTACCCCTGAGCTGTACCCTCACCCGCAAAAAACTGTTCTGACAAACCATTTTTCTCCTTTTTATTTAATACATTTTAAAGTAAATGTTGTTCATATGACCTGGTTTATTATTTTGAATCTTTCATGTAGATCAGAAAACTTCATGCTTGATAATGAATATTCATCTCTTCACTTGATCTCCACAGCCATTTACTAGCGGTATTCCTGTCACTAACACACAGACGTGTTACTTTTTCATCAGAAACTACACTAGGGCAGGAAGTGTAGCTGAGACTGGGAGCTGTTAGATTCTCTCTACACAAAGCTGGTTGCTATACAAAGGACTAGAGTGAAATGCGGGCAAAGGACGTGTGAAGCGGGGCACAAGAAGGGTCAAATTCAACCCACCCCAGGTGTGACGCAGATCCACTCAGACATTCCATTCAAACTAGTCCGTCACAGAACCATTAAGGAAGGACGTGACCGCAGTCTCTCGCACAGACCTAACAGAGTAAGAATACAGGAGGGATGGCGAAAGAAGTTTCAGTGGCCGTCACTCCACCTGAGCCCTTCGTCAGCGCTCATCCTAAATTTCTATCCCTTTTGCTACCACTTCAGCAGGTCTCAAATGCTTGCTTGTGGGAGGGAGCCAGCTCTTCATCCTGAACGGAGCGGAGTACCTATGGCCTTACGCTTGTGTTAGGCATTTATAGCCATGGCTGGTCATGCAAACATGAAGACATCTCATTAAATTTCCTGGGCTCTGGACAAACTTCTTCCTGCCTGTGTTGTGTAGCAGACACCCTAATTCCTCATGGTAACAAATATGTAATTCCTTTCTTTGCCTGATGATCCATCACGAAATATCCAAAGTAACCAGTGGCCAGTTTCCAGTTCTGTAATGTCTGTTGTATCATCCAGAATAAGTGCAACCCTACACCTGCACCTGGAACCAGGAACCAGGAACCAGGACCTCTAATCCACAGAGCTATATATTGGCAAGGACAGGACACACTGATTCTGCAAATAGGTCCCTGGGAGTGATTCCTGGGCCTGTATCTTCTGTTAGAGACAAAGTACTACATATTGATCGTTGCTTTAATACATACTTCATCCCAAGGACAGCACAACAATCCTGTAAAATGTTTTCTCAAACTGATGTCTCAGATAATAATTTAATAAGTCATTTCTTCCTTCTATTAGGTCAGCTGCTCCTGGATTATGTTTGTACATGATCCAGGAGATCTCAAGTTCATTTACCCATTGTTGCCTTTCCTTGTTTGAAAAAAAAAAAAGGGTTCTTTGATCTGAAGCACTGTTGTGAAAAACCAGTGCTGGCAAGTTAAGCATTCTGAAAGCCCTCAGATGGTAGATCTGGAAGAGGCATTTCAGGCAAAGAAGGCAAACCCAAATCCAGAGCTTACACCAATTCTAGTAAAGAAGAAATATTGTCCCTGTCAAAGTAGAGGGTCAGTGTAATCTAACTGCAGCCACGTGGCCTCCTCACAGTCGTCACGGCATCTGGTGTACCAGTGGTGTTGGACGCAGGGTCTTCGGTCAGCGTAAAGCAGGGTTGGAGGTGCTGGAGGTTTCAGAAGAGAGAAGGCATGAAATATGAGTGGGGAAGTCAGTGCTCTAGATGTATCATTTCCAGGTAAAATGCAGTGTTGAGCTGATATTCATGGCTGAGACTTCGAAGAGAGACTCGTCAGCCCAGTAGTTGTGAAGCCTGACAGCAGTAAGAATTGAAAAGAGAAGACCCAAATGAAGAGAGAGATTGCAAACTTGGGGGCCAAATGTACGTGTAAGGAAAGGGAAAGGAAGAAATCTGATTTAGGGGGTAGGTAACATTTCATAAAAATAAGACACATTTCATAGAAATAAGGAAGTTGGAGGAGGCACGGGAGAGCTAATTTGGTGGGGGCAAGGGGAGTTAATAAATTCAAAGTCTGACAGGTTGTGCTGATGGAACAGTGGGGCACCTCTCAGCCAGGAAGAGATGTGGACTTGGAGGCTGAGAGAGTGATGGGGCCCAGACACACAACATAGGAAACCTTTGAGGAGCTGAAAGTTGTAGTTGTGGGAGCAGCTACATTTTCTAATCATGTAATCATAGGATTGCTATAATGATTGTAAAAAATATGCTATAGGTAATAATAGTAGATAACGTCCTATCCATAGCACCTGGCGCACAGGAAGCATTCAGTAAATATTAACTCAATGCTATTTTCGTTATTATTATAAAATAGTAGTGCTGGAATTCAAACCCAGTTCTTTCTGACTCCAAATATTTTTTCTTAACCCAATGCTACATTTAGGTAAAGGATAAACAAGCTACAGAGCCCGTTTCACATGTAATAGACATTATTCCTCTTCTGTTCCTCTTTTTTTTAAAACAAAATCTTTGTTCAAAGCTCAATGGACATTCAAGATGTTGCTGATAATATCAAAGGAACTAATTAAAATTCTGTATGCTCAATTGATACTCTACTGTTTATGGATATATAAACATACACACAATAGATGTATCTAATGACAAGCTAACAAGTTGAAATGGTCAAATATCATATCTAACCCCAATGTATTTAATGCTCTCCTTATAGTCTTTGTTTTGCATGAAAATATTAGCAATGTCGACTTGACACATTCAAGACTCTCAGATCTCCATGCGGAAAACCATTTGAATTTTTTTCTCAGGAACCATATGAGGTACATTAGTGGGCAATGCATTGACTGGAGGACACATAAAATTCTGCTCTCTGTGGTCATCTTAAGAAGTGTCACAGGCAGCAAGACATTTTTTATTGTGAATGTCTCTGGCTAGGTACTAAGCACTGGGCCATTAGTCACAGAAGACATGAAATTGTGAATTTGTGATGCCCAAGCCAGCTCTGACATCACAATTCTAAACACCCTGATTCTGAGCAACTTTGAGCAACAGCCAGCTCCCATCAAGACAGCCAGCACCCTTCTCCATGGTCTGCTGCTGGTCCACTCCCTGGCCCTTCTCTGCTTCTGCAGAGATGCCCGCCGGACCACAATTTTGTAAACAATCCTGTCAGCTTCTGTGCTCATGTGTCTTTTTCCCCTGAGCCCTGCTAGGGGCAGATGCCCGCCTGCTTTTCTGACATACATCTTTCGGTTAAACGCAGAGGTACTGTTTCAGACTTGCTAGTGTATGTGATACGCATGGAGTTCTGTATACTTGCCAGATAGTTTACGGGTTGCTTCATCTTGGTAAATTTAAAAACAAACTGTGCTGCTGCACATAAGCACATGTGTCTAATTTTTCCCCCAAATACTAGTCCACCTGCATTTAATGAATTTCCACTTTTGTCTTAGTCTTTAATAATAATATTAAAAATATCTTACTCCTCAATTTATAAAGCATTTCAGAGCTGTGTGTGCAGAGTTTTCCATGATGTTACCAGGTGATGTGCAGACCTGGGCAAGAGGAAAGCAAGACCTCTGAGGCTACCCCCTTCTTAAGCGAGTGCTAGAAGATGCTGTCTCCTTTGTGCACATTTTAGAAACTTCCTTCATTCCACCAGGTCAAGAATTTATGCCGTTCATACAGGAGTCTGTTTTATCCTTTTTTTTTTCCCCCCAAAACTACGGCTTTTTATTGTCTTGGATGCAAATACAGTTTTTGAATGTTTTATCTTTCTTATCTGTGAATGATGACAAGGATGTGATGCCAATGACAATGAAGAGAGAAAACTGTCTAAATAAACATCTCCATCACATATATACTTTATTTTAAAATCTCACAATACTATTAATTTCTTCGTTCCTAAGAAGTGACATTTTCCAAATGTATGTGTGTATATGCATGACTGGGACATTATGCTGTACAGCAGACATTGACACATTGTAATTGACTGTATTTCAATTTAAAAAAAAAGTGACACTTTCATTTCCCTGGAATGTGTGTGTGTGTGTGTGTGTGTGTGTGTGTGTGTGTGTGTGTGTGAGAGATTCTAACCTCTACTCTTCCAGTATCTCACATTTCTTTATCTCCCAACCTGTACAAACCTAACTTCCGGATAAAACTAAAGTCATAGGGATTAAAGTAAAAATGCAAGTTAGAATCCACAATGCTTTACCAAATGCAAAATGATTACAGTATATATTTATAATGCTTTATAGTTTAAAAGGTAATAAAAGATAACACCTCATTTATGCCCGACAGCCATCCTCTGAGCAGGGCACTATCCTCATTTATCAGCTGATGAAACTGAAGCTCGTGAGGATAAAAAGCTCACGCAGCCTCACATGCATGGGATTAGGTAGAAATGTAAGTAATTGACAACATTCAACCATTCCTGACCTATAGTTTTATTTGGTTCAAGCTCGTATGTGACAGGACTCTAGTCCAGAGCTCTTCCTCTCATATGCCTGGATTCTTAGTCTCCACGATTTCTTTAATGCTATAATAAAGGAAATGGTTGGGTCATTTCTGTAAAGCACTTAAAAAAAGATATTGCTGGAAACTTGTTACCTGTCTCAGCCTTAAGATGAACCCGATTACATGGTCATAAGTTAGGAAGCTTTACGTACGCACCAGGATACGCAATGAGGGAAAAGGAGGTATGCTATCATAAACGTTTGTAGGTTTCATAAAAGAAGCACAAAATTACGAGCTTAGGTGTGACGGAAACAGAAATTTCATGACTTACTGTTTCATACGAATAACAGCTCAATAATGGGATGTAAGCCACTAGCACTGGGAGTAGATTATTTGTAAAGTACAAGAGAAGTAGTTGCTGACTTTCTAAAAACTGGCTTTATTAATTCCCGTTACGTAGGTCCTCAAATATCTACCATTTACACCTTTAGTAGTAAACAGTAGTGTAAAATAAAGTTATTTTTGCTTAAATTCCTAAGACATTCCATTGCTCTATGATTATGTAACTATAACCTTTGTTTATTCATGTATCAAATTGGAAAATAGGTACCTCCACACACTGAAAAAAGTGCATAAAAATGTGTAAATGAGGAGCATAAATATATTAATGCACACGAAGTATACTACCAATGCAGCCTGGGTTACAGTGATAACGGTTCAATTTCTATGCAAGTTATACCGCCGCCGCTTCTGGAAGACAAGAACGGTGTCTTTATATAGACGCTGCAGGGTAATGGCTTTAAGTAAAAGGCTACATCATAGGAACAGACTACATTATTTCACATGAATAAAAAAGGGAGCATTTATAACTCCAAAAATAAACCATTTAAATTATTAGTTCCAACAATGAGTAAAGGAGATAGAACTCAGTGGAATTCTCAGATTATTTTTAAAACCTCACGTCAGTAATTTTAAACATTGAAAACAAAGTTAGAAACTAGCGTGGCTAGCCTCACTCCCATTTTGCAAAGGATAGAGCTCATCATTAGAACACAAATCAAGAGGTTTCTTTAATCTGTCTAAAACTTTACCGCAATCTCTGAAATCAATTCCTACCTTCCAGCTTCCAACATTATCAACCTCTACCACCATCAAATCTTACATCAATTAAATAGATAGTAAATACCAAAAGTGAGTGTTTATGACTCAACTTCTCACTTTTCTTCCCTCTCTCCTTGGCCTAGCGACATAAGGAGCAAGAACCTTGGGAGAAGATTTCTCCATCTCACAGTGTTTCAGCAAGAGACCTATACATTCCAGCAGGAAATGCATGGAGTGCTAGATGAAATGCAACACTACCCTTATGAATGAAAGGTGGGGCTTGGGAAAAAAATAGTAAATAAGGAAACTCCTGTAGGACCAGAAATGAAGTTAAAACAAGAATCCCAGGAAGTAAATAAGCAAATAAGACAACAGCTGACATGCATGCATCTACCAGATTCAGATGGCCTTGAACTTTGGTTTCATTTCTATACAGGGTCTGAGATCCCTGCCTAAAACCAGGACCCAAGAAGGTATGGCAGCAATGACAGAGTGGACAGGGGGTGGGTGGAAAGCCACTTTGCAGAGTCAGACAGAAATCGATCCATAGGACAAATTGCAAAGAACCATTATACCACAAACTATGTTTTCTAACTGTAATTCAATACAGATAGAGACTAGTAACAGTAACAAAAAGGACTGGAAACCCCAGGCATTTAGAAATTGAGGACTGATGCACATTCATCTGAATGACTGCTCCCACTTCATG
Organism: Camelus dromedarius; assembly: GCF_036321535.1. NCBI lineage: Eukaryota > Metazoa > Chordata > Mammalia > Artiodactyla > Camelidae > Camelus > Camelus dromedarius. Next base: position 24,967,641 of record NC_087457.1, read on the forward strand.
AGAATAAAGTTTGCTAAGTAAGTTCATCACCTAAAATTTGACTGCAATGATTAACCTATAAATCCCCTATGAAGTAATTGTGTGGCATAAGCATAATTCTGACCTTGTATGTTCTGCTGATCCTTTACATGAGGACTCATTTGTTTAATACACACAAATATTTTTGAAAGCAAAATGCAAATTCGTATTTTGAGCCAGGAGTTGTGATGTGTTTAGAAAAGAGAGCAAGAACAAATAACATTAAATAAAGGTGGTCCTGCTATTTCATTCATTTGTATACCTCAGTCTTCCACCAACCTCCTGTTATTGTAAGTAATTTCCTCCAAGTTATTCGTAGAAGTTTCTCTGATGTTTCTGAAAACATAGCCACCTTTTTTCACTTCAACAGTTAATCAATCACTTGGCTCAGTGAGGTCATTTACATTCATTTATTCATTTACTGCACAAATATTTCATAATACCGACTGTATGTTGTATACCTCTAGCCATTAAGGATACAGTGATGAAAAGACACACATAGTCCTAGCCATCACAGAGCTTACTCTGTAGCAAAGACACATTATATGCAACATATGTTAAGTAAATATTTATTTAATTAATTCAACATGATAAATCTGTTCATAAAATTGACTTCTTGTCAAGGAAAATTATAGCATAGAAAAATGGCACATGCATTTTATCAAAGCTGGCCAAAAATGCATATTTACAAACAGCTAACAAATTGCATTTGTGTAGAAATAACTGGTAGCCATTTGATTTTATAATATGTAATCAGAGAAGAAAGCTGGAAACCTTCACTTGCTCAGCACAAATGGAGAAAAGGCCTCCTTTAAAGAATATACATTACAACAGCCTTTTGAAATATGATCAGCTAACTTTATAACTAAAGATGAAGCACCCAGAGGAACAAATGACCCATTCTATTCAAAAATTGTATTGTGCCCTTGTGACAGTTGTTAAGTGGTCATATAATCCCCTCCTACAAAAAACTATGAGGGTTTTCCTTCACCCCCACCAAGAGAAAAATCAGTTCCCACATACCGGCTATTCAACTCTGGCCCATTTGTATAGCATAATTCCTGAGATAATCAACCCACAAACGGGCCCTCTTGCTGGACCTGCCAGTTGGAGTCAATCTTTTGCAACCTGAAGAGGGGAATCCTCTGGGCGTTTATGCAGTGGAGAGGGAGACAGAATCTAATCCTTCACAGCACACTGATTGCCTGCCAGAGCTCTCAGAGGAATTCAGAAGGGCAGACCGTGGAATGCAGCCCCATCTGGGGAGGTTGTCTGGCGACAGGACATCCTGGAAGCTGCAGCTTCCGTCCCATCCGCGGCTCCCACTCACTTCATGAGAGATCGGAGGTGTAGCAAGAATGGCAGGTACCAATTCTGCATCGTGACTGCAGTGCATCCCTCCCACCATGAGGGAAGGAGATGAAAAATGGTTCGTCTTTTCCACAGCAATATAAGCAAATGATTTATCTTAATTATTTTTAGATTGCAATATGTTGCCTCATATGTCAAATGTACATTAAAGAGCAATTAGCTTAAATGTCAGCATTAAACGATTCACTACTTAGCATTTCAAACACAGAAGCAAAAATAATGAATCCAAGTGCCAGTGTACACCAATCTGAAAAGTTTCAATGCAATATACTTTCCCTTCTGCTTTGAATTTGGAATAAAATTCTGTTTTAAGTCCTACCCACGAGACAGTAACTACAAAATCAAAACAAAACAAAATCCAAAAGACAGTCATGGGAGTCAATAAATTAAGGTCCATAGCCAAATCTGGCCTACCACACGCTTTTGTACATAAAGTTTTATTGGAACACAGCCACGCCCATTCATTTACATGTTGTAAATGCTTTCAGGCTATAACGTCAGAGTTGAACAGTTGCAGCAGAAACCATATGGCCTGCAAAACCTAAAATATTTACCATCTGGCCCTTAACGGAAAAAGTTTGCCGATTCTTTTTATGAAGTGTATATCATTCTGCAAGGTGTATCCTTTGCACAGATGCCCAAGTGCTGCACACAGAGAGGACGATGGAGATGTGCACAGAGCCCCCTTGAGTAGTCAGCAGAGTACGTATCAGTGACCAAACCACCCAAGATGAGGGTCAACGTCATTAGAAGCACTAGAAGGATCAGTGCCAGGCCATCACACAGAGTCAGAAATTGTTTGTTTAGCCATACTGGAAAACATCACAATTCCAAGGCCTTGGTTAGAATACTCAGATGGGTGTTGCCTTAACAGGAGAAGACATGTTTTTAATACACTGAGCAAAATTAACAACAGACTATCCATTGCAGAGGAAAAGATTAGTGTACCAAAAAAAAAAAAAAAAGAAAAGAAACAAAAATTATTGAAAATAAAACCCAAGACGAAAAAATAATTAAGTGAAAAAGCATCAGTGAACTGTGGTGCAAAAATCAAAAAGCTTAATATATATTTCATCAGAGTCTTTGAAGGAGGGGAAAAGGGAAAACCAAAAATATTTGAAGAACCAATGGCCAAATATTTTCAAATTTGGTTAAAAGTATAAAACCACAGATTCAAGAAGTTCAACAAACACCAAGCTCAAGAAATACAAAGAAAACAATACCGAGGTCATCGGTCCTCACTCTTTCTGTTCAATGTTGAACTGGCAGTTCTGGCTAGTTCTTCTGAGGAAAAAAAGACCAGGGGATGGAGGAGAGAGTGACCACAAAGAAGCAAGAGGACGTTTTTAATGGATAATGGATAGGTTCACCACCTCGACTGTGGTGGTACTTCCATGGGTATACAGACCCATCACAATGTACCAAGTTGTACATGTTAAATATGTGCAATTTAATGTTAATGTGTGCATTTATAATAGCAATTATACCCCAATGAAGCTGGTCTAAAAAAGAATATGTAAAGGTCTACATCATAAAAGTGAATGTTTTAGAGCTAAGTCAATCTTAATAAATTAATATATATTGAGTTCTTTTTTTTTCCTAGGAAGTTTTATATACATTAATAGGTTTAATTATCATAACACATCAGATGAGATAGGTACTGTTGTCCTTATCTGATAGATAAAAAAAAAAAAAAACCAAGACTCAGAATGGTTCAGTAACTTTCTTATTGTCGTGCAGCAGTGTGGTAGCAATTGGATTTTGAACTCGAAGGCCAAGGATACTACTCTCTCACTACACTTTGCCTCGCCAATATTAAATATTAAATTTTAATTATTAAATAACATTAACTTACTACCCATCCTGAAATGTTCCAGCCTCTCAACTGCTAGAAGACAAGTTCAAATTTCACCAGATTTATAACTTAAGCATACTTTTTAGAAACTTATCATGACATAAAATCTTACATGTAGCAGTGTGTTAGAAATATGCTAGAAGTTATAGCTATTTTAAAAAAAGGATTGGCTTTCTTATGAGGCAACAAGTTAGCTTTCTTTTCCTATGAGCTGGTAAGTAGTCAAACACCAGACACCCACATGCAAAAGAATAAAATTGGACCCTTACCTCATACCATACATAAAAATTAACTCACAGTGGACCCAACCTAAGTGTAAGATTTAAAACTATAAAACCCTTCAAAGAAAACAAAGGTGTAAATATTCATGATTTTAGATTTGGCAATGGATTCTTAGATACAACACCAACTCAAGCCTCCTTCATAGAAATAATCACAGTCTAAAGATCCTATATGTAGCAACGTGCTAGAAAGAAATTTGCAGATGTTTATAGCTATTTGGAAAAGGAATGGCTCTCTTAGGCAAAAAAAAAAAAAGTTTGTTTTCTTTCTCTATAAGATACTTTCCCTATAAGAAATTAGTAATACAATTCAGAAATTTGTACTATGTTCCATAACCTTTGAGTTACTGAAGGAGTCAAACCAGAGGATTAACATTATCCCCTTCTACTTTTCCTTTCTCCACTCCAGTCTGCCACATCAGTTGTAGAAAAGCAAACTATTGCAATTTTGAGCTAAGTAAGTAGTTGTTTCCAAATTATATTAAGTTTGCAAACCACCCCATGTGTTTGCTCATTTTATTTAAATAAGTGAAATTTTCTAAAAACTCAATTAGCCTTGCCATATTGTCTGTCCTTATGGCTCTCCAAACATTTCATTAGTTGAGAATTTTACAAAGGAACAAAAATTGTTTCTCTATTTCACAAGGGAAATGGAAAAAAAAAAGAGTGAGAATGAAAACAAAATCTTTAATTACCACTCTTTAGAGTTCTTAAGTAGATACAAAATCTCTTGAAAGACAGCGTCTTTCCCATCCAATTCCATGGTTGCAGTTTCTGCCCAGACCCAACAATATTTCTCTTATGTTATCACAACCTCCCGGAATACAAGGCCTCTGATTACTTTGGATAGAGAACTAAACCCTAGAAAATATACCAAGAGGATGTCTTATCAACTTAAAGATAAAATTAAAGATGTCTAATAGAATCCTCAATCTCTTTCATTTTTAGTTTAGCCCAAAACACTGTCTTTTCATTCTGAGCAGCCTTATGGGACATGCTATTTCTGACAACTGGTCAACTGCAATTAGTCCTAACAGCACCTAAAATACTGCATTGCTCATAATAAATACTGGGTACATTTATATTACTTAAATATGTGAGAGCACAAACAAGTTTATATGTTTTGTTGCACATAGCAATACACACAGAGCTGGAATACTGTAGATATGGTTCTGGAAATGGAGATGGTTTCCAATGTAGACATGACTACAGCTAGCACTACAGATGCTAAATTTACAGATGCTACAGATACAGATCACGATTTAGATGCGTTCCTTAAATTGGAAGGAAATGTAGAGATCTCAAAGTCAACCTTCCATAAAATGCAGGAATTCCTTCCCCCTCTTCTGTATCCCTAACTTTGGCTTGAACACAGCCAGTGACAGAGCGTGTGTCATTTTAAAACCACTGATCCTTTGTGGGACAACTGAAATTTATAGAAAGTTAATCATTATAGTCAGGTTGAAAGCTAATTTATATTTTCTATCCATTAGCCTTAGATCAATCATCTGAAGCTAAAATGTCTGTTCTTTTATGAGTGGAGGAAGGAAAAGGCAGTCTAGTAGAAAGAAAAGTATAAAAAAAAAAAGAGTACATTGTGCAGCGAAATAACCACTGGGTAAACTAATGATTAATAGGCTATGAACTAATTTGAGAAGGTGCTTTCTGAGAATAATGACAAGAAGGATATGTTTCATTAAGCCGGATGTGCCACTTTCTGGGCGCAGGATCTCATCTATAAAATAAAATGATTTAACTAGTCAAGGGTTGTAAGCTCAAATGCTTTCAAGAGGCAGAGAGGAAACATCAGTGAACAAAAGATAACAGGAAGATTTGGGGACTGTGTTGAACTGAAAAACACTGCCCCTCTAATGACTTTCATGTTCAATTTAAAATTCATCCTACTGGGAGCCCAAATACGCACATCCACACCATCTGGCTCTCAGGCTGCTAGTTTTCTCCCTTGAACTAGAATGACTTTTCAACCTACTTATCAGGTTTCTTCCACCTGCAAAGTCTACAATTTTACAGTTAACTGACCCCTCACCATCCTGATCTCCTCTGAGCATCCATCTGCAGTTGACCTGTACTTGTGTGGGCTTTCTGAGATACAGGGAAGTTTGTATGCTATCTGTTCTTTTTGCTTTTGTGCACTTCACCACTCTGGCTCGGGCTTTATGGCATGTGGCTCCTATCATCTAGAAATTCATTCCCAACGTGATATAAAAAACATCCCTGTTTTTCCAGGAATATCCGTGTTTTGACAGGGAGTCTCGGGAAGACTCCACTTAACACAAAGGTATAAAGTCAAAATGATGACATTCCAGGCATGACTCATGACAGCAGAGCAGGGTGAATATTTGGGGGGCAGGGTTGTAATTTTCAGTGTCCTATAAACCCCATCGGGTATGTGACTTTCCAGGTTTTTTAAATTGATATCCAGTTTAAAAACAAGACATAAAAGTGTCCTGCTGGTCTCAAGCCTGTGATTAAGATGTAAATATCTGCCAAAGTGTTTGTGACTATTTTTGTATTTACTAGTTAAAAATAGTTGTGGTGTGCAGAAAATAACCCTGGGCTTTAGGGAATTAAAAGACACAAGGTCCTTCTCTGCAGACTGATCTTTTGCAAGAGACTTAATTTACTGGACCCTCGTTCCCAATCCATAAAATAGAAAGACTGATGCGCATATTGCTCAATTCATAGAATTGCTGTGAGAATCCAGATTGAGATACCATATTTACTTTGTAAAATAAAAAGAATTATTTAATGCAACATAAAATTAAAATTAATTTACTTGACCTCTGCTTCAGGGATATAATGATTGGAGAGGCCAATGCTTCTACTGCAAAAGTAGAAAAAGAGATTTTTTTTTTAATGTTCATAACAACATCAGAGAGCTATGGAAACACCAAAAGAGTAAGCCAACTAAAATTTTAGGAAGGCTGAATATTATAAGGGTATCTCGTGATAGTCCGGCAGTTGCTGGTTCTAGATTCAGGCTAAGTATAGGATAGGTCCCAATCAAAGATCGTTATCATGGAAAACAGAAACTAGAAAGGCATTTAGCAGTTGGACTGTGCTACGTGACAAATTGGACACTTGAGGAGACACAGATACACTGCCGCTTTGCCTCCTGGGACATTGGTTGAATTCTGAGGTTACGCAGAAGGTCGTGGAGCTAGGCCTAAGCTCCTAAGAGGCAGACAAGGTTTCCTGCAGTTTCTTAGAGCTTAGGAAGCACACCTGACAGGGGAGAGAATGTCTGAGGCACATACTCAGCCTCTTGCCATTTCTTGAACTTGCCTGGGAAAGACGGCTGGGGAGCTGGGCTGAGAATTTCACAGCACAGAGCTGGGTCTCTTGCAGTCTTTTAGGACAAACTGAAGAGAGGAATAATTCACAGGCTTTCGATCAAAATAGCATAGGACCACATTCGAAGAACAGGAGCAACCAAAACTTTGACTGAATTTTGCTAACACTGCAACCCACCAGCCTTAGCCCAGTTCAGTCTCTGATTGACTGAGGTGCTGCTCCGCTTGTTGCATGTCTGTCTGCCTGCCGTCTGGTGGAAGGCAGTCATCGAGAGCTTCTCTGGATCTTTTAATTATAACGTTACAGCATAAAACCAAAAGTTACTAAATATATAAGAGCCAAGAAAATATGACCAATCATCAAGAGGAAAGGAAACAATTGATGCAGACTCACAGATGAGTTCAAGGTTAGAGTTGGCAAATACTTTCAAATAACTGGAATAAATGTATCTTTTAAGGCAGAGATGCAATGGATATATTGACCACAACGCATATACATTGATGTTTACAGCAGTATTATTTGTAATCGTTAAAACTAGGAACTACCCAAGAAATAGTAGAACGGATAAATAAATTGTGGTATAGTCACACAATAAAACACAGACAGCAATGAAAATGAACAATCTAAAACTACTCATAATAATATAGGTAGTCTAACAAACATAAAATTGAACAAAAGAACCCAACCCAAAAGAACCCATTTTATATGACTCAATTTAGATAAAGTTAAAAATCAAAAATAATCAATAAATGAGAAATAAAGAGATAGCGGCTACCTTAGAAGAGGGAAAAGTGTCTGAAAAGAAACCCAAGCAGAGCTTCTCAGACGCTGGAATGTTATGTTGCTTGATGTGGGGGGCTTGATACCACAGTGAAGATTCTGAAAATTCATCTGTAGGTACTCAGAATGCGTGCACTTTTCTTTATATATTATAATGAAGAACTTTTTTAATGAAAAATACACAAGCAAACTACTTATTAAGTAACAAAAGTTTCCAAACTGAATAAGTAGAACAGCCTAATTATTCAGAGAGTTTACTCACAACCTAACTATTCTATGGAAAAAAGAAACAACATTCCAAACGCAATATCAGACGTCTTCATCTGCCAAGTCAGCCATTTCTCCAAACCACATTGTCATGGTTTATGTCTTATTTCTGTATTATTTGATTAAAAACAAAAACCTCTCAATTCTTTCTTTCCCAAAATTGTTTTCTTGTGCCAGGGCATTTTGTGTGCATACTAATACATGATTTAAAACTCATAATTTTCAAGGAAATCCCAACCCATGACCAAATTTGTTGCAGAATATTTAGAAGGTAAATGGCAACACAGAGATGAATTTTTCTCCAAAGCGTTTTCACTTAGTCATTTCGCCTGGCTCTGTAATCGTCCACTAAAGCGTCTAACTGAAAATCATCCATTCATAACATCATGAAAGGCTCCTGTTACCCCACGTGTTGCTTGGCTTGATTCGGGATCTGCAAGAACTTGTCGACACTGTGTCAGAAATTCCTCGTCTCAGGGACGTATAATCCTTTACTGGTTCAAAACTTACTTATCCACTTGTATATAACAATGTAGCTAAACCTGAAATGCTTGCAAACTGCAGCAACTTAAACCAACTGTAATATATATATATATATATATATATATATATATATATATATATATATATATAATTTATTTATTTATATTATATATATAGTCAACTTAAAGGATATTAAGAAAAAAGTGTATTAAAGTGACAGCTTTCCTATAGCTATTACCATGTTCTTGTTTTTCCAGAAAACATTTTATACATTTCAGAAAGCTATACTGTATCTTTAATTGAAAATATTTCTATTTTTCAGAAACAAATACCCAGGAATCTTCTCAGACTTAATGAGTATATGAGCCATGTTTCATTGCAGTGCTCTAAAAGCCACGTTTTTAAGTTGGTAACGTTCTAGGGTAGAACAAAACGTAAATAAATGGAGAGCTGACCAGACTGCATGGTGTTACTGTGGAATCTGTATCCCATTAGCAGGGTCACTGCCAGGATTTTTGTAATTAAACCTCTATTGACCCATCTCTTTCTCTTCCAAAGCTGAGAAAGATTATTTACTAGGTCATAAATTTAAAGGTCATCAGATCTAAGACTGTACAAATGAGCAGAGAGCAGCCAGAAATTCCCTTAAAACAAGCATTTCTGTGATGAGATCAGAAGCACACAAACAAGCATGAGCACTGAGGACCTGTTCCATATTTTGAGTTTCATCGTTAAATAAAAATACTCTTTTACATCCAAATTCAAGTTTGTGTTGAAGATCAACTCTGTAAATATGTAAATATAATTAACAGACACACCATAGGGCATCATTGTGTAATCTGCATTTTTTTTCCCTTGTCGTTCAGGAGCTCAGTGCCAAAATCTTAGTGCTTCACTATAGCTGCTACAGGGATAAATCTGTGGAAAATACATTTCTTAATCTGTCTCTTATTAGCAAGATCATTAGCAGATTTTATAAACAGCCGTTATAGGCTTGTTTACCAATTCCTCATTTTCCTCTGTGTGTAAAAAGATCATTTATCTGTATCCTCAATCATAAAGTTTTCAAATGTCAAGCCTAAAAGTCAAGCCTCATTTGAAAGAAAAGATACATATTGAAAAATCTTCCCTTATGCTTCAAAAGTTTACTATTTCCTTGAGCCAGAACAAATACCTTTGGACTGTAGAGTCATCTTCAGTACTTGACACTACATAGACTGGGAAAAGGCAAATGGAAAGGACAGATGGTTTGCTGGCTGCGAGTTATCTTTTTTTCCTTTTTCAATTTTATTAGGTAGAATTATTACACTTTAGCTGCACATATACATTATACTGCATGTAAATACATATATACAATATACTGCACTTGTTTTTAGTTTACATACGTGTACTGATCATTGTTTCTAAGAACAGATTAGAGCTTTTGCTTTTCAAATTTATATAGTTAGCTTTCTAACGTTCAAAAAACAAGTTGTACCACCTTCCAGAAAACGTCCTTTGAAAACAAGTCTAAGCTAAGATATATTTTTGCTACCCAGCAAAGAAAACTCACTTCACCCTAACAGGAAAGGTTGCAGATAGATCTTTAAGTTTCAGTGCATCACAACTGATCACAACTTAAAATGCGGTTTTCCCTGTGTGTCCACCGTTAAGTTTCCATCAGGCTCCCCTGTAAACTTTAAAACACAATAAAAGGTAACCGTGATTTAGTCTCTGCCTGATTCATCTAACGACAAAAATTAATCACAGAAAATTTAAGACAAACTTTTTGAAATATCAGACTGAAATAAATTGTCTTTCCTCTTTGGAACACATTCACTTGGGATTATAAATCATATTTAAAATATATTTTAAAATCCTTAAGACTGCAGGACTATCTTTGCAAGGAATGATTATACAATTTAATAATGTTATAACAAAAGTTAACAGTAAGCGTATGTAAGATATAGTATTAATTTCAGACAATGAAACTATTTGTATCCCTTTTTAAAAAGTGAGCTGCCAACTTTAAATTGTGGGGGTTTTGTTGTTATTGTTGTTGTTTGAAGCAACAGGAATATAAAGTTCAAGTTTAATGTTACAGTTCATGATTGATTTCCTACCCTGACAAATAAAATCCTTTTCTCTCTCTCTCTCTCTTTTCAGTGGGTTTCAGCTTTTCTTTGGTTTTCAGCTTTGAAGTGTTCGCTTTATGAAACCAAGTGAAAATGCGCAAGGCCTCCTTTAAGTATTGACCCTCCTTCTGGCAGATTTCTTTTGTTCTACACGGGACAATCCACTTTTATCCCTCATTAATTCTAATAAATTCAGACAGGTGGCTGGTCTTCTCAAAGGACCTGCTTTAAAAATACAACAAAACTTGCTTTGGCACATATCAAATGAAGTGAAGAATGAAGCTGCCGTTTGTTGAACTCAGTTAGCGGGGGCAGCCAACCTTGATTATACAGAGGAGTTAAAAAATACATTTTCTTCAATAGGCAATAGAAACATTTGACTTGAATTATCCAGATTAGCGGTCAGAAAACCATGACTCACAGGCCAAACCAGGCCCATTGTCTGTTTTTATAAATAAAGTTTTATTGGAACCCAGGCATGTTCATTCCTTTACATATTGTCCAAGCCTGCTTTCCTGCTACAGCAGCATAGTTGAGTGGTTGTGACAGAGACCAAATGACCCGCAAAGCCTAAAATATTTACTATTTGGATTTTTACAGAAAAAGTTTACCAACTCCTGATCCAGACAAATATCTCAACTTTTCACTTTGTTTTTACCTCCATAGGAGTAGCCAAAAACATAAGAAAATAACCCTTTGGGCAGCCCAAACTAACAAGGCTTTTGTTGAATTTCTGTGACTATTTTAAAGAAGATGCCGAAGCAAATCATTTCAATCATAACTTATTTTAATTTGCAAATATATCTATTGGACTCCAGTTTTGCTATAGCCTCAAAGAGCATATGAAAACATTCTCCCTGTAAATTGCATCTTTCTCAGTTAAAGACATTTGCTGGTTTGATATGTGTAGTTTTCTCCTTAATTGCTGCAGGGATTTGAATTGCAGGTGAATTAAAATTTAAAATTCTGATCATTTTGCAAACTTGTCATTATGCATGCTGTAGGCAAGTTAGTAGATTTAGTTATGCCAATGATTGCAAAAAGATACATTATTGCTGCATTATAATGCATAAACAGGTTTTATGTTCTTCTGCATAATATTAGAAACTCAAATTTATGGAGTCACAGAGCTGTGATCATCATCCAGTTTTTAAATAAGGAAGCAATTGGTGATTTATATCACACATAAAGAAGTTTCCTTGTCAGGGTGCTTGCTGATCCATGGCATATAATTTGGATAAATGATATAAACCTTTGATGGGGTCATTAGGAATTATTTGCATTCAGGGTTGTTTTTTTTTTTTTTTTCCCAAGTTCTTTTTATTGTTAATCTCAGGTGGCACTTATCTACTCTCTCAACAAATTTTGGTTGCTCAGAAAATCCATTTGAATAGTTTTTACATCAAACTTTTGAAATTAAAATATGTATATGAAGGTCTAGGCATTGTGCAGCAACAGCTGTTACTTTGTAATAAGACAACACACCAGAAGTCTCCTAACGGAAAAAACACAACTTCATCTATGAAGAAGTTTTGCCAAAAAAGAAAAAATTTTTAACCTGGATCTGATCTAACCTCTAGATCCAGTTACCAATTTACAGAAAATGCAAAGATTAAAGGAACATGTTAAATCACGCTATGGGGCTGCAACCCCCCAAAATCTAGATTGGGAGAAACTGTAGGATAATGACCCAGTGTCTTCTTTATTCTTTTTTTTTTTTTTTTTTTTTCCTAAATGGAGCTACTGAGGATTGAACCCAGGACCTTGTGCACGCTAAGCATATGTTCTACCACTGAGCTATTTCCCTCCCAACCTGAGTGCCCTAACCAAATAAATTTCTGGAAAAGCAGTGAGATGAAGTAGAAACCACAGACTTATAAAGACTTAACCATATTAGGCAGTTGCAATGTGTTTACCTTATTTGGGTCCAGACTCAAGCAAACAACTGAGAATCTATTTATGACCCTGAAGAAGTAATTATAAATTTGAGCTCTGGCTAGACACAGAATGGAAGATTTATTGTCAATTTGTAAGTGCTTTGAAGGTATTGTGGTTATGTTTTTTTTAAAGAATCCTCATCTTTAGAGACATATGCTGAAATTCGGAGGATAAAATGTTTAGGATTTCCTTCAGAATAATAAAGGAAGAAAAAATTAATTTAAATTTAAAAAATAATAAGAAAAAAGGTAAGCTGAAACAAGATTATGATGAGATAATACATTTTGACACTGGATGATGGGTACATTGGGGTTTATTATGCTGTGTCTACTTTTGTATGTATTTAAAATTTCCACCTAAAAAGCTAAAAAATATATGTGGGATACAATGTAAAATGAGATGTCTCTTTACGACTAATTTTACTTATTCTTCGTGATAAATTAAAGTGAAAGTAGTAGAGCACATGCTTGGCGTACAGGAGGTCCCGGTTTCAATCCTCAGTACCTCCTCTAAAATAAATAAATAAATAAGTAGGTAGACCTGGTTACCTTCCCCCACCAAAAATAAAATAAAATAAAATAGTCTTTTCAAAAAAAAGATAAAAATAAAGTGAAAGGTATAAGTAATTTGTTTAGGTATAGAATTAATTCTGGTAATAGCTTACACAAAGTATGATTCACTGTCTGGTTAGCAGTAATCTACAGAGATTTTTTTAAAAAACAAACCTAAATAGTTCTGTTTAATGAAATTCAAGAAGTATGGGATTTGTGTTTATCTGCTCACTCAGTGTGATTTATAGTGTGTTCTTAAAACCCAAAATTCCTCACACAACTCCACATAAATTTTATTCAGGTAAGACCTAGTCCGCATCTACTACGTGTTAGGCTGTTTAGCTTAAGTTCAGTAGCACCGAGTTCCATGTCTTCCTTCTCCATTTTCTTCCCCCAGGTAAGTCGGGTTTCTCTGCCAGAGACTGATTCAGGAAACACCAACAAAGAACACCCGTGTGGTTCTATGTTCCTCATCCCACACTTGCATTTTATTCTCAGACCTACCAAACTTTTATCCCCACTCCTCTTTCAGGCTGCTTGTCAAATCTTACCTACTATGTGAAGCCCACTGCCCTCTCCCCTGGTAACGGTTTTGGGGGTGCTACTGCCTAAACTTGCAAGGTGAACTAAATCTGTAAGGAACACACACACACACTCATCCTAAGAAATATGTTGGCATCCATAATTTAGTTCAGATCTAAATAAAGTCAACTAGACTGAAAAGGTAGATTTTTAAAAATTCCTTCAGAACGTATTATGACAGGTTGGACACATCTAAGAGTAAACGGAAGCCTGTTCACCATGTTCTAAAACCTCATGAGCAAGGATATAATTTTTGTGCCTTTCTTCCTCTAATTCTTTTTCCTCCTGGGAGCATAACATTTGGACTTTTCTACTAATCTTCTTGGCTGTAGCTTTTATTGGTTAAGTTTTAAATGTTTTTCTAGAAAATAAAACCATACGAGTTAATAAATGTGAAAACCTAAATTTCTGTGTCAGAGCAATAAGCAGCTGGGTAGCCATCTGCCGCCCTCCATCACCTCTGACACCATCGGAGTCTCAGCCCTTATCATCTCTTGCCTAGACGTTCACAGTGGCTTCTGAAGTAGGTCTTACTATCTATGGTAATTCTCAGCCCTAAACCATCTTCCTCAGTGCTGCTGGAGTGACTGGTATTTTCCCTGTTTAGACTCTGTCATTGTCTCTCCATCAACTCACAGTGGTACCTCTGCCCACAGCTACCCAGACTCATTTCTCATCACCCTGCTCCCAGGCTCTCCTTACTAAATATCGTCTCTTTCACCAACCTGCCTCCAAAGATGCCTTGTTTCTCACCTCTCTGAAGGCTCAGATCGTTCTCTGTCTCCCTGGAATATGAACACACACACATGCTGCAAGCACACAGGGTTGTCTTCACAAACACATAGTAATCCTTTAATCCCCAGCTCAGAAATAACATCCTCTAGTCCAGGAAATCTTTACTATCATGCACACACCATCCCCTCCTACACTGCTGATATATCACACTACAGGGTAATTTATTTGCTTAGTGTCAGCCTGTTATTTTACAGGCTCCTTTAATTCCAGTGACTGTATTTACTTTTATGTCTCAGGCCCCCAGGCCAGCGTGTGTTACACAGTAAACCTTCAGCAAGTGTTTGTTGAATGAATCAATGACTAATTTGAATGCTGTGGTCTGTCTAGTAAATCCCTGGCTAATACCTTTTGTAATAATTCAATCAATTATTTAATAAACGTTAACATTTTGTGGAAGACACTGGTGCCAGGCACTGTTGCGGGTAACTAAACTGAACAAAGTATAGTCAAGTGTCTGTGCTTTGGGACTGAAGACAACTAGTATACACATACCGCTGAAATCGAAACACAAAGCACACAACTCTATAGACCCCATTAAAAAAATACAAACACATTTCTGTGCAAATCAGTGGAGGAGTAGCGAGGAGGCACAAACTCTTTAGTGAGATGGAAAGGCTTTAATCAAATAAATTGCTCGAAAGCAGTTGAATAACATTTATATTTTTGAATGATCCTTTTACTGCTTTTTACTACCCTCCTAGCTAATGTTCAAAAATGTCTTTCTTATAGCTTAGAAATATAAAGCTGAAAAAGTAGTAAAGATGGTGTAGCCCGGCTGCTTTCTTTTATAAAGAAAAAAAGAAGAACTAGTTCTCAGGGCCTTTTTCTTCCATTCGGTACCAGTTTCCACAATGATAAACTACCTCACATTTTAAAAATTAATTCTACATATATTGCTATTTGAATTGTGGTAACTTGAGACACAGGTCCTAAAATGTGGATAGAAAAAAATTAAAAGGCAAAATTTTGCATGCTTCTAGGACTACAAAGAATTATTTTAAATTCATTTCGAAAGTTGCTTCTCTGTATTGCTATCTTTAAAGTATTATTTATAGATAAAAATTAAGATGAATACCAAATTATAAATGATTAAACTCCAACAATAAAATAGAGTTATTTGAGGTATAGGTAACATACGTTGTTTTATTTGTTTTTTTATGGACTTTTAAGCACTTGGGAAATTATAGACTCATATTGATGGAAAATAATGTATGATTTTATATAATACAAGTTTGTATAGTTTGTACTGGTAAATAAAACTGATATAAACAGATTCCTCCTATCATTCAAAGATATTGTTTAGTGCCTTTCATGTTTAAGATAGTGGTAAGAAACAAAATAATCTTTTTATCCTTTAAAACTTATACAGGAATTGAGATTTGATAGCCCCCTTCTGCCTGTTATATTTAGGAGTTACATTTTATATTTGAAAAAAACTTTCTTTCACTTAGACTTTATAAATTCATTCTATTTTGTTCGTATCAGTGTCTTCTTCCATAACTAGAGTTTGCAAAACAATGTATCATATCTGTTTTATTGTGCATTACACTAAACAGCTAGGTGTAGAAAACATGTAACGACACCATAATGGAACTTCTGGGAATAAAAATCACCATTTATCTCTTTGCAGATGGTTAGACTTACCAAGTGATCTTCTTCTGATGAAAACTATAGTAAAAAATGTATCCCCAATTCATCATAAGCCACAACTCAAAACAAAACCTTGTGATGCGGTCCTTCAACTCCTGTCCAATAGTTTATTCCTATTCAGATGATTACTTAAAATTTGGGAGAAGGTGTTAAAAACATCTCTTAAGTTTGTGGCTTGGGTCATATCCAACCAGGCTCAAGCAACAGCATTTGTAAGTCACACCTTGAGGTGAGATAAGATGAAATGAGAGTCACAGACAAAACAAATCTGATAAGCTTTTTTTCCTTGGAGTTTGATCCAAGTGGTGACTCTCTGCAGGGTAAGTATGAAAGTACTTAAGCCATGATGCATACATAGGGGTATCAAGGGTAAATGCTGGATAAAAAATAGTGGTCAAGTGAAAACTTGATGAGTGATGCCTTGTCACCTATTTGATGTGAAAAATCATGTCATATTCTTGAAAGCATTTCTAATCCCTGTTGCCAAGTGGGTTCTCTTTCAGAGAAATCTGGAAGAAAATATATGGCTCAGTTTTACATTTTTGTCTACAGTTTTGGTTGCCAGACTTCAAATTTCACAGTTCAGTAAAATTTCAAATACGAATGTTGGGATTAATGGAGAGTTCTCAACCATTAAAAGCTTTTGTCAGGTAAGAACTTTTTTAAAAAAGGAAAGAAAAAGTCATTATAACAACAATCATATTGAAAGAAGGAAGGAAGGAAGGAAAGAAGGAAGGAAGGAAAGAAGGAAGGAAGGAAGGAAGGAAGGAAGGAAAGAAAGAAAGAAAGAAAGAAAGAAAGAAAGAAAGAAAGAAAGAAAGAAAGAAAGAAAGAAAGAAAGAAAGAAAGAAAGAAAGAATCGTTCCAAATGAAATGGTAGGAAGGGCACCATATCAGAATAAAGAACAATCTTGCAAGATGAAAAAATTAACGACGTGATTTAAAATCTACCATAATGTACCAATTTTTCTCACTGCAGGAAACACTGGTGGAGTCTTCAGCACATTAAATGCAGATCTTCCTCGACTTACGATGGGGTTAAATTAATCCCAATAAAGCCATCATAAGTTGAAATATCATTAAGTCGAAAACACATTTAATACACCTACCAAACATCATAGCTTAGCTTAGCCTACATTAAACGTGCCCAGCTGGACAAAATCACCTAACATAAAGCCTACTTTATAATAAAGTATTGACTATCTCATGCAGTTTATTGAATACTGGACTGAAAGTGAAAAACAGACTGATTGTACAGAACGGTTCTAAGCATATTGGTGGTTTACCCTCCTGATGAAGCGGCTGCTGCAGTCACCCTGCACCACCACAGAGGATGCCACCCCATATCACTGGTTGGGGGAAAGATCAAAATTCAAACTCTGAAGGTCAGTTTCTACTGAATGTGTATCACTTTCACACCAATGTAACTTTGAAAAATTACAAGATGAACCATCATAATAAGTTGGGGTATTTAGGAACCACTGTTGGCAGGGAGGAAAGAGCAAAAGGATTCGAGGAATTTAATAGAGTGCAAACATGGGCAAATAATATCGTATTTTTGAAAACACCTACTCTCTAGAGCTAAGAGTCAGTGTCTTATTTACAGGTCTCCCCCACTGATACAGAATTAGACGGGTGGTACAACCAACTCACTGGGCTCTAATGAAGCCCTCACACTTAACAGTTTTAAAGGAACTATAGAAATTCTAAAGTTCTGAAGCTGAATTTTAGAGAACTCATTTTCTTCGTTGCTCATTCTCTTGGCAAATAGTAAAACAGGACTTAAGATATTTGGGGCTTAATAATGCTATCGCTTTCTTTGAAGGGCTCCTGAGAAAGGCTTTTTAAATGACCTTCCTAAGATATACTCAAGAAGAAAACTGCTCATGCTGCATAATACGTGATTGCAGAGCATCAGTAGCCTCGTTCTCCCAGGTCTGCTCAGATGATGTCCTTTTCAGCACCTACAGGGTCACACGAGAGGCAAGTGCCAGGACCTAGGAGTTGTCGATACCAGTGTGAGTCCTGACCGACGAGTGACTTAAAGCTAGACAAGTAATAGACACTCAGAGTAATTTTTTTGAAAAGGATGATTATGATTACTTCTTAAGAATACTGCAACATAGCACAGAAACTTATCCTTAAGGATTTAAGCCCCAAAACTATTTTTATATTGGCTGTTGCTGCAGTTTCCCTGAACTATCTTGTACTGCGGTTTTCTAAATTTTACACTGTGTTTTTCTAAATTTTGAAAGTTTCCCTCTCTTATGAGACCAGTACTTAGCAATACACAGGTTAGGGGAATATTATGATCCGTATGGAACCATCACAATGTCAAAATAAGGACAATGAGCACACCCAAAGGGACTCAAAAATAGTGTGATGGAAGTACCACTAAAAATATACAGGTCTTATGCACACAGTCATCTATTGCATACAGAAGAGCAAATCCTATACACTATTGTTAGTAAATTATTGATGGCTAATTCAATAAATAATTCCTGAATTTTGGAGAACATCATGATATAAATGTTAAATATGTGTTAGTAAGAGCTCTGCCTTCACATCAAAGCACTTCTGAGTTAATGATGGTGGCTATTACATCCCATATATAATGTGACTGTCTCGAGAACACTTTGGCAGAAACAGTACCATTTAACTTAGCACACTTTTTGTCCTTCGCACATCCTCTGTTAAGAAATAAATTATTGTTCTAAAGAAAGGAGTTTGAAATATTAAATTAACAGATATAAGCTAAGCACTTCAGCTGGAAATGCCATCTTTGGAGTTATATCCTTTATAAATTGTTATTGGAAGTTCTGAAAAATCAATTTTAACCTTGTACAGGAACTAAAAGCAAAATAATCATGAAGTATGTGGAGGTAGAAGCGTACCATAAGCCAAAGAATAGAAAAACGTGGACTTTAGAGGGTAAGACCCATAAATCCTGGCTACATTGGTCCAATTTCAATACTAAATCAGCTTTTGATTATGTTATACTCTATATACTTTTCTACCATTATTAAAACAATAAATAACATCCAAGAAGAGAAGCGAAACTTTTGCCTAAAAACATCCAATTTTATTAAGAGAAAAATCCTGTTATTTTCAAAATGCAAGCAACTACTTGGCCCAAACAAACATACAATGTTTGATGCTTGCAATTCACTTAGTCCTCAAAGAAGAATTTAGTTATTTGGTGAGAAATTAATGTCCTGTTGGCCCTCCCTTATTTTTCTACAGACAGACTACATGTTGAAGTCAAATCTTGAGTTGAAGATTGATTTTAGTTACGCGAATCTGGACTCACATCTTGGAACCTCAGTTTCTTCACCCAAATAATTAGAGCAATGATCTTTACTTCATAGAGTTGATCTGAAGATGAAATGAGATGACATTTTACATGTTAAGTATTCAAAAGTATCAATGGTGGTAGTAGCAGTAGGAAGAATTGTCATGTCAAAGTACGTGAATCAGAACAAGGGAAACTAACTAACTAAATATTTATGGCATGAGGCGTGATAATCTGATTCATCATTCTCACAAGTGGATGGTGTTGCCAGTGCAATTCAGATAGTCTGTGCAGAAGACACCATGCAACCCATACTCTTTAGAGATGCCCTGACTATTAGATTAGGCATAGCTGAAGTCTATTGGCCTCAGCCTCTTCTCCCTTTGAGAGTGATGGGCCAGCTCCGCCATCATTTGCTTCTTTTACTTTCATTTTCCTAGGCCTCCAATGTCACCCAACCTCTCTTTTGATCAATATCCTTGCTACTCCTTCCTTAGATACATTAACGCTCTCAGTGTTTAGTTTCACAGACCCAAAGGTTCTCGTTTCTCCCTGTGATATGAGATGACCAGTTGAGGAATTGATCTTACAGGTTAACTTCCTAGAGGGCAACCTTTTTCTCCATTTCAAGTTGAAAGGGGGACACCAACAAGAAAAGACAAACAAGAATATCTGCAAAAAATGATCATTTTTGCTTTTCATATTTTTGATACTAGTGTAGTATGAAACCCAGTTTAAACCTAAGTTAGGTGAAACCTAAGATTTGATGTGTCTGAACATACCTGAGAGGCTCTTCAGTTCAACCTAGCAGGGGTCTATTTAAATGACAGGTGGAAAGATTCCTTGAGATATACTCATATTAAGGCAAGACAAATTCAAAATACACATATTTCATGAAAGGCTGGCAAAATGGGCTATAGAGATGATTCTGAGTGCAAGATAGATTCTGTCCCTTATACGTTCTTCAGTGCAAGTCCACACATGCTTAAGTTCTAAGAAAAGGAGCTGCAATAAAACAGTGAATAAAACCCAAAAGACCCATTTATTACAATCCCATTAAGAACAAAAGCACTGCTAGACAGCACTATTTTATCATTTCCAGCTCAATTTGGAGTGTCAGAATCGTGAACTCGGGGAACTGAGGAAGGAAGGCAGCTGGGCAACCACTGGCAGGACGCCCAGGAGAGCCTTTGGGACAGGACCCTTCAGAAGAATTAATCATAACAAAGAGGAAGAACCACCCAGAAAAAAATTAAAACAACCCATGGTATTTCCCCACAGACCATCCCCAAAGGAATCTCAAAACCTTTTAGGGGTAGAATGTGAGCTGGTTGGGATAATCATAGAGGAAGGCTAGGGAATCTGTGAAACTGTCTTGTTTCTGCTCTAGGAACCTTGTTTTTACATCCAGGCAGTTTGAAGGAGGTAAATATAGATTGTATTAACATCTTATTTCAAATAGTTCCCGCCATTAAACTCAGCTTTTCAAATTGTTCTCTGGTCCCTCGTGATAAACTGTACTATGGACGTAGAGAAAGACGCTTCGTATTCATTCTGTCAAGGAGGAATATTTTACAGTCCAACAAGTTAAAAGATTAGAATACAGTTCTCCATTCTTTCAAACTACCATTTTCGTATGTATTATTAAACCAAGCAGTGGTAGTTAAGAACATGGACACAGGAAATAAAATGCACGGGTTCAAATGGCAGCTGAAACACTTAGAGCCATGTAGCCCTGAGCACGGTTTTTGTCTTCCCGTGTCTCTCTGTCCTCACTGTCCCAAATAAAGACAATAATTTTAAGTACTTTACGGTGTTGTCATGAGAATTTAAAGGATTAATACGTTCAACGTACTTAGAAAAATGCTGGGCACCTTCTTCAATTTAGCTGAATAAAAACTAGCTAATCAATGACTAAATATATATTTATCCCACAAATATTTATTGAGTGCACATATGAGCAGAGTGGGTACTTCTGATACCAGGAATACAGGAAAGAACAGAACACACAAAATTGCTCTCTTCAACAAGCTTATATTCTAAATGCTCTCCAAGTCCATAATCAATAACTGAATACTCCACTGCATCATAATTAAATACTTCCATGCCATCAGGCATTCAGAGTTCACAGTTTCTCATACTCCAAATAGTGCTACAAATAATCAAAATTTTGGCCCCCATTTTGAATACTTTTTTATAATGAATATCTAAAAGTTGAAATATTGTGTCAAAAATTTCCAATATTATATTTTAAGGAATATATATACCTGGTTTTTCAAAGTAATTCAATTAGCCCCTGTAAAATGTAAATATATATAAATGTACCTCAAGACATAATAAAGTTTGGTAAAAACATGCTTAAACCACTTTGGAAATCAGGTAAAATGATGATTGCTACCACTCTGATTCCAGCTGTGTCGATAATAAATTTAGACTTTGGTAAAATATAAAAACTTTAGATCTATATTAAGAGACTATAGCTTGGTTATATTATACCCAAAGAATGGCTCCGTACAGCAACATCTTTCTTAGAAGGTGGTTTAAGTTGTGAGCTTCTTTCGAGTGGAGAAAAGTTCGTGAATTTTTACCATTCAGATATACTTAACAGCTTCAGGAAATAATATTTTGAAGCATGAATGGCCCGTACTAAGATAATTTTCAGTGTCTCATTCAATAACCAGCAACAGCTTAGGCTGTGGAATACCATACTTTCATGGTTGGAAAACTGATTGTATTAAATCACACAGAAATAGAGTCATTTGAGCAACTATTTCCCACTTGGAGTAGGTTATCACCTCATTTTCTTAAACTTTTATGGAACAACTTTGATAAGTATAGGTTTATTAGAAAGTACACCTTTTTACTATCAAATATTTTAAAAATACTCATTTGAAGACTATTTCTGTTTGCATCTCTGTAGTATAAAGGCACCATCCATTGTTTTAGCTGATGTTCCTGATTTTAGGGCCAGCAAGTTTGCCCTCCAGAAGAACTTACATGCTTCCATTTGGGGACAGCAATGGAAACCATAGAATCTTTGTATTTCCTTCGCTAAGAACTCAGAACGAAATGTAGGACTGAGCTGCTATAGTAAACATTACACCTGATATGTCTGCTTCCACTCTCTGTTTAACTAAAAGAAGTCCTTTTGTTTTCTTTTTAATCACTCTGCTTATCATATATTTGCATATTCAAAGCAGTATCAAGTTTATGTTGGAAGAAATTGAGCTCAGAAGTCACACATAAATAGATTATATTAAAACCCATAACAATTCTTCCCCCAATTCACAAGTCAGTGACAGATACTTTGACATCATTCGCAGTCCCACCATGGGGCAAGTTCAGCTAAATATGGCATTAGAAAGGGCCTGAGAACCATTTTGCCACCAAGTACATAAAGACTGTAATCTGGCTTCATTGTGCAATTAGACAGCGGAAGACGTTTGGGGAAGGAATTAATCACTGTACATGGATAATACTTGAATTCAAGAACTACTGTCAAACAAATTGTTCATTCTTTAAACCAATGATTGTTCCCACTGAACTGGTAATTTAAAAAGAACAGTAATACCCTGGGTTGGCTAGGGCGCAGGAATTCTCATAGCCTTCTGATAACAGTGCCAACTAGTACAACCTTTCAAAAGTCAGCATGCCTAGTGGTTAGCAACAAGAGTTTGGAGTCACGAAGACCTAAATCCCAGTTCTGGTGTTCTTACTTACTGGTTGCATGACCTTGGCCAATTTTTTATGGTCTTTGAGCTTCATTTTTTTCCACCATCTTTAAAGTGGGTATAATAATAAAACTGAATTACTCATGTTATAGTGAAGATTGAGATACAGTGCCTAACACATTGTAAACATTTGTGTGTTTGATTTCATTATGACTTTAACGTCTTATTATTGTGATTTGGCAATACAAACAAAGCCTTTAGATTAAACATTAGCTTCTGATCCCAAAATTCCACTTTAAGGAACACAGTCTAAGGAAATAATTGAGGACACCCACAAGGATTTAGCTGCCAGGATATCACAGAATTCCAGGGTCATAATTCTGAACATCAGTTGGATGTGCGTGTTGAGTCTTGAAACTAGACCGGGAAGGTACAAATTGAGTCTATGGTGACTCCAGGTCTTAACCTGCTGATAATTAACCTTTTTTATGATTCTTTCAAAGTGAAATAAAGAATTAGATTTTTTGATTATTGTTTGAGAATAATATTATCTGGAAAAGCAGTTTTGAAATTTAGGGGAAAAATTTAGAAAATAATCTTCAATTTGAAAGTATTCCTGAAGTTCTAAGTTTGGGGTTTTTTTTCTCATCTCCAGTGAAAAAATGCTTTTAGCTGACAATAGCTAATTAATAATAAGATTAGCTCTAAGGCAGTGTTTATTTGGTATGATTCCCTAAGCCCCCTGTGTTAAAATCCACTGATTTGTTTGTTAAACATGCAGATTCCTGTGTCTACCCTAAGCCTGCTAAATCAGAATCCTGGACGAGGGCTTGGAATTCTGCACATTTTAAAAGTACCCAGAGGTTGAACAGGCTGAAGCTTTGGTTCCAGCCCCCTCAGAGATGAGGAGCACCGGTCCATCCAGGAGAGAACTTGCAGATCTCCGCTGGTTGAAAGATTCAAGGTCGTGGCCTCTCAAGGCACTATTTGAAAAGACAAACAGAAATAAATGACTGTTTAAAGGAAAATGGAAGAATACAGTTTTTACTGCACTTTTCTGACTTCAGATCATTTAAAATCTTGCCATTTACCCCCCCATCTGTTTCTGTCCATTGTACATTTACAGGATTCTATCGATGGCTTTTTCTTTAAAAGTTTCATCTGTAAAGAATGTACGTATAAGCATTCCATTCTTTGAGGGGCACTTTCTTATAAACTCTTATATCCCTAACAAAAAATAACAGCTGTCCAGCGAAGCTCTGGCAAAGGGTTTCGTTTTTCTCTCTCCACTCTCTTTGTGGGTGTGAGCCTTAAATTTATTGTCACAGATGAATGTAGTTGAAAGACTGGCTTTCAAAAAGCAAAGATGGTCCACTCGATGGCAACCACTCTACAGAGCAGAAGGAATTCCCTCTGCATTCTTTCAGCATTGTAAACTGTTTCTCATTTAGTCTGTTTGAGATGACAATAAAAGATTCGATAATTTATTTTTAACTTTTATACCATCATTTCAAGGAAGAAAAAAAAAAAAACAATAAGAGCAATGTCCTAGTAACCCAGACTCTATGGTTATGGGCCCATTAACAGGAGGTGGACACCTCTGCTTTGGAGACCCTCGCATATAATGTCATGGAAATCAGGTGTTTAAAGATGACAATAGTTCAAGGAAATTGCTGATGGATGAAAGAGAATGGGGTAGCAGTTCCAAAAGATATGAAATTTCTTAATTGGTCAAAGATTTATATGTGTGTATCATATATATATAATATATATATATATATAAGGGTTAAGGGTTCATACTAGTGACAAAAATAAAACATTTACTTTAATGCAAACCAGAATTTAGGGGTTTTTTTCTTGTATTCCAGTATCCAAAATCTGAGTCTAAAATGTGAAATCTGAAACCACGTATTTTTTATCTTGGTCTACCTGGCACCAACCAGTCCCACCCATGCCAGCCTATCTCCCATTCCCCACTCTCTCTCTCTCTCTCTCACACACACACACACACACACACGAATTCTCCGCATGTAAAAAGATACAGTCTTCTGATATAATTTCTCAGAAACTGAGATTTCCTCTCTCCATTATAAGCCATCATATCTAGATGCCCCAAGGCTGAGCTTCCTTGTGCTTTATAAAGGAATTCAGTGTCTACCTATCTCTCACACAACCGAGGCATCCTTGGAGCATGGAAGAGTGAGAAATCCTGGCCAGAGGTCAAGGGAATAAAAAGAGGAGAAGGACACCAGGAGAACGTTCTCCCGGCATTTGGAAATCTTGAGGCGTAGAAATGGGGGTGGGGGAGCCGGACTGAAGAAGCAAGAAGAGGACTATTGAGACAGCTTAAAACTAACAGCCAAAGCTGGCAGACGTGTCCAGAACCCTTAGCACTAAACCCTCAGCACCTGTATCCAGAGACCATATTCTTGAGGCAAGCGGGGAGGCTGGGGAGGGACAGTTACCATACGTTCTTACCTAATTCTCTCAGCAATCTTTGAAAGGCTGTTTTCAATGCCCCCACTGTCCCAATAACCTACAGTTCCTATTTACAAATTTAAAATAAGATGAATCTTATTGTTCACGTAGAAATTTAAGGTTTCTTTGAAAGCCTAGAAAATCACACTTTGGCAAAAACACATTTTCCGCAAAGAGTAAATAACTGTCATTAGAGCTTGCCTTATTTTAACTGAGAGAAATTTCTGTAGGTAAACAGAAAATATGAGCTGAAATAGGAGAAAGGAAGCCACCAGAGGTTAAAAAAAAAAAAAAAAAGAAAGAAAGAAAAAAAGGAGCAGGTCAAAGGCGTCTCCACTCGGCTACTTCATAGTTTCCCTGGGACCCGCCTCTCTCTTTATTGATGGAAATGAAGATATGTAGATGCACTTTCGGTATTTAATACCCACATGGGTGTTGGCCCCGCACTGGGTCTGACTTCGCCTGGGCGTGGCCGACTCCTCCACCCTGCTGGGTCAGCACTGCCTATGAATTCATGAAACCTGCGAGGACAGTCACATTTCTCCACATAGAACAAGACACTATGACATTATTCATTTAGAAACTCTATTCCACATCTCTGTTCTCCCTTCAGA
The DNA here is from genome assembly GCF_036321535.1 of Camelus dromedarius. NCBI lineage: Eukaryota > Metazoa > Chordata > Mammalia > Artiodactyla > Camelidae > Camelus > Camelus dromedarius. The sequence continues at coordinate 24,993,696 of NC_087457.1, forward strand.
GTTGCCTTCCCAACTTATCTCTGTTCTTCCAGCCTCTAATATTTCCTCAGTCCCAAAGCAGGAGTTCTGCCTTGGGCTTCTCCCTCCGCCCCTTTTTCTGGGACCATCTCATCCACTCCCATGATTTCTGTTATGGTCTCTCTACCCAAAACATCCTAGCCTGAGTCTTCTTGAAGCTCCCTCTTGAGGTCTAGGCCGTACTATTGAACTTTGCACTGGACAGCTCCTCTTGAATAGCCAGCAGATGTCTCAGACACCAGTGTCTAAGATGGAACTCATTATTGTTCCCTCCCTCGAAGACTGCTGGGGACTACTCCTCATCTCAGCACAGGGTGCCATCACTATTTTCCTACCGGCAACCTGGGGACCACCCTGGGCTTTTTGTTCTCATTCACACAAGCCTCCAGTCCTTCCCACATGGCACATCAAAACAATCACTCAGTCCTGCTACCCTAAAGCATTCTACGACTCTTCATTACCTGCCTCTAGCCTCGTCCAGGCCAACGTCACCTCTTTCTTCTGTTAAGGAAGAATGATGTTTCTCTATTCCCTTCCATCCTCTTTAGCTCCCATTGGAATAACCCAAAGTGTTCTAAAAATGCAAAACTCATGAAGCCAGTTCACCACTGAAGTATGTCAATCATTTCCAGTGCTCATGGATTCAAATCTAAACGTCTTAACGTTCCATGAAATCTGCTTACCCTTCTAGCCTTAATAAAGAGTTATTAGTTTCAGCTTATTTTTCTTCCCATGCTTTGGGGTACCAAACTCCAACTCACCTCAGTGCTAACCTTCATTCCAGGTTTTTCTTGAACGCAACTTCACCGCAGCCCTAGCTTTGGCCTGACCATTTCTTCTTAGTATTAGTGATAACGTGCCTCCTTAAGGCCGGCCTTCTCCAGCTTCCAAGTTGGCTGGATCCCTGTGGCAGACACGGCTAGCTTCCTATGCTGAATTCACTCAACACATTTTCACTCACATACAACCTCGATTGTCTTCTGTGCAGCAATGTGACCAGCTAAAATAGTCACCTTCTGTTTAGAAGTGGTCATGTGACCCAGTTCTGGCCATTAAGAGTTCAACAGAACTCTCTTTAGGCGGAGGTTTACGAAAAAGATTTGTCTAAGAGAAACTCAGTTGACCCTTGTCTTTACCTTTTGCACCTTGCCTTGGTCTTTCCCTCTTCTTTCTGCTTGGATTCACGGGTGATGTCAGGATGTGAGGTAAAACTAACATTTTAGGACCATGAGGAAAACGCTCACACACTGAAGCTGCGACAGGAAGACATTTGGAACTTGAGTACTTCGTGGTCTCTCTGGACTCTGCTTTATCAGGGTGGAAAAACCTCTTACTTTTTTAAGCTTAGGGTCTTGTCCACTACTATCTGCCATATATACTGCCAGACACAACGTAGAAACACTAACTACGGAATAAGTAAGTGACTGAAAAGAAAAGGCAGAGGCAGCAGTCCCCGGGAGCAGTGGATCTGAGCTGCTCCAGGGCTAAATCTCCTTATTCCTTTGAAAAGTTTAAAGTTTTCAAGGTTCTGTGGATACGTAAGTATAAATACCTGGATATGAGTATTAAATATTCTCTCACTGATCATTCATCTCATCTGGTTTGAAACTCTAAAACCTTGGTTTAAATGCAGACATTATATGGGTAGGGAAATAAGTCATTAATATTAATGCTCAAATTAGCTTATAATCCATTTATAATTTGCTTCCTTGTACCCGGGGAGAATAGGACCAGGACCCCAGATAAATGTTCCCAGAGAAAACAAAGCAAATTGGAGATAATGAGAAGGGGTTGTCAAAATACAGTCTGAACTATTATGAGGTGCTCCTGCACAATGTCTGTGTTGGCCTTAAATAGAGATATTTTCTGATTTCACACCAGACAGCTCTCCAAGGATCACTGGGTATAATCTTGTATCTCGTTTATATTTGAAACATTTGCTACACTGGCACAGCCACCAGGGGAGTGAAGCATTTTTGCTAACTGAGATACCGCTGCATAACTGCATTAAAAACTGCTACAGGACAGTGATTTGGTGTTGTGCTTGGAAGTGTTGATAGGAATGAAAATATGCTTTCTGCTGAAATTGCCAGCCTAAGATACCATCCATGACTGACCTCCAGATAGCAGTTCATTTATTACCGGGTTTAATACGTGTAATGGTAAGTATAGGGCAGAAAGGGTAAAAATAGTAAAATAGTGTCTTCTGAAAGATGTTACTTAGCAAGTGAATTCAAGAAAAGAAAAGACTGAAATGAATTATTGCAAAGTTAATTTTTCTTAGCATCTAAGAAAAGAAACTGAATGCTTCTTGAACTTCCTTTAACGCGTATGTTACTGGAAAGGTAGACAAGTAACAAGGAGACAAAACACAGAAAGGAAAGAAGCAACTGTAGAGTTTTCCAGTCCTTGGATGCTGAGGCTACTTTTTAAAAATTCAAAAGATGTAAAGAATAAAGAATGTTTCTTGCCAATGGCTAAAAAGTACAATGTAAGGAAAACAATTCAGAATGCTGACAGTTTGACACATTATCGCTGTAGTTGTCACACATGAGCCAAAGTAAATAAAATACAGGTTAATTGCGATTGCAATTTTCGAAAGTACTTCTGTTTGGCTTTAATAAATGAAGAAGCTCTTTATTCAGATAATTAAATTAAAGTGATATGCTGTTTCTTTTCCATTTGCTTTTTCTAATGAAAGAAATTTCACTAATGTTCTTCATTTCCTGAATAGCAATAGCAATTACCTTACCATGTTAAACACTGTGGTCCGTGACTTAAAAGAGACTTGCAGAAACATAAACCTGCCTTAACAATGAAGCACTGTTAGTAGGAAAAGGGACAGGCCTCGACAAGACAAGCTGGGTATATGGCATTGATCTCCCTTTTGGAGGAAAATAAACAATTTGCATTGATTAAGGTAAGAGATTGAAAACGTATTGAAAACACAAATGGGAGACCAAATAAAAACGTGATAAACATTTGTCCTTTGGGAAGACAAACTTTATATCTTCCCACAGGGGAAAACGGAGCTCAAAACCTAGCCCCAGAAAGCCATGGTAAAGCCATGAGAAGCAAACTCTAGAGGAAGATCTCCCGTGCTTTGCCCCTGAAAGCGCTTGGAGAGAGTAAAAAGCCCCAGGGCCTGGCTAGCAGATGTGTGACCACATTCTCATCACAAGAAAGACAAGAGAAGAAAGAGTCTTTCTAAAATTTGTTTGCAGAATGGTGTTTCTCTCTTACCACCCTATATATGCATGTCTTATACAGACTTCAAAGAGGGATCTCTACAGCCAAAGATAATACTGATTGATTGAGTCATTCACGATTTAGCAATTGATAAATTGCCTTCATATGCATCGCAATGTCTAAAGGTTCAGTGTAAGATTTATCTGGATGGGCACAATATTTTGAAAAGATTAATTCAGGAAACATCACAGCCTAAGAAATGCTTGCTTGCTTGCTTGCTTGCTTGCTTGCTTGCTTTCTTTCTTTCTTTCTTTCTTTCTTTCTTTCTTTCTTTCTTTCTTTCTTTCTTTCTTTTTTAAAGCAGAAACCCCAATGAAAGATTGATGATGAATGTGCTGCAGGTTTCTGATTCTAGCAAGAGAGTACAGGCTCCCCTCTTGTCACTCTGAGTCAGTCACCCCAGATAGGTTTTGAACACACATCCAGGAACTGAAGGGAATAAAGAAAAGGTTGACCAGAAAATGTTCCCTGCCTTCAAGGAATCTGTTGTTTCCTCCACTTGCTCAAACTTTTCCCCAGGTCCACACTTGGCACAGACGGAAGGATCCAGGATCCCCTCATTGGGCGCTAACCCTCATCCCCGATTGCCACGCCAGCCTTAAACTCTCTTCGACTGTAAGTGTGGTGGGAAAGGTCACAAAAAGAAGGCAGAGCAGCAGTCCTGGAGTAGAAGGGTGGCTGAAGTCATTTCTCCTTCCTTCCCTTCCTCATCCTCCCCAAGGAGAGCCACAAGCAAGCGAAAATATTAAGCCACAGGGTTTGAGGTTGGGCATAAATTTTAAACAATGGTGCAAAGTACAGCAGAAGCAGCATAATTATCAGGCTAGTCTATGAGGCATTTCCTGCTTCCTTGAGCCACAGTTGGTCATACTCTGATAATTACTGCCTCAGGACTTTATATCTGCTTTTATTGCAACACTTAATGAGTTGAAGTAAAATGATTTATTTACATGTTCATCTCTTCACTGCCCCATAGCCTGTTAAATTGTGAGTCTTCCACAGCACAGCTAACGTCTTATAGACCTTCTCTCTCCCAGCCCATCCCTCTGTCCCCAAACCTGCAAGTGTCTGGCACTTGTCTGACACTTACCAGGCAGTTGAAAAACATTTGCTTGTTGAACAAGTAAATGAGTGACTTGCAGATCTGAGCCTAAACAATAAATGAAGAAAAGTTTCCAAACAGAACACCAAAAATGACACATTTTTGTCCCCAAATATGGGAATATATCAACTTCAAAGTCAGAAAATAAAGGAACTTATATTTTAAAATATGGAACATTTCACGGGAAAATGCATACACACAATACATGCATTTTCCTCCAGGTATAATGTTATTTTGAATCTAAATATATTAATAGCATTCTTCTGAACAAAATGAAATATTATATTTCTGTTTGTGAAATAATTTCCCACTGAATATTTGAGCAGATTAATACACGATGAAATGTGTCTATAAAGGAAGGGCCAAACCTCCTGGGTAAACACTGAATCTGAGATCCAGGGAGCAGTAGTGCAGCTAGGGAGCAGACAAACAAGAACGCCAGCAAAACGGGAAGGTCCTCAAGTCTAATAATTGAAAGAAGAGGGACTCACATGTGGTTTAAGGCTAAAGCATGCTCCTCCAGGGAAGTGGGGACTGGAGCGTTTTGCTTTGTCACTCTGCTTGGCACATAGAGGAATTACTCTCAGCATTGCTTAAGGAAACTGCTGCTCTCCACCTCAGCCTTTCCAAAATGGGGTATAACCTCAGATCTGGGGATAAGAGCTTAGAGAAACACGAAAGAAAGGTGGTGTGGTTCAGAGGAGAAGCCAGACTCCAACTTCTGGGGACTGAGCCTGAGATGGGCTGGGGGAGGGGTGCGAGGAGCCCAGGAAGAGGGTGTGTGATCCGCCCACACTGGTGGTCCAGGCGTCTACAAAGGCAACAGCCCAAATTCCCCTATATGTGGATCACAGTATTGTGTTCATATTGTTTCCTCTAACCTCCTCTCATTTTAATAACTGTTAGGTCAACCTATGTCAACATTTTACCTTTAAAATCTGTTGCAAAATCACCTCTTTCGCAACCACTGGGGAAGGAAAGTAACCATCCACCGGCTCTTTCCCAACTGTGTTTCTGCTGTTGCTAATCTGAAGGAGAAATTAAAGAGCAGCAAAGGGTTACAATGGAGGAGACTTCCAAGCTGGGTAGAGAAAATTAAAAGAAAAAGAACGCTTATGGAGTAGAGGTGGCCCCACCCATGGGGCTTCTATAAACAACAGTCCTGATGGGTGTGCAAAAGACAGTCTCTGAGTGTCTCCAGTTTTCTTTGTGTCTATCAGGGAAGAAAGACTGAGATGGGGTGGGGGTGAACAAGGGGTGTGGGCGATTCCTGTTCCTTTGAGAGATTTAACGATAAATCGATAGTCTTTCATCCAGCCTGACTCTCATACGGTCAATTTTGTTACAGAAATAAAGTAGTCAAAATTCTAAGTTTCTTGTAATCATATATGTCCATTTGGACAAAACTACATTTTGGGATATATGAATTGCTTTGTTTGAAATAAATCTATCAGAAAAACAATCCTGGAGAAAGCACTCAGTCTTTGATGAGATGTTTCCAGCATTTAATTCTGAGGCCCCTTAGCAGAGATCAGATGCCTTGTTTCTTCTGGTTTGTCTAACTCTTATTCCTCCCTAGAGAATGTTAATGACTGTATTTTTATATGTCAATTTGCCTCCTGCTGAAAATTATCTTCTAATCCTCTTTAAAAATTCTCTTATTCTAATCAACCTCTAGAGGAATGTATTGTCTGAACAGAGGTGTTCTTGTTTTGATTTATACAAATCACTGAGCAGTAGCAACAGAAGCTCGGCTGATGACTCAGCTTACACAGATTTGCCTGGAAATAATAAATACCATCCACCTAATGTTCCCAGAGAATCGACATATTCTGTTGCGGCATTTCCACCTGCATTCCATCTTTGTTCCTTTTTAAAGACGAGGAAAATTATTTCATTTTATACGTGTAACTAGCATATTTTAAGGTACTGTAATATTTGAGAGAGAGCACACTCGGGTCAACTGTTTTTTTTTTTTTTTCCTTATTCTGTAAACTAATGTGTAGTCATTTTGAATCTTAAGCAGCATAAATAATGTGAACTATCAAAGAAAAAATAAAATTTCTTATAACCGTTTCATTACCACCAGTTGTCTTGTATTACATAGGCAGACCATTTGAATGTTTTACCTGAATTTTTAGTTATCATTTTAATACTAAGGGGATTTTGTTGTTGTTGTTGTTGTTGTTTTTGAGTAAGTACATATTAAGCAAGTTCTATGCTCAAGTTTGCACTGGTAATTATTTCAGAAAAATTTAACACATTATTCCTATTTCCAAGAAGCTTAAAATACATTTGGAGCCATCTTTAACACATGACATTCAATGATGCTCTGGGCATCACCAACTGTCCAGAGACAAAAACTTCCTTTTAAGGAAGTTACGTGGAACTAAAGAACTTCTTCCATTCACATTCCTTTGATGTGTCCTGTGGACACACTTCCTTGCTAGGGGCTTGGAAAAGGTAACCCTTTCCTGGACAATTACATCCCCGCTACAGTTCTGTTTCTAAGGAAGAAGATGAGAACAGATGTTGGTGGTGAACTAAAAAAATTTTTTCCCACAAGTGTCTTTAAAAAGAAACTCTTAATTGTGGCTTGTGCTCTAGAACACACTCTTCTAAACAAGGTTATAGAAATGGCTTTGCTCTGGAGGAAATCTCTCCAAGTTGTAAAGAAATAAGCTTAGAGAAGAGAATTAAGTGATAACTTTATTTCTTACTGGCTGAACTCTAGAGAACTCCGCTCTGTTCAAGGGACAGATAAAAGCCCAATAGATTATAGATACTTATTAATTATTTACATAAGCAACACTTACTATCCCTCACTTATGTGATCTGAAAATTCCCTGGGTGCAATTAATTAAAAATGAGATCAAAGCTACAGACTCCCTTTGATGTCCTATTTATAAAATTCATTTCTGTCAGAAGAAAATAATCACAATGCCATGTGCCGCGTGAATATATGTGAGTTCTTTCTGATATTGTTGTTCAGAATTTCTTAGCTTTTTCTCCTGAAGGACGTATCCTGTGATGTGACATCTCGTCTAGTCTCACTGCTTCCTTCTATATGTACAGACTTGGTGATCTTTCTAACTATTTAAGTCTTCTGGCTTCTAACAAGTGGTAGTTTTTTAAAGGTTGGTTACAATGTGGAATCCCAAACAATATTAATGATGTTTTCCTATCCTGTCACGAGCCTTTATACAAGAGAAAGGCTAAATTACTTCCTTAGCGTCTGCATTTGAAAGTGCTGGTAAATCATATTCACCTCATAACAGTATTGTGATGGATTCAGTGAGATAAACTATGTGATACCCTGACCACAGGCTTCTTAACAAAAACAACGACAAAACTATGATGCAAATCACTTAAGCAAATAAGTAATTTTCCTGGTTAGGAGCCAGAGCTAATGGTACTGAATTATCTGGAGTTTTCTAGTTCTAGCACTAGCACTGCCCTTCAATGACTGAAGTCAGCCCACAGCAGGAGTTAGCATCTCAAATATCCCCAAGTAATCAGGTAAAGAAGGTGAGCATTTCCAAGGTCAATGACCTATACCACAAGGGAGACTACATCCCCGATTTGTCTGAATCCAGTGCTTTTATAGATGTGCTTTAATAGCCTCTTCTCACCTAGGTGAAAGGACCTTTTAGATCATATTCAGTAACTCACACAGCATCCCTCCCCACAGGGGGGCGGGTAGTGATGAGAATCAAGACAGTGGCCAGTTAAGAAAGGAACCTGTAAGAAGAGATCTTGCCAAGGGCTCCAAACTCTGAGAAGGTGAAGTGCTAGCGTTCGCATCATTTCCCTATCGGGGGTGTGTGCTCTTTTCTGTTTCTCTGCCGCTAGAGAGGTAGCCTGGGGCGACCTTCCTTAACAGATCCTTATCAAACCCCGCCCCCCGCCCCCAAGCAGGCGCTCTGCCTTGTGTTAATGTAAACAGAGAAAATATCTGCCACCTATTCAGTCATTTCCGGAGTGAACCTTTGAGGAACAAAGATGAATTTCTTCTCAATTGCTTGGTGAGTCTGTGAATTGATCAATGAGAAACTGAACGCTTTGGCCATGTAAGAGAAACCGGGCTTTTAATGAACTTGGATGCGGGGATTTGAGGCCATTTCCCACGAGGACTCCTGGGAGGGGCAGAGTGCAAGGGCTCTGAGAGGCGCAAGTGAAGGCCTGTCATGCCCTGGGAGCAGGGATGCGGGAATGCGGGGACGGGGACAGCGTGGGCGGCCCGAGCCCCACAGCTGCCTCGCACATCAAAAGGAAGACAGAACTGGAGGGAGACAAAGAGCTAACTAGACCGTGATGCTGCAGAAAATAAACGTGATTAGTCCAGTTTAGCCCTGACAGTCTTCAGGATGGATAAACAAGCCAGGGAGTTCATGTCGTGATTCATACTAATCATTAACAACAGGATGAAATGACTGCATCTAGTGTGCTCCACTGGAAAAAAAAAAATCTGCACCAGCTACATGAAGCCTCAAGAATATTTTCTCTTTCTAAAAGGAAAAGGCAAATTTACAAGAGAGCGGAAAATGGCTCTTCCGCTTGACACGCATGGATGACATGGACTGGAGCACAAACCGCAGGGAAACGCCAGCAGCCCCGCTCATCTTTGCAGCGCCCGCTTCCGGAAGCCCTGCCCCTACTTTTCTTGCATGATTAGATGTTTGCGGCGGAGCTGTGCTCAAACCAGCCCTACACGGATTCACAGGGTTTATAGCTGTAGCAACCACCACCAGCCACTGCCAAGAACCCCTTAGGAATCCACCTGTGCCGGCAGCTGGGCCCATTCTCAGGTTTGTTGAAGTACTGGGTAAAAAGAGGACATTTACCCATTAAAGCTTACAACTTTATCCACCAAGCCTTTCTTAAAAATCTTGAAGCATGCCAACAGCCAAAGGATAGCTGACACTGTCTAGTTAGTTGCGTGTGCAAAAATGATGTTCATTCTTTCATAATTCAGTAAATAAAAATTTAAAAAACAGATTATAAAATCAGAGCTTATGAAAGCAGAAATGGGAAGCCAGAGCATGTTAGGAAAGCATAAATAATTAAGAAGTGTTTACTACTTATATTTTTCTGCAGAGTTTTTTAAGGGAAAATCATATTTCATAATAATTACAGATGCCAATATGGATTTATCTTTTTCAAAAATCACCTTTTCTCCTTCTATTTCATTTAGAGAATATATGTAGACAATTTTAAAACATTACAACTAAATGGAGGACCCTTCCCTTCTGCCTAGGTTGAAAATTTTCAGTCTTTTCCCCCCATTGTTTGCTTTAAAAGAGAACATTCATTTCAACAGAAAACTAAAGAGTAAGATTCAAAACCAATTCTGAACCTTCCAAACATCGATTTGTAGTAATTATCCTTGTTTGTTTGTTTGTTTGTTTTCTCCTAAACAGTTGTATTTTCTGGAAATGTGACTCCTACAATTTCTTTCCATTCTCCTTTTCACAGGTGTTCATTTTTCTTATTAGAGATCAAAATGCTTATTCTGTTCAGCCTAAAGCAGTCAAATTATTGGCACTTAAGAGATTATTACTCACAAGTCATGCAGAGAGACTGCTTCATTATTTACCATACCTGAGATGGAAATCACATAGTTTAAATGAAGTTTTCATCAAGATTAGTGACGAAGTCAATATGTAATTATTTTGGATTTCAAAACTTTTTTTCTTTTCTTTGGAAATGAATCTGCGACTGCCGTACGAAAGTTTGTGAAGCAGTTGAAATCACTGTCAGACATCTCACTTCCCAGGGATGGCTGAAGGGGGCCACACTGTTTCTAGGTCTCCCAGGACCCCTGGAGGAGAGCGCCACCGAGCCCAGGTCTGCAGACTTTCCCACTGCTACGCCCTCACTTGGAATACAGTAAGCACCCGATTAATGTTGGCCTCACTATTATAATTACAATGATTAGGCTTGAAGTCCAGGCACTATGCCCCAAGCTAGGAGGCTTGCTGCCTCAGTAAGCTTGAGCTTCCATAACAAAATGCTGTAGACTGAGTGGCTTACACGGCAGACTTTTATTTCTCACAGTTCTGGAGGCTGGGAAGTCCAAAGTCAAAGTGCTGGCCGATTTGGTTCCTGCCGAGGGTCCTCTTCCTGGCTTGCAGATGGCCACCTTGTCACCGTGTCCTCACAAGGTGGGAAGAGAGAGCAAGAGGAAGAAAGTTCTCTGGCACTCATCCCATCACGAAGCCCCCCCCCCATGACCTCATCTAAACATAATTACCTCCCCAAGGCCCCACCTCCAAATACCAACAGGTTGGGGGTTAGGGTTATGAATTGTGGGGGGACATAATTCAGTCTGCATTCAGCCCTTGACCCTCCAGATTCATGTCCTTCTCACGTGCAAATACATTTATTCCATTCGAATAGACCCCAAAGCCTTAATTCATGCCAGCATTAACTCTAAATATCACCTGTTGGGTGAATCTTGAGATATGACTGATCCTGAGGCAAAATTCTTCTCCAGCTAAGAACCTGTAAAACCAGATGTGCTTCCAAAATACAGCGATGGAGTAGGCACAGGATAGACACCCCTGTTCCAAAAGGAAGAAACAGGAACAAAGGGTGACAGGTCCCAAGTAAATCCCAAACTTAGCAAGGCAAATTCCAATAGCTCTTAAGGCTCAAGAATAATCCTCTTGACCCTCTGAGCCCACTGGAGTGGCAGTGTCACCCCCATAGTGACACTGAGGCGCCTTGGGGCGAGGTGCCCTGTTCCATGGGGTCCATGGGGGCCTGCCCCCATGTCTGTCTGAGAAGGCCCCTCTCCAGGGGCATTCTAACTGCTGATCTGCTAGTCAAATCCAGGCTAGCAGGTAGCATTTTATACCATATCCCTATTCTTTTTAAATTAGGCTCTATTCTATCTCTAATGCCCTAACTGTAAACATTGGGAATGTCAAGTTCACCTGTAGGTAGAAGCTGTAGTTTGGCAAATGTTCCAAATGTCAGAAAATAATCAGAAAGGGCAGTGTCGGTGATCCATCGTGATCTTTAGGTTTCATGTGGCATTTGGTAGCCCTCTGTTAGACAAAGGCATACAAATGCCTGTCTCAAAGTGTTGCTCAGTCCCTAAGAGACAAAACTTACCTCCTTGCTTTTCGTGCCCTGGAACATCTGACTACTCCATGCTTTAAATTCTCTACCTGACGATGAATATACCCCAGGATAATATTTGTCTCTCAGGCAGCACACAGCAAACATTTTTAATCTCTTTCATTGACACACACCATACACCTCATGAATAATTAAGTAATGATTCACAACTGGCCAGTTTTTCTTTGCTTTCTTACCTTGCAGACTTCAAAGGACTTCCGTGACGGTAGAGGGTGAGGCTGGTGGGAAAGATCAACCTAAATTATCTTCTCCTTCAATGTGTTTTTGCTAAGGAGAATTTCATTCTTCAGCCATGATGAGAGAACCCTAATCTTCAGCTTCGATGCTTTCAAGTCTTGAACAAATCCCTGCTCGCTTCAACCCATAATTCCGAATTCCACCTGCAAGTACTCACTCATCTGAGTCAGTCTGTTGCGCAGTTACTTAAACCATCACTAACCAAAGCGGCATCCTCCTACTGAGCAAAGTTGTGCAAGTGGAGACCAGATTTTCCAAGGTCAAAACATGTGGTTTAGGCAGCAGCAGTGCACTGTAGGAGTGTAAGGAAACTGAGTCAGTGTGGTGTATGGTAAAATCTGTGGTCCATGTTCTTTACTAAGTATTTTGTTTAATGGCTTGGTTTTCGATGGCAAAAAGCTAAATGAAAGCAATCAGTAGAACAAGTCCTGAGCACATCAGTTCCCTTAAAAAAAAAGTGAAATACAGAACTGAATCCAATTACGGTGGACACTAAAGACAGACTACTTGAGAAATGCGCTGCAGAGATTCACTTAGTATTAGTTATGACAGATTTGGCCTTCAATAGGTCATGTTCAGTATAATTATTTTATGAGGCTTCTAGATTTGATTGAACCTCTCTTATTTAGTTACTTTAATCCATTGTTCTTAATAAGAGAAAAAAATGTGTTCAGTGCCCATGAAGAGGATTAAATTAACTTCCCTGCAAATCCATGTTGGCCTTGGGCCCCTGGGTCATACTTTGGCAGGGACCCCTACAGAGACTGACATTGGCACTTGGTTGCCAGGGAGCTGTTCTTGGACTAGACCGAAGGCACGGCACCTAATCTGGCACCTTCTTAGACAAGTTTAAGGTTAGCACAGGCCTCATGCACAACCTCCCTGAGTGAACAATTAATATCTTCCTTGTAGGGTGGTGGTGCCAACTAAATGCCATGCGGATTAAGAGTTCATTCATAGAAAGCGCTTCGAACAGTGCGGAGCACCTGGGAAGCTCCCGGCAAACAACAGTGATTATTTGGTTAATATTGTTGCTGCTACTGCTGCTGCTGCTATCACCCCGGTCCCTGGAAGGACCATTAGGGACGCAAATTTCTGCAGATCTCTGGCACTTCCTGAAACTGATGAGGCTGCATACGGCATGGGCACACCCGAGGGGAAGGCACTTACATAGAACACTTGATATTTTTGCAATCGATCTCCTGTAATGATCTCAAAGAAAATCGTTTATAACACACAATATATGATGGAATAAAGGAGGCGCATATAGAGGGCACCGTGTCAAGTTCAAAACAAACTTTCCTCTATTTCAGTGCTGGTGTTGTTTTAGTTCTGGGTGAGCGTTGGACCAAAGCCCACAGAGGAGATTGCAGAGAAGAAAAGAGGAGAAGAAAGAAAACAGATGTAAATTCGGGGAAGGAGGAATTTGCATAGCTTGTGATTGTGTCTTTTTGATAGGACAAAGCTGGGCATATTACATTTCATTCATTCACCATTCATTCAAACTTTGCCCAGAGAATCATACCTAAATTCTAACTCAATTCTACCTTCCTCCCAAATTAATTTAGTTCGTCACTAATTCATACTCCAATGTTCACTCTATCTATAGGCAATCATTTCATTAGTCAGGGGGTCCCATTTTCCCACTCACCCTTTCCCAGTAACCAAATACGAAATATTTTTCCATACCAGCTTGCTAATCCTAACATTCCACTAGCAGATGGGATAACAGTGGAGAGCAGACACACTGGGCTTAAGGGGTGATGGAGTGGGCAAAATGAGGGGGTGATGGATGAATGAAAAACCATAATAAAGGCTAGGGGCCCAAAGACAAGTCTGCCGTCTTCCAAGGTGTTCAAACATTACACCTGGGCAGGACTGTTGGTTGAACAGGAGTGACCAGGTGTTGAGGTATAAAACCAGGATTCAGTTAAGGCTTTGTATGACATGGAGAGTTTTATTTGGTCGTCTGTTCTGTAGGGCCATAATGGGTAGAGGAGGCATCAGTTCCATAAGTCCTCGGGGAGAGGGCAATCGTGTCCAGAGAGCAGGTTTGCTGGTAATCAGTCCACAAGAGTCGACAGAAATGAGGGCTTTCCTAAAACGAAGTCCCGTGAGCCAATCCCACAGCCCCCGGGGGTGGGTGACTAATAGGAAATGAGGAAATGATTGTCTCTCTGCCCTGGTCAAGTATCAACCCAGGCTTGGAAAAGACAGGCCAGGGCTTGCTGCAGCCTGTCCTTGTAGAATCACTTAGTAAGAACCAAGGATTTACCTAGATGTCTTTTTCCTCCCTTCTCTGTACTAAATTCCTCCTTAACGAAGACAAACTGCACTTAGCCACCCACAAATGCTGGAACCGCTTGAGTCTAGCATGACTATGTACATCACGAGGACGTTCCTTTGCCGACATGTTTCACAGTCCCAATTAAAATCCAGGCAATGTTCAAGTAATATTTCGGAGCAAATCCCAAGAATACCTTTGGTTTCTAATGTCTTTGGACTTTCATCATAGCTAGTTTTTTCATCCTTGTAAAAATTCAGTATCAGTGTGCTGGGCAAGGAAATTTACCTACATATAAATAAGTGAAATTCAAACCTTAGATACTTGTATGTTACTTCCTTCAATGCAGGAAATAAAAATAAATGATACGTATCTAAAACACCCATGTAGCCGAGAAGAGGGTACCCCAACCTACAGAATCAGAGAGTCCCGACCCGGAAAATGACTGCCACCTCCGGTCCACCCCATGAAAGAGAAGATGTGGGACACGAGGCCTGGGAAGGCCTGAGACAGGCTGTAGAGCCTTTGAAAGATAGAGTGTGAACCTTTGATGAACGAAGGGGTACCAGTTAATGAGCAGTAATACCTGAAACTTATATTTCTAACCTCAATGAGATCTAATTCTCAGGGGGTTATTATTTCTCCAGTTTTATACATGAATAAACTGCAGGGGGTCAGGAGATGGAGTGATTTACTTGAAGCCACACGGACAGTAAGTACAGGAAATGAGACCTGAGCTTAGGACAGATTGTCTGAAGAGCCACGCTCTTTCTGACATACCCATGTTCCTGAAGATAAGGCCTGGTGATTAAATTCAGCTGCCTTTAGGCTGCAGCCACTCCCTTCATAGATTCATCACCCCACGTTTTATGATATTCGTCAAATTCAGTAAACTTGCACATAGATTGCGAGGGAATTTTTTTTATTGACTGTCGTACATAAAAGTGTCTATAGTGCTTATCTTGTTCATTGACCAATGATAAATAGATCCTCATTGGTTGGCAAAATAAATGCCATGTTCTAGAAAAATATGAAAATATGATCATTTTTTGTTTTTGCCCTTTGCTGTCTTTATCCCTATTTCTAAGCGTCCCTCCAGAATAGCACCAGGCGAGGGTTAGGATCACGGGCAAGTCAAACACAGGACTGCCTTCCGCAACACGTTAACTGACTCAACTGTGGCTTCTTAACGCCCCTCTCTCGGCAGCTCCCAGCATGAAGCCGGGCTGGGGCACGAAGGGCACCAAAGGACCACCAGGTCCTTCAGATGAGGAAGCTGCAGGCCTCCTTTTCAAGCAGTGAGCTTGCAGAGCCTCAGTGACCGCGTTAGAGAATCTGAACCATAGATATGCGGCTTTGAAAAAAAAAAACAACAAAACACTGTGCCCATCTGCTGGCCTCATGAGCAGGCAGCTGCACTAGGGCCTGAGTCTCGACATTCTAATATCAAGGGCTGTGAAATTTCGCTATTATGACAAGAAGTCTTCAGGGCCGTAATTAACAGAGTAGGGAATTTCAACTCAAATATTGTAACTTCTTTAAAACTAGGCCCATCTGCTAGCCTTCTGTCCTCAGTTGAGCTTGAGTCCTGAAAGCAGCAGAAACAGTACCACAAAACATAATGTTTTTCAAAAAGTTTCTTTTTTTTTTTTTTTTTTTTTTTAGGGTGTTGGGGTGGAGAGGAAAGAGGGCTGGGTATTGTTCACGATTAACAAAGGAAGTAAGCAGGACTATTATCCTTGGAAGCCTCGTCTGCGTTTTCCATTTTTTCCAGTAGGAGCGGTGCTCTGGGTTTGGAGAGCACTGGTTTCATGGGGCACAGTTAGCAGAGCTCAGGCTTTTGTTACTGCTGTTGTTCGCTGTCTTCCCTTCCTCCCTCTCCCCCCATTCCCTTCCAACCCTCCCTCAAATTTGCAAAACAACTTTGTTTTCTTTATGTAATGTAGTAATGTTGGTAAGCCTTGCACCCATATTCTTGCGGCCAAGGTGAGAGAAAGTTCCAATAAAATGTCAAAATCTGGCTATGGTATGTGGCTATTCTTCCGGGTTTTTCTCTGTATCTGTATACCTAGGTTTTGGGGGGTTTTCCTCTAGAATTGAGATCACACTGAAAGCATTTATTAAGCATCTATACAAGGCACTAAGGATATAAAGATGAATAAGACATAGTCCCAGTCCTAGTGGTGAGCCACATGAGAGCTGAATAGATTTCAGCCCAGGGTGAAAAGGCTACAGGGATGGAGGGCTCTGAGTACCATAAACAACAGAGCTACTGAGCCCAGGATGAAAAACTCCGGGAGGACTTCCTAGAAGAGGTGTTGCCTGAACTGAAGGATGAGGAGTTGGTTAGGTAACGAAGGATCAAGAGGGTATTCCAGGTGGAAGGGCCGCGTTGGTCATAGAGTAACTGCTGACTGACAGCTGTTCAGCGTTGCTACAGCAGAAAATGCCAACTTGGAGACTCCAAGACTGAGCAGAGGCCAGGTTAAGGAGAACCTAGAAAGGTGTGCTAAAGAGCTTAGATTCTATCCTTTAGAAAAACAAACATTTTTTAACAGTGTGGAGCTGCCGTTTGGCTAGATGCTACCGGAAGTAGTGTGACGTCTGAATCTGAGAGAACACGCCAGTCTGGAAGACCAGTCAGGAGGCTAGAATTAGACCGGTGGAGACAGAGCAAAAAGAAGGGAATGAAATTGAAACTACTTGGTGGTTAGGTGAAAACTGGGCTGGATTATTGCTTACATGTAGGAATTGCAAGAGAGTTACCTAGATTATCACCACGGATGAGGTGATAATGATCTAAGTAATTTAGGCAAAATAGGAGAAGGAGTTTGTCTTGATGCAGTGAGGTGAGGCAAAACCTGAGTTCAGTTCTCTGGATTTCCTATTTAAGGTATAATACATGCAAGGCCAGGAGAAATGCAGCTTAAGCTCAGAAAGAGGTTGAGAGACAGAGATGCAAATACAGGATTTATCTGCTTATAAATGAAAACCTTGAGAGTGGGGGAAATGATCCAAAGAGAGCGTAGGAAGCGGGAAGAGCTGCAGTCAATGAACCCGAGGCCTCCTGAGCAGGCAGCCCCCAGAGTGGCAAATGCTGTGGTCAGGATGGTGAAGGGACTCACTAAACACCTGCTTAGCTGTAAATCAACATGTACCCGGACTCAAAGTACAACAGACAACGCATGCATCAGCCTTTCCTAAAAGGTTATTCAGTGTGTGTTGATGGATTGAGTAAGTCATTCATTCATTCAACACATCTTTGTTAAGTACCATAAGGCAGGTAACAGTTCAAGGCACTGTGAGTGAGGATATGAATGTAACGGTTATTAAGACATTGAAATATCTCTGTATCAGATGGTAGATAACAGTGGTTCTCAGCCTCCCAGGAGACATTTGACAACATCTGAGGACATTTCTAGTTGTCACAACTAAGGGGGAAGTGATCATGGAACCCAGAGAATAGAAGACAGAGCTACACCTGAGTAAACTACGATACAAAGCACAGCCCCCAACAACAAACAGTTATTGGTCCCCAAACATCCAAGGGCCAAGGTTGAGACATCCTGGACTATAGTCACTATTATGAGCCCCCTGGCAGCTTCCCCATCCCCCGTCTGCCTCTCCCTTGGTTCATCTGGCAACTGAAGGGTTAATATCTGCCCCCAAAGGGGCCTGAAGGACTTCGGTCAGCTTTATGGCTCACATCTTCTCTGATTGGCCAAGGCTCTAGCCTTATCAGTTGTTAAATATTTGGAATATTTTATAAATATTTATAAAGCAGGTCTCTCTTGTCAATAAGTTTACCTGAATCATCTCAATGATGATATTGACTGAAATTATTTCCTTTAAGAAAGATCATACCTTTTACTAAATAATATGTATCACCTGGAAAATGAAGATTTCATACACTAAGCTCTTTGTGAAGGGTTGGGAAAATATAAGTTAGTGGTACATGATGGTACAAGACAGAGATAATAACATGATTATTGGTAACACAAGGGAAAATCTAGAAAAACTCTGAGAAGTTTAAAAGGAAATAACCTGAACTTAAATAGTTTATTCCAAAGTATATGAAGGCAGAAAGATTTAAACAATGCTCAGAAAGATACTTTTAACATAGGAGGTGACAATTGGAAAGAAACTTTCCTTAAATCGTTGTTGAGCCAATAATTTTTCACTCTTAAACTTTTGTATAAATTTTATTAAATGTGCAGTACAAATGCTATTTGGCTAAGCTGTACAACATTTTAAAAGCTTTAATATAAACACTTAAAAAAATGAAATATCCCAAGGAAATTACATAGCAAAGGAAGTCTGCTTTGAATATGTTGCTTCTTTTGAGTATCTTCACATATTGACATGGTTAGTTACTAAAGATAAACGTAAAATATTAATCAGCCACCTACAGTGTTGCTTTCTGTTCAATGCTACTGGGAATTAAACAACTGAATTATGCTTATTAAAATGCACTGTAAATTAGAAAAACACTTGTGTAAAGACATAGTTTTCATGGTCATACAATTGAAAAAAGGGTAACGTGTCTTATAATTTACCCACCCTCGAAGTTTCCCTTCATTTCACCAGAACATTCAGACCTAAACAGGTAGCATTAACATGAAAGTTTTCCCCGAAGGACGTCAGAGATTTTTAGCCGACAATGTCAGTATTATAACTACAAACTGCTCAGATAATATATAAATGAGGCCGCCTCCAAAGTATACTTTCTTTTTCTTTTGTTACATTATTTTTAGCAGGAAGACAGTATCTCCTCACCAAACTGGGTTTGCCCATTTTCCAGATAAAATTTAAGCCAACGTTTACATGAAAGTGTCATCAAGAATTGGTGTTAAAAAATCAAACGAGATCACATAATCAAAGTGCTCTGAAGAGTATCATGTGAAAAAACAAGTCTCTTTACTCTCATTGTCCCTGTGGATATCAAATCCTTACGGCAACACAGGTCTCGTTTGGCACAAGAAAACCCACAAAGAACTGGGTATTTATTGCCCTTAAAATAGAAACGTGATCCATTGCTACCTGAAATCTTACCTACTCAAATGGCCTTAACTCTGGCTACTTTTTTCCTAAAGGAGCATGTCTTCATATTAGCTTTAATTCAATGTTTCCTCGCCGAGAACCTCTATTATACGCGAGGTTATGTTATGTAGCCTAAACAGTCTGGCATTTTGAACTTTCTCATGGATGCCAGGATGTTGCTAACAGGGCCAAAATGTACTGGGTGTGGTCTAACAGGGCAAAGACCCTGGAAATCAGGTAGACAGCAGTCTGTTTCCCAGGGCACCTGGATGGCAGCTGACCCTAATCCTGTCCAGGTAGATTTTGAACCCACTAAAGATTCAAATTCATTTGGAACAAAGGGGTTTATAGTGAATGTTCACTAAATACTTGTTAAATGAATGAACTTGATCTCCTTTTTTTTTAATTGAAGTATAGTCAGCTTACAATGTTGTGTCCATTTCTGGTGTACAGCACAATGCTTCAGTCATATAGGAATATACATATATTCATCTTCATATTCTTTTTCACTATATGTTACTACAAGATATTGAATATGGTTCCCTGTACTATACAGTATAAACTTGTTGTTTATCTATTTTATATACATTAGTATCTGCAAATCTGAAACTCCCGATTGATCCCTTCCCACCTGCAAACTTGATCTTTTTGAATGGAGATATTTTATTTTACAAGACATCTTAGACCTAATACATACTATTGATTCATTTAATTCCCTTGAAATTTTACATACACACACACAAATCCAATTGGAAAGGAATATATGTTGTAGAAATACTCTTATATTCTATTTTTTAAATGATAGTTTGCACTGAGATGCAAAATTTTTGTAATTGTTAGAGAAATCAAACTTTTCTAATGTTTCAGAGTTCCCAAAAATTTCAAATGCCTAAATCCACTGTGCCTCAACTACCAATAATAAAAACCAGCACACATATGAAAACTCAATGACCGGGTATTTCTAAGAGAATGAAAATTGGGGCACACAAACTTTCATTGTTCAACATCTACTGAGAATCAGCTTCATCAGATTATTTATTGTCTCTAATTCTCAGTTCCTGTGTCTGTCAAGTATGAATAATAAAACTTCCTACGTCATGGAGTTGTTATTAGGAATAAATAAAATAGTGCAGGCAATGAAATGAGAACATTTTTTAAGTTCACAGACAAATAGAATTTTACAGCTGGAAGGGCCTCAGACATCTATTCATTGTTTCTGTTTAGAAATGGGAAAATTAAACCTTAGAGGGAGTAACTTGAAGAAAGTCACCCGCTTGCCAGCGAAAGATCCAAAATCAAAACCTGGTCTCAGGACATCGGGCTCAGTGCTACTTCCATAGCATCTTAGGAGCTCAACTAACTTGGAAATAATTAATAGTAAATGTTGTGTCATAAAACCATGAAGTTCTACCCTCAAGCTAGCCACTCATCAAAAACGTATCTTATTTTGGTTTGTAATGCAAGCCCTCAACAGTGACGAATTTGATTTATTTTCTGGATTAGTTACCATAGATGCTTTGCAAAATGCTTTTCCACAGGCTTTTTCATGGAAATAGAAGCTAAATATTAACACTCATTAATCTTTTTCTTAGATCAGAGGAGGAATTTTAATAGAACTACCAGCTATAACATCAAGCAGCTTCGGCTGCTTCCTGAGTTCCTCTGCACTGTCTGCCCATCGTGGAGACCGTGAACCCTTGAGGATAATCCCCTGACCAACTGGGAGTGGGAGAGCAACTGGGAACAGCGGGGGTCAAGCTGGGGGGAGGGACGAGGTGGGGGAGGGGTTGTTCCAGCCTCTCCACACTTGCCTCTCCTTCATTCCAAGGTCCTCTCTACCTAAATGATTCCCAAGGCTGGCCGATCCATCAGAACCACTGGGAGCTTGTGCATTTGTTTAAAAAGAACTTGTTCATGTATTTTCATTTTTAACCTGTCATTACAGACATTTTCAAACACACACAAAAGTAGAGGTTACAGTTTAATGAAAGCCACATATTCCCACCCAAGTCAACAAACCAGCATCATTCTGTCCACATTCTCATCTTTTCCTCCCCATTTGTTTGCCCTCTTCTGTTTTTTTAAAAGCAAATCCCAATCATCATATGATTTCATCCATAAATATGTCACAGTACCATTATCACACTTGACAAAATTAGCAACAAATCCTTAGTATCATCTAACACCCAGTTTATGTTCAGTTTTCCCAGATTTTTGGTAAAATTTATTTCGAAGTTGGTTAGTTTGAATCAAAATCCAAACAAGATCCTAAAACCATATTTTGTTGACATGTTTACAAAGCCTTTTTAAGTATTTACCATTTCCTTGCCCCACTCTCATTTTTTCTTTGCTACTCACTGAAAAAGGGTCTTTGGTCTTTTGGGATATCCCTTATACTGAATTTGGCAGATTGCACCCTCAAGGGATCAGTTTGTATGTTCCTCTGTCCCTCCTATTTCCTGTAAACTGGTAGATCACGATACTTAATAAGATTCCAGTTCCGTTTTCAGAGCACAAATACTTCATAGGAGGTACTTAGTGTCTGGTTGTCTGTTCCACATTTAGGTCATCACTAAAGTGCACCTGCTCACCTCGCTGGCCTCCAGGCTGCAGGCTACAGAGAGGGTGCCAGGACTTGCCCCTGCTCCCCAGTGTGCCTTGCAGACTGTGGCTCTGCCACCCAGGGGCCTGAGTGAGAGAACCAGGCACGGAGACCAACTTTGGCCAGCTGAGAGAGGAAAAGGGAAGGAGGTGGCAAATTCTTTAACCTTCCTTCTCGCTGACATTGTTCTAAGATGCAATAGCTCCACATGTCCTCTCAGAAGACATCCCTCATGACCAGGCAACCAGCTGCATTTCTGGTAGAATTGTTAACAATTGGTGATACACTATCTTGTATTTGTTTTTCTCTTGTTCTGCTTCTTTTCCCTTTTATCTTAATTCTTGCTTCCCTGGGTTCCAACACACACACACACACACACACACACACCAATAAAAAGTTAGGATTTAAGTTTTAATGATAAAAATATATTAATATTTTAATAAACGCCAGCAAAACATTGTCAATTCAGAACACACGTATGTATCTTTAAAAGAAAACCTATAGAAGGTTAGCATTACAACAATTTCATATTGAAAGATACTAGTGTCCAAGTCGATGTCCTCCCAAGCTTTGCATACCCTACACCTTGAATAGAAGAGTTACGATATTTTTCACCGAAGGCTTATGCACTCAGGGAACACAAACACTCTGAGCATAGCTACAAGGAAATTTCCTACAGATGCCAACTTTTAAATGAAACTCAAAATCCAGGACTTAGTAGGGTGACTCTATAATTAAGTGGCTCTCCTTTAAACAGACCCACATAATTTTACAACGCTTGTGTAAGTCAATTAAAATATAACTGTTCTTACCTTATGAATTGGTTTGCTTTGTTTTTAACACTTGCTTACTGCTATATAATGTAGATAAAATGGATACTATCCGGCAAATCCAAAAGAAAAGCTCTCAGCTGGGGGAAGTTTGGGAACTTGTGGTCCCATGAAAAGAAGAGTTAAGTGGACAAAGCTTTTGAATGAATGAATGAATAGATTCTCTGCCTCATATTTGGAAAATTCGGATTTACTAGGCTCTGAGGAGGAGCCTGGAAAATTGAGCTTTTCAAAAGCTCTCCAGATTATTCTGATATTCTGTAGAGTTTTTAAAGCAACACTATACTTTTGCCTTCCTCCTGAAAGGAAGGGAAGGGAATCGGTTAAGTTTTGGAACACTTACACCCACCACAGGTCTCCTCTTTTCTTGTCTCCAGTAAACAAACAAACAAAAAAAAAAAAAAAAAAAGAGAGAGGAAATTGGGCTTCACGTGTAACCTCTCCAAGCCTATCCAAGCATTTCTACTGAATGCAAATTAAGTCAAGTCTTCCAACCAAGTAAATGAGTCAGCATTCAAGAAAAAGGAAATAACTGGTCTGCATGCTTACTGACACTACACAGCTTGTTATCCAGGTCCATGTTTAACATACCAGGCCAATCCACAAAGATTTTGAATTGCTTACTTCCATTTGTTTTTTTAACCTGTGAGAATCTCAAAATCCCAGCCTCACTCACGTGCCACACACCTAAAGCTGCTGGACCCAGTGAATTGTCAATAACACATTCCTAATGGAAGCTCTTGTCTTCTAACAGTTATGTTTTATTGTGCTGTGAACAACTCCAGCCATTAAGTACACAGACTAGCACAACCACGCCTCCAACATCTGGCTTTGTCCAGTCTTGACACCTATTCCTCATTCTGTTAAGAAACTTTACAGGTACAGGTTCTTCACTCCTTACTGATCTCATTCTTTCCGCTCCCCTCTGAGATATAATCATGTTTCTGAATTTAGAATTTATTATTTCATTCATATTTTAATAATTTCACTACATATATAATCGTAAGTAGTACAGAAGAGTGTTTGGCATTTTCTAAAGTTTAAGTAAATTGAATTACACTGCACGTAGCCTTCTGCAGTGAGTATTTTTTACCCTCATCATTGTTTTTAAGATTTATATATTGATAGAGACGACTTTTGTTCACTCAGTTTAACTGCACATTTTATTCCACTCTCTGACTATTCCACAATTTATTTATTCATTCTTTTAATGAATATTTAGATGTCACTATTCAAATAACATCGCTGTGAACTGATAGGCATCAGTCAATCAGCTTTTGCTAGGATAACAAACAATCCCCAAATCTCAAAGGCTGACAACACAAAACATTTTTCTCTCAGGGGGACCGCAGTTTGGCCGCAGCTCCATTCTAAGACTGGAGCGTGAGGGAGCAGAAAGGAAATAAAAAGAGCCAAACAGCAGGGGGTTTCTGTACTGCCTCCCAGCATTAGGCATGTCCCTTCCGGCTCTTCCAGCCAGAGCAAGAGCAGCATCACATCACCTGGGAACTTGTTAGAAGTGCAAATTCTCTGACGTTCTGAGGGTGGATCCCCGCAATCTGTGTTTCAGCAAGCTCTTCGTGGTTCTGACGCCTGATAAAGTTTGAAATCCACCAGCACAGAAGAATAAAGGGTTAACAGTAGCTAACCTCCTAGGATAAGTAAGGTGAGAACACAGGCTGCTCTTGAATAGCCTTAAGGTAGGTAAGTGGATATTTATTAAACAATGTGATTCTTTTACATTACGGAGTTACGGTATAAAGCATTGCCAGTTGTATAAGCTATGGAACATGAAAAGAAACCAAGAGATGCTACAGTATTTATTGACATATTTATAAACAACCCTGATTGATGCAGTCGCTGTGTACATTGCTCCTGATTTATAGGAAGAGTCTGCTTTGATTTATGTTTTTACTTTATTACCACTGACCTTTGCATGATCCCATTTTATGAGGAAGTTCTTTGGATCAGAGTACTCCACATTGGTCTCAAATACATACTTCTACCGGAGTTCATTTTCTGGCTAATTTGCATCCAAACAGCCCAATCTGAAACACTGATAACAGGGCTAAAGATAGTTTAAAGACCTAAATCTTTGGAAGAAAGCTTATTAGAGTTGGGTTTGAAGAGCTATGTTATGCTAGGAGATGAAATTTCCTATATAACAATTTTCTAACCTATGCTTTTTAAAGATATGAAAGACTTTTAGGTTGGTTATTGCTCAAATAAACAGAATTTGAATATGTTTTACAACAGTCAATAGACAACAAATATATTTTTAAAAAGGGAGAAAGTTGAAAACTACATTTGAGGACTTGCTATTTTTCAGACTTTGTTAGGAACTGACACATGTTGTTTTAATAACTTGTTGGTAAATATTATTATGCACATTTCTTGGTAAGGAAACTAAGGCTTAGAGCTTAAGTAACTTGTCCCACATCTCAAGTAGCAGCCTACTCTAGATCTGTCTGACTGCGGACCCTGTGAGCTTTTCACTATGTCACTTGTATACTTCAGCAAAACAACGTTTCCATAAACCTTCTACACATGATCACTGGGTAGATGCATTGAAAAAGAAGTCTTTGCATATGAAAAGTGCAATATAAGCTTAGCCAAGAAAGGGGCAGATTTGAGACTAAAATAAACTGCTGGGTAATTTCAAAGAACACATAAAAACATTCACCACTTTTTGAAGTGGGTATTTCAAATAGCTTTCTAGATTTGGCTATGTAATCTCTTCCAAAAATGAATTAGTGCAGCATGCCAAGATAATGGTCACAGCAGCATGATTAGTTATGAAAAAGCTGCTTAATGAATACAGCAAATATTTGTGGACACTCTCCTGGATGCCATGTCTGCTTTGTTCCTTCTCAAGAAGCATCAAGGTCAGAGTCACCGTGACCTAGGTATGCAGCCCGTGAGGGGCAGCAAAGTAAAGGTGATGCTCAGTGGTCTAAACACTGTGCTGTTAATAATGACTCCTGCTTCTCTTTGAAACCTTCCCAAAGCTAGCTGTGAAACCGCTTAAGCTTTACAGAATCAAGGTTTAAAATACAATGCAATACCAAATAGAAGTTGCCGATATTGTGGTGGAGTTCAAAAGCTAACTTTTTATCCATTTCAAAAGAACAGTAACTTAAAGAAAGAATTTAGTGCATCCTGAAAAATTTTAGAAATGAGTTGACCTGAATTTTAAGAAATGGGTTGACTAAAGCCTACCAAAATTTATCTCTCTTAACAGAATCACTTACTATAAAATATGCACTAAAATAAAACCACTATTCATAAAGAAGTATTTAACAGAACGTATCTGGACTTAAAGGGAGTTCAGAATATAGTTCCATTGCTAAGTCTGTGCAAAATACAGGTACACAGTCTAAAGGCAAATTATGTAACTTTTTGCTTCAACAGGACATCTCAGAACTAGGACATTTCTAGGGAAATGGGTCTCTTATCTATCCTGTAGTTCAGACAAAAGTTAGAGCATTTTCTCTGTGCTGCCTCTTCACAGTGAATATAAACAGACCAGAGATGACAAATGTTAAAAAAAAAAAAAAATTAAAAAAAGAAAAACCAAAACCAAACAAACAAACAAACTGGGTTAGACCAGTTATTTAGGCTTCTATAGTGAAAGTATTCAATTCATTTTCAGAATCCTTCATTTCACATCCAAGCAAATGTGGTATCAGGGAGTCAGTGCCAAATGAAGTACACGTAAATGCATTTTATGGCTGACTATTTAATCAAAATGCACTTAGCCTCAGAGAGTCATTAAGAGACATGATAAAGGAGGCTTTCCAAAAAGAATCAAGAAACGTTAAAAGTGAAGAAATAGTCATTTTTATGAAACTAAAGACTAAGCAACGAGTTTTTGCTAGGTTCTCTGCATAGGTGCTATGTTCTGTGCAGTAGATATTAAATATTGAACCTTAAGAAGGCTTTAATTCCTCAGAGCTGGCCAGGTTGTAGTGGTATCAATCTTGGAATATAATGCTATAAATAATTTATGAGGTCATGACAAAACTGTAGCTTTTCATAGGACCATTTTTAGTCCTTATCTGAGATGATAGGACTTTAGAGAACTGTTCCTTGGGCTCTTATAACATTCTCCCAAACACAGTGACATCATGCACGTACACTGTTGGCTTATCACGTCTCAGCAGAGCACTGAAAGGTGGTAGGAGCAGCATAGGTCCCCTGATGCACACCCTCAGATGGAAAGTCCTGCTTTAGCACTTCTCCCCTCACTGTGGCAGCATTAGGTTTGGTGATAAACAATCCACAAAATGAACATAGTAAACCCTGTCTCCCCAGTAAGCTACCAAGTTCTTCCTTGAACTTAGGCTCCTAAACTCTGATCTACCTTTGCCCTGTTATTGCGACTGCACTGAATATCACACACTCAAATTGTTGTTGGGTTGTTTTTTTCCCTCTTTCTAAATTTTTACCAAATTTAGAAAGGATATGGCCTGTAGAATTAGATGATGATTCAATTAACACAAATCTCTTCAACAGGATTGCTCAGTTCATTAATCCCCAATAAAGTAATCTATTTAGGACATAGTGAAACAGCCTTGAGTCACTTAACATCGTGGTATAATGATCCCCTGAGAACCACCCACATTAAATTTATCTAGAGGAAAAAAATTTCCCCCTAGTCTTTAAGCCTCCCTCCTAACTTCTTCCATTTCTACAGTACTGGAGAATTCCATAAATCTCAGTCATCTGGACTCAGATTGTGCTGCTATCTAACATGATTTCAGAAAATGAGACAAGAATTCAAAATGTTGGTACCATCACCTCACCCTCGGCTCACATTTGCAGCTAGGACTGCTAAATAAAAGACGTGGATTGGAAGGCACCTAATACCTTTCACTTGCCCCTCGACCCTTCTGCACTCTACTCTGTGCCCAGGGATTGAGTTGTGGGGGTGGCATCAAGGCCTTCCTTGCTCTCTGGCTTCCATGGGGCACTCAGGTGGAAGACTGAGGGAAGGAAGTTACTGAAGTCAGAACGTTTATTCCCCTGGTTCCCTCCTGTGCAGTTACCTTGGACTGGCTGTGTCCTTCAATGGCATGTCACTGCTTTCTCAAGGTGGCCAAACCCAACGCTTTTCCCTCCTGTGTTCTAATAAACCCTCCTTCCCTCCCTTCAGGATGTGTTATATTACAAAGCTACAGCAATCAAAACAGTGTGGCACTACCATAAACAGGCACGTAGGCCAGTGGAACAGAATACAGAGACCAGAAGCAAACCCAAGCATATACGGCCAACTAATTTTCTACACAAGCACCAAGACTACACAACAGACAAAAGAAAGTCTCTCCAATAAATGGTGCTGGGAGAACTGGATATCTACATATGGAAGAATTAAACTGGACCCTTACCTTACACTATACACAAATCAATATATCAACTCAAAATGGATGAAAGTCTTAAACATAAGTCTCACTAAACAAGTAAAACTCCTAGAAAAAGACACAGGGAAAAGCTTCTTGACACTGGTCTTGGTGATGAAGTTTTGGTTATGACTCCAAAAGCATATGCAACAAAAGCAAAAATAAACAAGGACTACATCAAACTAAAAAGCTTCTGTCCATCAAAGGAAACAGTCAACAAAATGAAAAGGCACCTACGGAATGGGAGAAAATATCTGCAAGCCATATATCTGATACAAGGTTGATATCTAGAACTTATAAGGAACTCAACTCAACAGCAAAATTAATAATAATAATAATAATAATAATAATAATAATAATAATAATAATAATAAGCCAATGAAAGAAAATGGATAGAAGGCTTGAATAGATATTATTTTCCAAAGAAACCATACAGATGGCCAACAGATACATGGAAAAAAAAAATGCTCAGCACCACTAATCAGGGAAACGCAAATCAAAACCACCAGGAGATATCACCTCACACTTGTGAGGAGAGCTATTAACAAAAAGACAAAAGATAATAAATGTTGGTGAGGATGTGGAGAAAAGCCCTTGTACATTGGTAAATTGGTACAGCCACTGTGAAAAATACTATGGAGTTTCGTCAAAAAATTAAAATTAGAACTACCATTTGATCCAGCAATCCCTCTTCTGGGTATAAATCCGAGGAAATGAAACCAGGGCCTTGAAGAGATGTGTGCACTCCCATGGTCCTCACAGCATTATTCCCAACAGCCCAGACAAGAAAACGACCTGAGTGGATAAAGAAATTGTGACATATAAATGGAATATTATTCACCCTTTAAAAAGAGGCAGATCCTGCCATTTAAACAAATGAATGAACCTGGAGGACATGATGGCAAGTGAAATGGGCCTGGCACAGAAAGGAAAGTACTGCATGACCTCACTCATAGGTGGAATCTCGGAAGGTCAAGATCAGGGAAGCAGAGTGGAGCAGTGATTACCAGGACTGGGGAGGTGGGGGTGGTGGGTGGGGAGATATTGGTCAAAGGAGATAAAGGTCAAAGTTAGTAAAGTAGGATGAGTAAGTTCTAGAGAACGTCTATACAGCATGGTGTCTACAGTTAATAGCACTGTACTGTATACTGGAAATTTGCTAAGAGCCTAGACCCTAGGAGGTCTCTCACCACACACACACAAAAAGATAATTACGATGCAAAGAAATGGATATGTTAATTAGCCTGATATGCATATGTGTATCAAAGCATCAGCTACAATTTTTATTTTAACATAGAATATTATCTTCAAGATGCTGCGCTATCCATTGTGAGTTCCTTATGCTAATGGTTCTCACGCTTTAACACATAATCAGAATTACCTACAGGGCTTCCTAAAGCGGGTTACTGGGCCACCTCCAGAGTTTCGGATTCACTTGCCTTGGACGGAAGGGTCTCTGCGTTTCTAACAACTTCGCAGGTGACGCCGGTGCTGCTGCCCCAAGACGGTCACTTTGGGAATCACTGCTTTATACTGACACCTTTGTTTACTAGGAACATAGGCAAATAACGTGGGGCAATAGCTGCCAGGAAACCACTCCTAGGCTTGCCAGCAGCTGGGTTGAGAGAGATAATAAATAGGCCTGCTTGTATCAGTTAGGGTCCCAACTGGAAGCAGATGGCACACTTCAAATGGGATAATTCCCCACAGCCACTAAGTGAATGCGCAAACCTTGTTAGGCCCCCGGGTTTTGCAATGAAGACCCAAGCACACGTGTAAAAGCGTGAACTCTGCCCATCCTCACACGCGCTTGTGTAAAACAGCCGACACGCGCTCCGGTCCAAGGTTACCTGCCTCCGCGCACCAGCGGAAAGGCCCGGGAAGGTGTTCTGGCTGTACACTCTGAAACTCCGGCTTTTTTTTTTTCTTTCTTTCTTTCTTTCTTTCTTTTCTTTTCTTTAAGAGCACCTGGCGGCCTTGCCCTCTTCATTCCACTAATTCATCCTTCCTCAAAGCATGACTCTCAGGACGGTACGAATCTGGGAAAAGCGTTTGGTGATAGATTGAACTTTCATCTGAGCTGTCTTAGCTCCGTTCCTCTGATCAATGACCCATTTTTCTTCTGCCGATTATCAGTTATTCTGGCTTCAATATGCAGAGGGTTATTTTCTTTCTTTCCATTTCTATATGTGAGGTTATATCCATTCTTGCTACCCTCCATTTCTTCAAATACCTGTCAAGAGTACATATTCAACAGACACACTGACAGCTTTAGGTTACTAATGATCTCTGTGTAGCCCTAATTATGATAGCATTTCTTCTCTACTTTATGTTTTGGAATTAAATATTTTTAATAGCAAGATTTTTTAAAAGAAGAACTTATGTCACATATTTTAAGTTAATAAGCACAAAACAAATACCATCAACTTGGAACCCATTTGCCCATCTCAGGACCAGAATATTCTGGTACCTGAATATACCTCCCTACCCCATCACCAGCCTCCTCTCCTCAGGTGACCACTATCCCTTTTAAAAATTGAACATGCTACATCTTACATATATTTCCCTAAGCAACATACTGTTTAGTTTTGCTGGACTTTGAGCAAACTTTCTGCAATTTCTACTTCTCACTCCATATTATACAGCTAAAAATCATTCATATTGTTACATGTAACAATAGTACATTCATTTTTCCTGTGTAAATTTATAGTATGAAAATGCTCTAATTTTTTCATTTTCCTGTTGCTTCTCCACATCTGATATTATCAGACGTCTTAATTTTGCTGATACAGTTTGTGTATAGGCTATTACATTGAGGTTTTAACTTTTATTTGTCTAATAACTAAAGAAAGTATCTCTTTTTATGCACTGTATCAGTTTTGCTGGGCTGCTGTAACAAATTACCACTGCAGTATGTCTTTAGTCAGGCTTAATTATCATTGCCAAGTAACTTCCAGTGGTTGTTTTGCATTTGAGGTTACATTTTTACCTATGACATCACTGAACAAAGTAGTGCCAAGAAACATCCAAGTTATTAACTCTTTCTCAGCCGTCAGGTGGATGAATCAGCAGTGCCCTGTGCAGTGTGGGCAACTGGGCACAGTTGGTTCACTGTGTGCTTCTTCAATCAATCATGCAAATTCACCAACTGTGTGAGACTATCAATTGAATCCGTAATTTCATGTCTAATCAATTGCACACATACACACAGGAGTAAATCTATGCGAGGTCTCAGAAAACCCAGGTTCGTAAAATGTATTTTTTTTTTTTACACAAGTTAAGAAATAACTGCTTAACTCAATTGGTAATTTCCAAGTCTTCCTTTAGAAAAGGCACGATTAGAGAAGAAAGTATGCTCCTGATTTGTACGTACTATGTCCTTTTTGCCTCTGTTTTGGAACAGTCATTTGTGGGTTTAGGAATCTTCATACCTGTTCTATCCAAAATGGTACCATTAGCCACTTACGACTATTTAAATTTAATTGAATTAAAAGAAAATAGAATAAAACAGCCACTTCCTCATTTTGTACTAGCCACATGTCAAATACTCAACAGAATATTTCCATCTTCACAGGAAGATCTCTACGCAGTGCTTTTCTAGGCTGTTTCTTTCACTCTCTTCATATGGTTCTAAAATCCTATAGTACTTTCAATTCTACCGAGTGTTTTCTGATCCATGCTTTTACTGGGTGCTCACTATATAATTGGCAGAATGGCATTATTCAACATGTCTTTATCTACTATTGAGTAACAAATTCCCCCCAAACTTAGCAGCTTAAAATAACACATTTATTATCTCACAGTTTCTGAGGGTCAGGAAACTGGGAGCAGCTTAGCTGGGTGATCTGGCTCAGGGTCCCTCACGAGGCTGCGATCAGATCTGCTGGGGCTACAGTCTTCTGAAGGCTTAACTCGGTCCTCACTCATGTAGCTGTTGGAAGAAGCCAAAAAAAAAAAAAAAAAAAAAAAAAACTTGGTTTTTCATGTGGGCTTTTGCCTTGCCCAGAGCAAATGATGAGAAAGGGAGAGACAGAGACACACACATAGTGAGAGAGAGAGAGTGAGAGACAGAGATCATTGTCTTTTATAACCTAGTCTCAGAGGTGATATGCTATCACTTGTGGACAATCTACTGTTTAGCAGACCCTAGTTGGTAAGATTTAGGAGGAAGGCACACAAAAGTGTGAATGTCAGGGGTTGGGGATCATTGGGCTCATCTTAGAATTTAGCCAATCACACTGCTGTTTAAGAAGCTCAGTAACTTGTCAAGCTCACCCAGCCAGTAAACATTTGAGGTAGAACTCTCATCTAAATCGTCTGAGTTTTAATTTCTTTCTTCCACAGCACTCCGCCTTTACCCGTCTACGCATTACCTCAACCTGCTTAAACAATCTGACTTTTTTTTATAAATCAGTGACACAGACTAATAATGTTAACATGCAAACGGTGCAGCTGAGACTCAGAGGGTCTCAGATCCTTGATTAATAGCAACTGCTCTTCTTCTTTGCTTTCTCAGGGGAAAAAAAAAAAAAAACAATTACAGGAGAGTAGAGAGAACAGAAAGAACCTGCTACTGACAAGCACTCTCTCCTTGACCAAACAAGGCAGGCCCCTTGACCTTGACCTTTGTGTCCATCTTTGTTGGGCCTGCATTGCCTAGTTGTAGCAAGAATCCTGTTAAGTTGGTTTAGCCAGAATCCCCCGCCCTAAATATCTGACAAATTTCCTTTTCTCTTACCATCTGCCAGGTAACATCTGATCACCTGGCCTGCCTTCAGAAAGAATCATGTCAGGTTGCTTTAGCCAGAATCCCCCTTTGCCCCTGATGTTCTCCTCTCAGTAATTCTGTATCCGCTGACCTCCCCCCACCTTGCTCCTTGCATAATCTGCACTTTTCCTTGTCGTGCTGGAAATTAAGTTCAGTCTCTTTCCTGCAGCAAAATTGCCATCGCTGTAGACTCTACACCTATCATGATGGTCCTGATTAAAGTCAGCCTTAGTGTTTTAACAAGTAGAATTACTGAATAATTTTTTTCAGTGCTACTCCTGGACAAACATCAAGTGGAGGGGAAGAAATAAGAGGAAGGTTACTTTGTCTCTCCTTCACCTACCCACACAGGAGAACAGCCTTTTTACAAACTGTTGCTCAGAAAAGGGGCAGAGGTAAGCTACCTTCCTTCCTAAACATACAAAACAACTTATACAGCACCTTATTTTCAACCATAGCACATCTTAATTTTAAAAAAATTAATAATTCTATTTCAAATAAAGGGCAAAGCGTAGACAAAGTAGGTTATAGTGAGTGTAACCTGATTTCACTTTCTGGCTTGGCTTTCAATATTGGCAAGCAGAGGTACAAGTGGATTCAAATTCCAAATGTCGTGGATTTACTGACAGTGGGCTCTCAAGCTGACTACTTTATCCTTTGGTAATTATTTGAAATCAAAGTTTGGTTAACATTCACTGTAGATTCTAAGAAATTATTTCTGGGAGTTCCTTAACAAAGATATTGGAAAATATGCTAGAAATGTTTTGGATACTTGAGAGGAAAGAACAGTAGACATGAAGGAAAACAATCTTTTAGTTGAACAAATAAAATTTCAAATTCTTATTTTTGTCTTCATGATGATAGAAAAATAGTCAGTTTGCAAGACTGAATCATTATGTATCTAAAAACTTCTTTGTCAAAAAAAAATAATACAAAATAAAAACTTCTTTGTCACCACTAAGGGAAAACTCAGAGTCCTTCCACTTTGCCATTAGAGTCAGTCTGAATTCCTATTGACAAATGAGTTAGGAGGTACCCATTTATCTTTTCTTTCCAATAATTCCTAGTAGGACAATCTAGCTGTGGGAGATGATGCCGGGTATAAATTAGCCAAATCCTGACCAAATCCAGGCTTAAGGAAGATGAAAATTTACGTACTCCCATTAGGAGAAATGTTGACTAAGGATTGCCTTCAGAGATAGTAGATTCAAACTCATTGAGAGCCCTCATCTGCCCTCCAAGCAAATAAGATGGCGGTAGCAGCCTCAGGCATGACATCCTGCCTTGACAATGTCCATAGAGAGACACAGTGTCTCTTGTGCATCTATAGATAGGGGAAATTTCCCATCATGTCACATGGAAAAGCCTAAATTAAAGAGAAAAAGGAGAATTAGAGAGATAGAGAAACACTGGTGGTTCCAGGTCAGGAGAAGGAAATGCAGAGTATAAACTGAAATGCTGATCATGAAATCCTGTGAGATCATCCCTGTCAGAATTCATCGAGAATCACTGGTGTGTATTTTTCTGCTGTTCAGACTAAACAAGTTAAAAGTCAGACAGTGATTTCCAATTGAAAAGAAATGTGTTGTATATCTACCCAGGAAAATAGGAAAGCCAAACAAACAATGAATGTATTATGTATCTATTACTAGACACAATTGGAGGTGCACTCTGTGATTAAAGGACCCACTTTTAAACAGTTTTTTATCCATATTTAGTGCTGCTAGAAAGAAGCATCTTTTTCCAGCCATCATTTGCTGGTGTTTTGTTTTCCTCTTAGGTTGCTTCTTAAACCACAAAATTGTTGACAAAGGCCTTGGTTCATAAAGGGTGAAAATGAGGTGTAGGGTATAAGGAGCTGGTATATTATATCGACTAGGTGTTGGGTATGAAGATAGTTGGTCTTGAGTTTCAGTCCAAAAGGTGACACAGTATGAGTTATCCAACCTACCTAAACCTCACTGTTTCATCTGGAACATGGAGGTAGGGTTTTCATGGCTAATACTTTACAGGGTTTTGCAAGAATTTCATGAGATGATGCATATAAAGAAGCCAAAACAGAGTCTAGGTCATTGGCATTGGCATTGGCATTAAATCAATGTCACTTATTACTATTGGTTCTACCAAGCCTCACAGCTGAGAGGCAGTAGTAGGTGAGAAATGGCGGGTAAATTTGAGAATAATGACATTGTAGCTTTTATTTTCATTCTTTACTGGTATCTCTAACAATAAGTGAGACAGTTTTTTTTTTTTTCTTAAGATCATTTTAGAAATGAGCCTTTATAAAGGACTCTCAAAATTCAGTAAAAACCAAATACATTATATTTCATGTGGCAAAGAACAAGACTCAAACCAGATTTACTGAGTTTGAGTCTGTTGTTGTTTTTTTGCGACCTCTGTTGAGAAAGTATTTTAGGTTTCTGCGTGATTCATTGCTTAGCGTTCAAAAAAGTAGACTTAGAATCCTTCAATCACCGAGGCAGGAAAGCATCACAAGTATGACACTTATCCAGCAGAATCTATTCCCAAACCGCATGGGGACGTTGCTCTTCTATCTGTAGGGACAGAAAGTCCACAACCAGCTTTTATTCTATGTATTTATGCCTAAAATGAGTGTATACTTTTTTTTTTTTTTTTAGTAGTTAGCCAGTCAGTGTAACACCTCAAATATTTTCTTGATTGGCTTTGGCATTTGGAATTTCGCCATTAGAATAAAATTTTATGACCAAGGTTTAGCTTTAAGAAAGCCTTTGTCATAATTCACTTGGAAGCGGCTAGAAAAAGTGAACGTACTCATACCCAGAGTTAACCAGCACTGATTCTTAAGCAGATCGACTAGTTGTCTGTTCTAATGGCCCCCTTGGCCAGTACAAGCAGACCCCAAAGGAAAGCTGTATTTGAAGGCAAAGGATAAAATAATTCCAAAGTATGAGGAAATGGAGAGAGCTGAATAGTGCCTCACCTTAGGAAGTGTAGGTGGAAAGGGGGGTGCGGGAGATGAGAAAGCAGTGAAAAGGAACAGAGATGGTGGGATGCCAGAAGTCAATCAGCTTACTTATAATTATTTAGTCCTAAAACTATTCTTAACAATGTCCTAGAATTCTTTCCTGCTTTAAATGGAGTGATTCTCCCT
This sequence comes from Camelus dromedarius, assembly GCF_036321535.1. NCBI lineage: Eukaryota > Metazoa > Chordata > Mammalia > Artiodactyla > Camelidae > Camelus > Camelus dromedarius. Next base: position 25,029,504 of record NC_087457.1, read on the forward strand.
GGTTTTCCCCTTGGTTTTGGTATTCAGCAATGATTGAAAACAATGAAAAGGCCATGATAAGCTATGCTAATATTTCTTAATTACCAAACACACCTAACTTATTAAATGTTGAGTCCTTTATAGTGTCACTTAGCATATTGTTGGTACTCGATAAATGTTTGCAGAATGAGTGAATCCTTCTGTGATTTTTTTTTCAACTTTGGAAGTGACTCAGTGTTGGATGCATTGAAATTATAATGCTTGATACAGCCTTCCAAAAACAACAGCAAAGTCTGTAACAGTATTATCCAACAGAACTCTCTGCCATGCTAAGAATGTTCTTTCATTGGCCCTGAACAATACAGCAGCCATTAACCACAAGTGGATATTGAGTACTTGAATTGTAGCTAGTGAGACCAAGGAATTGAATTTTAATGTACTGTAGCCAGTAGTTACCTACAGTGTTGGACAGTGCAAGTCTACAGATTTTGTTTAAAGTTTTTTGCCCCTCTCACTTTGCTGTTTTTTTTTTAAAGTAGCTATTTTGATCAATACAATCAATTATTTTATATAAGTTCCTCCTGTTTGTATTTTTTTCTTTTTTAATGGAAGTAATTTGATTTACTTATGATAACTCTAAAGGCGAGCATAGCAAACCAAACTGACTTTCACGGCAGCGTCTGGGCGGAATTTACATTTATCATTTTTAAGAACTTGGAAGATGTGGTCAATTTCTAATTTCAGCTATTGACATAAAAGGGGTGAGCCTGTGTAGAGGAAACAGTGACGCATGAGAGGTCTGTCCTCTGCACTTACTGGCTGGTCTGTCCTTTGCCTCCTCCCACCTCAGGAATCTGGCACCTTCTGGGGTGCACTCCCCACATCTCTGGGGTCTGCAGACACATAGCTCACCATCTCCTGGCCTCTTGGTGCCCTTTTCTCTCTTCCAAATCAAAATGTACCTTGAATTATTTGTGATAACTTCCTTTTAACTCTTTCTAATTGTATAAATGAGAAAACTGAGACACTGCAAAGAAACAGGGAGGAGAAGAAAATGAATATTGATGAACCACTATGTGCTTGCTAGACACTTTATATGATGCTGGGGAAGAGTGTTGCCTTCGTGAGTGAATGTTCTCTCTCTAGCAAATAAATGGCATTCAATGCTATTTTTGAACGGCAAAACACAGGGAAACATTTTTACAACGTGAAACAGCTATCATTCCCTTATCACAGAAAGGAAACTGAAATTTAGAGAAGTTATATGACTTCCTTCAGGCTAAGCACATGCAATACTACAACAGTTAATCTTTTCTCTTAACTCCTTGCTTTGTTTCCTGTGTCCTAGGGGTTTTGCTCTTTGCCTTTCAAAGATAACGGCCAGTTAAACTGACCACCAGATATAGATCAATGGCTGCAAAGGTATTAATAGAACCTGCTCCCAGTCCCCTACCCTTTTCCAGGGATCTTTGGACTTTAAAGCCAACATTCTGGGAACAGTGTCAACTCACAGAAATGGCTCCCTGAGAATTTCAGGCTGTTGAGGAGACATTTTATTTTGGTAGTTCAGCGGCATTAAAAAAAAATATTCCACAGCAGATATTTTCCTGGAGTCTGGAAGCTTACATAGAAAAGACGCATTCACTTATAAATCAAACTTCAACAGCGTTTGCATTCATCTTAGTCTACAATAGGAGTAGACGACTGATCTGTGTATTGGCCCCTATCACTATGGATGCCTTGTAAGAAACATTAGAAATTGGCTCCTCCTCCACCTCTCCCCCACCCCTCAGATCCTTCTATGCTTCGGAGTACGGTCTGAAACGTAGGCGCTTTTGGAAGGGATTTGAACATTAAAATACGGCTCCATGAGTTCCAACACAAAAACCACAAACAGTGCTGGAGCACAAGAAGTATTTCGAATAGATCACATCCTGAAGTTGGAGAGTTACAAAGTACAAGTCGTCCAGGCCAGTCTGCAGAGGCTGTTCATGCTTCCGCCCTGCAAAAACCGGGCAGGCGACACATCGCGACGAATTTCAGCTGCAGAAGAGGAAGAGCATCACCTGCAGTTCGAGGCGTGGGAAACGCGGCCGCGGGGGCTGCCGAGAAAGCAAGCCGGAGAGGCGGTGCACGCCGCGGGGCCCCTCAGGTGCTGAGTGCGAGGAACGCCAGCGCGCGGCGGAGCCGGGGAGACGCGGCAGGGCAGAGAGGCGCAGACGCCGCGCCGGCGGGACCGCAGAGACCGCAGAGACCGCTGCTGCGGCGGAGCCCGCCCGGCCGCCGAGCTCGCCGCCTCCACTGTCCGGGAGGCAGACCCCGCCGGAGAATCCCGTCCGCGCCGGGGGGCGGGGGGCGAGGCGGGGCGCTGACGTCACCTCCCCTCCCCCACCTCCTCCAGGAGGGAGGGAGTTGGGAAAGAGGCAGTGATCCGCCGCAGCTCCCGGCTGCAACTCCTAAACTCGGCGGCTGGCTGCCTGGACAAGTCCTGACAAACTTGGTTTCTCTTCGGCCCTCTCTCTAGCCCTCGCGCACTCTCATTTCGCCTCTCTTTGGTGCTCAGGTTTCACCCAGGACAGAAGCCTCCCGAGATGCGGCCACCTGGGCAGCGCGGGAGGCTCGCGCTCTCGTTGGGGACTTGCTGAAGACCCGAGGGAAGCAAAGTTGGTACTTCAGACACGGCTTTTTAACACATATCCAAATCTTGTGGGGATTACGGAGCTGCCGGGACTTTAAAGTGGAGCACGGAGGACTCGGCTGGACGTGTGAGTTCTTTCTTTAGTGCAAGCCTTTTTGTATTTAAGTTTAAACGTAAATAAAATTACGTGGGGGTGTTTGGCTAGTGCAGGGAAGCGTGTGCATCCTACAGGCTTTCCGCTCGGCAAGCTGCACACCCCTCTGGCTGTGCTTGGCTCGGGCATGAAAGATCAGTATGCACAGGTTTTGGAATTCATAAAATACTTACAGAGTACTGTTCTAAAGAACTTGAAAAGCTATGCTGTTTGTGCATTATTTCGAATGTAACTTATTATAGAAATGGTGCCCAGGGAGGGCTCATCGGGTGCCGCGTGATCTACAGTGGCGCAGCGCCCTCTAGTCCGGACACCCGGCAAAGCGCGCGCTCCCTGTGGGGTTCCGCGCGGACCGCGAACTTGGACCTGCGGGGAGCTCCTGGGACTTGGGCATGAGCTCGGTCGCCGTCACCCTAGCCTTCACTTACTACCCACTCCGGCCCATTCTGTATCTAATTTGCAAATACCAGCTTGGGTGGACTGGATGCAGAGCTGGTGCTAGCGGAAAGCTTTTTTGTTGTTGATTTTGGGAACCCACCCCCATCCCTCTTAATTTCCTAGAGCCTTTGGGGACTGGGTTAGGGAAGATCGACTATTGAGAGGATAAACCTGCAGCTTGGACTACCTTTCTCATTCATGTGAAGGTAATTTGATGGTACCAAAAAGGCACCTCTATTTCGTTCTGTTGGGGCTAAAGGATCAGTAAAAACGTGGCAGGGCCGGACTCTGAAATCTCCATCCCTGGCTCTCGGCTGTTCCTGTGGCGACGAAGTGCAACTTCTTCCAGGCAATTAGGTTTCTCAGTGGACCTGGCAAATCGGGATTCCCAAACAGATGTTTTAGGCCAAGTAAGCGTTATTATTTATTAATGAATGGTAATTTTCTCCAGGAATTCTTTTGTGCCATTTTAAAAGTCTTGTGATTTTATGTTACGGGATGGTGTCTTTTTACCTTTTATTGTTCTTCTCCCCATCCTTACCTCGCCAGCAAACTTGGTGTTCTTGTGTGGTTGTGTTTTGTTTAGAATTTGGCAAGGGGCGCGAACGAGTTGAGCTTGGAGATCAGGTCACCTACTTTCGAGGTGTTCCACATATGAAATTGACCTGTGACTCCAGGAGCACTTGGCGCAGTTATGGCCGTAGCCAAATGTTCGGATGATGAATGTTTGTTGGGTGTGTGAATTTGTGGGTATTTTAAATAATGCGCAGGGAATACATACTCTTAGTGCTACCAATCAGCACACTCATTCTTCAGGTATTATTTTTCCTTCCCAGCATAACCTGCTAGACACTTTCATTTTTCTTCAATCATCTTCTTCGATATCGTTTAAGAGGAGACTGCATTAGCTGTGAATTAAGGCAATTCCCTCTTTAACCCTAGACTCCCTTCTCCCTCGTAGTTACCCCAGCAGCTCCCTCCACCGGCTCCAGGGAAATCATCTCTCTTTGTCCTCACAGTGTTAACATATTCGAGCTCCACAAACTTTCCGAGGTCACGTCCTCCCTTTTCTCCGGGCTGTTTCCCAACGCCCGGGAGCACTTCGTGCTGCGCTGAGCCGGCGTCTGGAGCTTTGCCCGCGCTGAGGATGGGCTCACAGCCCCGGGATGCCGGGACTGCGCGCTCCGGCGTGGGGGGAGTTCCCCGAGTGGGAAGTCTGGACGCCCGGGGTTTCCCCTTCTCTCTAAGGAACTTGTAGTTTCACCTTAGAGCGAGTTCACAGTTTGCGGGGTGTACTCACCAGGTGGGAAAGAGCACCAGGCGGCACCACTGCCTTTTGTCCTGCAGTCCTGGGAGTCGGGGGTGTCCGCCGGGGGAAGCCGTAGTTAGGGTTGGTAACTAGGGTCGGGGAGGTTCTGGGGTCTAACTAGCTCTGCACAATGAATTTTCATCTTCCAGTGATCTTAGTGTAGATTGAAGGAAGTAGATTCAGATCTAACTGCATTCCTTTTGAGACCTTTTGGAAGATTTTATTACACCCAGCAATTGCAGACCTACAACCGAGGCATTCAGATGCAGATTTAGGAATTCCCTAAAGGTTCTCAAGAATCTAAAGGGGGAGGCGTGGGAAGCTTTTCCTTTAGCCTTTAGCTGACTTTGCGGGGGAGGGGGTCGGCTAAGCTAATGTTTCCCCTTTCCTAGCAGGGATCTTTCCATATTAATTCCCTGCACAAATCCGTGTGCTGGCCATAACTAACATCCTCGCTAGAGCAAGCCCCAAACTGTTCCTCGGGGTGTCGCTAGGTCATCCTGGGCACTCGCTGGTCTCCTTGCAAGGAGTTGGCTGCTACAGCAGCAGGGGGATCCCTGCCCCGGAGCCGGGCGTCGTAGCCCGGCGAGCTGGGAGTCCCGCCGCCAGGGAAAGCAGGGTAGAGTTTCCGTGCTGGAGAAACGAGCGCCGGCGCTGGCGGGCGTGGCTGCGGGCGGAGGGATATACCCCGCGCCGGGCGCGTGAGACGCCGAGGCGAGCCGGGCAGCCTTGGACAGGGGTGCGCGGGCTGCGGGCGCGGCCACGGAGCGGGGCGCGCGGAGAGCGGGGGTGGACCATCGATACCATGCGGACCTGCGAGACCAGGGAGGCCCCCGGCCGACCCTGCCCCCGTTCGGGGGCGCGCTGAGGCAACGAGAGGCGCGCCCCCGAGAGCGCCGCCGCCGCCGCCACTTCGGGCTAACTTTGCTGTAAGTTTGATGGAAACCAAGTTGGGGCTTGAGGGCGGTGGGCGAGGGGCGCAGCGGCGCGCTGGGTGCCAGTGCCCGGCCGAGCCCGGGCCATCTGTGCCCGCAGGCTGGGCGACTTGCTGCTGCGGGTGGGCGGGCTTGCGTCTCCGTGGGAGCTTGCCCTGACTGTCCAGAGCAGGACCGGGCACCGCCGGCGCTTCGGGAGCGGGATGGACAGACAGACAGAGCCCCGCCGGACGGCGGTGGTGCCGAGGCGCCTACCCACTTGGGGAGTTCGGGGCTGGCCCTGGATTCGGGCGGGTGGGCGGGAACGGATAATTCCCTACGTGACCCGGGAGGTAATTGCCGATGCGAGCGCTGCTGCTGCGAGCGCGCGGCGGGCGCCGGCCGCACCGGGGCTGGCCCCTGAGCCATTGCTGGAAATCAAAGCGGCGGCCGCCGGGCGAGAACTTCCGCCGCGCCCGGAGCTCGGAAACTTCGCACGCGCGCCCGACTTTCTTCTCTCCGGGAACGCGTGTGCCTGCTAAAGACTTAACTGATCTCGCTCCGCGGTTAATTCTTCCGATTTGTGAGGTATTCACAGCTTAGGTGTGATGAAAGGGGAGGCCAGTTGCCAGGATGGGATCTTTGAAATGGAGTCGCCGAGGTCTCTCAGATGTTTTGTGCCCTGAAGGCGTGCTGCCCTGAGGTTGGAGCTCTGACTGCTTGAGTGTAGTTAGAATGGGTGCGACAGATAAATCTCGGGGCTAAATATTTGCAAATGTGCGATCAGTTTGTTTCTACCTTTTTTGGAAGAGAAACTTGTATTGCAAGATTTTTTTTTAAAGAAAAATTCTTTCAGTAGTTTTTCTTACTCCAAGAGCTTTCCTCTAGGAAGCTAACTCTTGTCTCTAAGATTTTTTTTTTGTTCCCACTGATGTGAATTGCGGAGCTTTGAAAACAAGGACGCAATTGTATGCACCAGGCAAGTAAACTAATAAATATTTTCTATGCAGTTAATTTTTTTTTTTTGCATGTGTCTGAACTGTGGTTTCATTAAATGGCTCTTGTTAAGCAACTCCCTGGTGCCTGGTAGAGGAGTGTTTTTTTTTTTATTTTTTAAAAACTATTTACAATGACTATTAAAATCGGAAAATATTTAAAAGGCAACTGATCTTCAGTTATTTGTATATCTTTTACAAAAGCAGATTCTTAAGGCTTCATATATTCAGAGATAGCTTTCAGTAGTTTAAGAAGCTATCTGCACTTATTAAAACTCGGTAATAGTGATGTTTTTCCATTTTACTCTTAGAATTGTGGTTATCCAACACATCCAGTTACTCAGAAAATGTGTTTCTCTGATACTTGGTTTTGTCTTTGTGTTTTAGGACAGCCCTGGTTCCACGAGTAGAATTATTAGCCCCAATTCCTTGTTACATATTTAAGCTTTAACATAGGTATAAAAATACTTAAAGCATTACATAACTTTTAAAAACAGCAGTTAGTATAACTCTAAGTTATGCCAGAGATGGCATTTAGCACGTTCATTGTAGAGTTTGATTTGAATATAGCATGCATTTGTGTACCCAATTCTTGAAAAATGAGTATCTTAAATGAGCCAAATTCTTTTAACTCCGAAAGGAAGTGAGATAGTTAAAAGGACTTCATAAACTCTTTCAGGCCACCTGTATATGTATTCAGTTGTATCTTTTAATTAGTTACTAGAAGTACTCCTAGTAGGTTGTCTGTCATGTTAATACATCATTTAAATCCATGTTATGGACAGGCGCCAAAAGAAGAATCTAAAAATGATGTGCAAACTGATACTGCTTTCATTCCCCTGACCCCATGCCTTCCTAGTGTATGTCTTTAGACTTACCTCTCCAGTCATCTCTGCAGCAGTCATTTCTTTGAATGTCAGAAATGATAGGGATCTTACAGGTTATTTTAACTCCCTTATCAAATCTGCCACCACCTGTCTTCCACCCAAGTTTGGCTGCTTTTACATAGAATCAATAAACTGAATCAAATTAGTGCATTATTGTTGCTTTAAATGTTGTCTCAGTGGCTTAATTTGTGGCCTAAAGGACCTGCTTTAATAGCAGGAAGCCATAAGGCTAGGTGTCTTTTGAATCTTTATGAATGGGAAATTGCAGTAGGTAAGCTTTCTTTTGACCAAATTATATAGATGATGAAGCCAAACTGTCTTTTTGTCCCACTTAATTGTTCAATTTGCAAGTGTAAGTTTATCCTTAGGCACTGGTAAGGAGTTTTTGAAATGAGTGATGCAGGTAATTCTTTTAACTAAGATCAGAAAGTTGCTGTTTTTTCTCTTCTCATGTCTAAAAGGAGTGTTTTATTTCAGAAATGCATTCAATCAGATGAGGAATCAGTCTATTTCACGTTTTAAAGTTTTTTAAGAAGTTGTTTTTTCTTTACGCCCTAGATTTAAATATATTGCCAAAATTCTTGCTGAATTCCAAAGGTTTATTATATATGTGGAAATATAATTAAAAGTCTTCTACAGGCCACTTAGGAAAATCAGTAATTATTTAAGTTTTCATAGAATATTCAAGTATAGTGTTTTATAGTAAGCTCAGCAATACGGACACCGATCTGGCATCGCCTGTAGCCAGTTTGGAAGCATTTTGGGGTGAGTGGTGACCTCCTTCTGAGCCGCTGGAAATTAGTGTTGTTACGGCTGGTGGTTGCACCTGGATATTCTGTTAAGTTCACAAAGATGGATGTATTATTTTCCCACGCTACTCCGCCTTACTTCCCTGCCCCTATGTCAGTCCTGTCTTTCCAGTCTCTGTTCTGAGTCTTCATCCATCTGTCCATTCATGAACCGAACAACTGTGGATCTCCTCTGTGCCGGACGTTGGGCCAGACACAGCAAACAGTCGTGAAGAAAGCATGTTTCCTGCTCTCAAGGAGCTTACAATCCATTGGGGGGAGGACAAATAAACAGAAATATTCAGTGTGAAAAGAGACATCCATCAGGGTTAGGTAGTGTTCATCAGAGTAGCACCTCAGTGAGCTTGCGATCTGGGTGGGGGGATATGAGGATAAGGTGAGGTCAGAGAGAAGGGTGAATCCCAAGGGAACCACTCAGGGAGAGGAAGTGGATGTAAAGCAAGTTGTAGAAACCTTAGTTGTGACTTGATTTGTGGTTTGATGAATGGTGAGAAAAGAGACTGAAGCGCAATACCGTGTTATCTTTCAGAAAAGGCTTGGTTGTTTCATGGGCAATGTTTCTTTAATCCTGCTTTCCCATGACTTATATGACTTGCCTTTTTTCTTTGTGTGGGTAGAACATGGAAAATCTATGACCTGGGCTTACGTTGGCTATTTATAAAGACAGGGAGGATAACTTTTATGGGATTAAGAAGGGAAGGGAAGAAAGAAATGTTGAAGAGAAAGGAGAAAATCACTGAGCTGTATGAGAGAAGTGAAAAGCAAGAGAAAAAAAAATCCTGTTTGCATTATTTTCTAGAAGGGAGGAGGTGATGTTACAGGTTTAGAGCCCCCACCACTAGGTGGTGTGATCGGCTCAGGACAGCTTGGTTTCAAGCCTGTGGGAAGGATACCTTTTTGGCTTGAAATAGAAAGTAATATTGAGAGGGTAAACTAGGAAAGTATGTAGAGGTCAGATTGCCAAAAATCTTTAATAGAAGATTAAAAAGGATATACTTAATCAGCAGGATCAGGGAAACACTGAGTATTCGTAAGCTAAGGAGTAATATTAAAAAGAGGTTTTAATGAGATTAATTTGATTGCAATATATAGGCTGAAACGTATGGGGGCCAGAAAGCGGAAATGCTGAAAGGCTGTTCAGATGCTGTGCCTGAACAAATGCAAATATGAACTAGGTCGCAGCAGCAGAATGGAAAGGGAGCAATTTTGAGAAATTGAGAAAGAAAAAAAAGTCTAGATAACTTTTTAGATGTGAAGGTTTGGCAGTTGAGATAAAAGATCATAGAAATCCTGAATTTCTGGGGAGAGAGTGAGTGTGTGTTGAAAGAGAGAGAGAAAGCGGAGGCAGGGGAAGGAAAGTGTATCTGTGGAGGGCAGGTGGGCATAAGGACTTCAGTCCAGTCTCTAGTTTTTCCAGTAAAGAAATGGAATCCAAGGATTAATTAACTCTTGAATTCACGCAGTTGATTAGTGACAAAGCCAGGGCTAAATCACAGGTTTTATGTATCCCAGCTGCTTCTTTTTATTTGATTTCTTAGACGGCAAACTTGAGTGATTTGGGAAGTGGTGAAACTCTTCAAGGACTAGGGAAATACTATGTATTTTCAGTGGAATAGCGGTTATTTTGCAGTGGGGAGTGGGTGAAAATACTGTATAACTTTGCTTGGCAGGATCGCAGGAGGAGTGTTTTTATGATGAGGGCAGAGCGGACGGGATCTTTACAGGTGATTGTGTGTGTGTAAGAGGAGTTGGAAGACAGAAATTTGTAGTGACAAACTTGAAGGTACAAGAGTCGGTGCAGAGTATAAAAGAGAATCGGGACAATTTAGTGTTCATCCTTTACACAGGCTTTATGGACCACCCCTCTGTTTTAGGCAGTTTGTGACAGTATGAACCCGAACTGGGGAGGAGGGTGAGTAGAGTCAAATGTGTCATGACATTAAGACATTAAATCATGGAGGCTGAGTACTGAGAAAAGGTCATTTGACTTGATGTTAGCCTTTGACACCAGGAGTTCCCAGGGTGGACCTGAGGTCACGAGCAGGTGAGGGTAGAAATGGGGTCTCTAGAGAAGAGAGAGTTGTAAGGAAGTCCGGGTAGCAGTAAGAAACTACTTTGGGTGAACTCTTTGCGAGTGTCAGAGAGAAAGAGGATTTTAGCTTGAAGGAAATGCAGATCTGAAGGAAGTTTATTTTCAGCTGGAAGAAACCTGTGTGTATTTGTGGACTCTGCCAAAGGTGGCCACAGCAAGGGGTCATTTGTGATGTTTGAGTGCAAGTGACAATTTAGGAAGAACTGCAGGAGAGGCAGAATTGTATGGCACCAGGAGTGTCTATTTGTAGCTTAGGTGGGTGGCATCTCTCCTGAGATGTGGGAAGAGAATATTTTAAGGAGAGGAATCAGGGGGAAGTTTCTGCCTGATTTCCATTCTTACTGTACGTGAAATATTCACATTTCTGATCCCATATTTAGCGAAATGCCTAGATCTGTACCTAAATACACGAGGGAGCATCACAATTTGATCCATAATAAAAACTGCACTACTTTGGGAGTGGAAGAGTGGCCAGGGTTAGTTACTGTCAAAACATCGTTTAAGTGATTTCTCTTTGTGGAGAAAAAGTAGGTGAAATGATCTTATATCCCAAGAGGTACACAGTCTGTTTATTGAGCTTCTCTGTGGGCGAAAGTTGCCCTGGAGTGTAGAAGAGGAGAAAGTGGTTGGAGGGATGGATAACACGGAGTGGGCATGTTTCCATGTGCAGAGAGAGGAGGAACTAGCGCAGGGGTGCCCAGTCTAGCCAGGAACGTACACACAGCCCTTGTTGGTCGGTCTTGTCTTTTATGTCACAATAAAACAGAACAACTAGAAACAGTTGTCTTCAGACTATCCACAGACAAGGTTTATAGGTTCACGTAGTAGACTTTCTACGGAGGCTGTTTAAAAATTAGGAAGTCTGTAACTTTCTTAAGGGCAGCAAAAATCTCAGAAAATTACTTTGGGTTGATTAAATCATACAAATGCTGGGGGTTTTAGGTTCTGGGTAACGGTTGTGAAGTGCTGAAGAGAGGGATTTGTAGTGGGCACTGTCAGTGAGTAGTCTGGAGACTGGACTCCATTAAATTGTAATCAGCTGTTAATCATTCGAAGGCCGTATTTAAGTCACTGCTACAGAGGCATCAGACTTACTGCAGCTTCCACTGTAACTAACAATATACAGAGTTCCTGGAAGTAGTTAAACGACGTATACCAACCCTGAGGCGACGGTTCAATTCTAGCTTCATAGCACCACCCCCGTTTTTACGGAAAAAGGTATTAAGATGGCTTAGAAAGATTTAGTATGCACCCAGAAATAAGCAAGATCTACCCACTAATTTTTCACCGTTAAGAATGAAAGTTTTTATAAGTACTGTCTATGGCTATTATAATTTATTAGAAAAATACAGGGTTTTTTGTGTCGTAAATGTCATCTAGAAGCTGTGAATTGGTTATAGCTGAGTAACAAACAGGTTTTCTTTGTAAGATACAATACTCTTTTTTTGACTCACGTTCAGTGATTTTAGAGATCATTAAGCATTCATTTAATATGCAGTTCTTTTAAAAAGCAGGAGTCATTTACATTTCATATTATTTTTTGACAACTTTGTGACAATTTTCTTTGAAAACATAGTTATCTTCCTTGCAATTTAGACATCTTTAGGAAGTACTTTAAATATGTGACCCTATTCAAACCGAACATCAGGCTCTAAATTTCACAAGTTCAGCTCTAGAGATGCTCTCACTCATGTGGATACAAAATGGGAGTATAGTCGGTAGAACACAACATTCTTGGTTATTTCTGTGTATTTTTATTACCCTTTGTGGAATGGAGAGTCTGATACTGTTTCCTTTCTGGATGGAGGGCTACCATGATTAATGGAATGTGTAAGAGTTGTGGCCTCTAAATAAAAACACACAACATTTAAGAGAATTTATGCATTGTGTGATGTGGTGTCCCACCTAACGTCCCGTCTCTGAAGCACCTGAAATGCTTCTGAATATTTAGCTTTGGATCCACGTATTTGAAACTTCAGCTGTGTTCTCAGCACTGTTGTGTGAAGAATGTGCAGTCACGGTGATTGACTGGAATGCTTTACATGAAAGTCTCCCTAATGAAGAAGCATGAACATATTAATATCTGATTTCTACCAGAAAAGTTCGTTTTTCTCTCTTATTTATGGACTTTCAGAAATCTGTACTAAAAATATGTAAGCCTTGGACCTGAGGCCCTTGTCCCTGAAGGCTGAACCTAAGTGAACATTCTTTGTTTTTGCTTTGGAAAATGCACAGAAGAAATCCTAAATTACTGTGTGTTCAAGTGATGTAATCACCTTCTAAAAATCAAAGTGTAGCCTTTGGCTAAAATGGTTTTTGGAGTTTAATTTTCATAAGTTTGAGCACAAGGTAATAATGTACTTTTTAGATTAAATGGTATTAGTATCTTTTTAGAGTTTTTTATGTGTCTGTGTGTGTTTTTTTTTTCTACCTGAGTGTTTGTTTTGGATAGAGTTACAACCATAATTTTTTGATCATGGCATTTTAAGGTGCTACCTGCGTTCGCAGTTCTTGGTTAAATTATTGTAAGGTTAACAATATCTCCTAGAAAGTAGATTTTTTTTCCTGATCAAAAGAATAACTTAGTAATTTATTCTCGTTAGACTCTCATTCTATTAGCCACGTTTGCAGAATAAATTCAGGGCTTAAGAGGTCTCAGTTATGAATGTGGTCCAGAAAATTTATTCCAGCTGTGTCGTGTCCCATGTGAAGAACCAGGGTTGGGGTGGGGGGTTGGTTGTGAAGGTGAGCCAGGTGTTTGGGAATCCAGCTGTGAGAGGTAAGTGGGTGGTGGCAGAGGCTGCTGGTCCCGCTGAATGACCGAGATGTCTTGGGGAGGGAACAGCTGCGGTGGTTTGACATGCTGGGCTTTCTCTGCTGGGCTGCAGGGGGTGTCCGGGGCACCAGTGGTGGTGGGAGCAGCTTGGTACCAGCCAGTATTTATGGTCATTTCCAAGTTCTCGTGTTAGGCTTCACATGTTCAGAAGGATTGGTTTACATATCATTGTCATTGTCACTCCACTGTTTTCTTATGCCACAGTGGCTGCTCTGTCTCCCCCGCTGGTTCCTCTCCTCTCCTGTCTTCTCGATCTTGGGGAGCAGCAGGGCTCTGTCCTTGGTTTTCTTGTCTTGTCTCTCTGTGCTCTCTTTGTGGGTGATCTCATTCAGTTTAGTGGTTTTAAATACAGCATTTTCCATATTCTGACAACTCAAATTTACATCTCCAGAGCGGACCTCTCCCACACATCTGACACCCACTGGAAACCATTACTTGGTTAACAAGAAGCACCTCCACCTTAATGTATCCAAAACTGAACTCCAGCCCGTACTACCTCAAATCCGTTCCTCCCTCAGCTCAGTCTTCCCTCTCTTAGCACCTGGCAGCATTGTTTGATGCCTCTCTCCTCCCGCCTCTGCCCCTCCAGTTCATCAGCTGGTCCTGAAATAGATCCACAGTGTCACCCTCCTCACCGCCCCATCATTACCATTTCAGGCTGAGCCACCAGCGTCTCTCGCCCCTACAATCGCAGTGTCTCCTCTAACTGGTCTCCCTCCAGCCTTCGCCGCGGCCGCCTTCTGTTCTCTTCTCCACCCCGGTACCAGAGCAGCCCGCACGCCCCGTTCTCATTTTATTTATAGTAAAATCCAAAGTCCTAAATATCAGCCTTCATCCGTGAGTCAGTCCATCCTGAACTAAAGAAATGATTGAATAAAGACACAAATGGGAGAGAAGAGGCAAGTCTCCCTTACAGGAGAATTCTGAGTGGTTTATGTAACATAACTTTCCACCCCTTAAGTGTGGGCTGTGCAAAGAGATACAAAGGGGTACAGTAGGGAAAGGGGAGAAGGGGGAACGCACTGCGGAGAAACCCGACGAGCACTGCTTCAGCCAAGTGAGTGAGGGTCCACGTCAGCGTCGATGCGATGTGATGAAAATGGCACTTTGCCCCTGTGCTCTTCCCTCCACCCCCCACATGCCGAGCCCCAGTCTAATCATGCAAAAAACATCAGACAAATTCCAGTTAAGGGACCGTCTACGAAATACCTGACCAGTACTTCTCACAACTGTCAAGGTCACGAAAAACAAGACAAATCAGAGAAACTGTAACCATCCGGAGGAGTCTAAGCAGATACGATGACTTGAGTGTAATGTGGCTGTCTTGGCTGGGATCCTGGGACAGAAAAAGGGCATTGGGACTTAAATAGTGGATAACAGTATCAAAATGAGTTCATTAGCTGTGACAGATGTACCCCAGTAATTAACAGTAGGGGACACTGTCCTTGTGACTTTTCTGTAAATCTAAAAGTATTCTAAAATGAAGAGTTTGTTTAAAAAAAGAATCTCCTTTACTGCTCTGCCCTGGCCTGCTCTGCCCTGGTCTGCTGTGCCAAGCCACAGTGGTCTGTCTCAGTGGTTTCTCTAACCAGTGCGTTTCTGCTGAGATGATTTTGAGCTTCGGGGCCTTTTGGCACTGTCTGGAGACCTTTCTAGCTGGGGTTGTGGGGAGAGAGGCCGCAGACTTTCAGTTGGGTGGAGAGCAGGACTAATCCTAATGCCAGGGACGGCTCTCCACCCCCCACCCCTGGCCATGAATTATCTGCCCCAAATGTCAAGGTGCTGAGGTTGAGAAACCCTGGTCCCTTTGAATTTTGGAGTTTCTCTTTCCCACTACACGTTTCTCCCCAGTCTCTTTTTTTCTGCTTTATTTTTCTCCTTAGCACTAACCATCTGATGCGCTCTTTGTTTACTTGCTTGTCTCTCACTAGGAAACGGTCCACGAGGATTCGTTGGTAGTTTGGTTCGTTTTTGTGTCCCCAGCTGTAGAACTGTTCTTGACATGTAGTAGGTGCTCATTAAATAGGTGCTGACTGAATCAAATGATGAAGTAAATGAATGATAATGATATGTATGCCAGAATCATTCAGATAGTAGAGAAAATTGAAAATGTAAATGTTCCCCCTGCTGCCTGTTCTCTAGAAGTTCAGCTTACTTTTTATCTGTGCAGAATTTTTCAGTTCATTTTTAAGCACATCCATGAATTATGTACATCATTTATCTCCTCTCCCTTTTTTACAAATATAGATGGGATCAGTTTAGTTTTCCCAGTTAATGTATGTGGACATATCAATGTATAGAGAGCTCTCTTACTCTTTTTAATGACTGCATAATGTTCTATATGTAGAATTAAGCAAAACTAATTGCTTGCAGTAGAATCCTGGTGTAATACACTGTTGTAAAGTGGATGGTAGTAACATTGTATTTCCTAAAACAAAAGACAGTGCTTATTTGACATTATCTTTTAACTGTTCTTAAAGGCATTTTTCTTACATTTTATAAATCCTGATTTGTAAATGACTCAGGATTGGGATCTTTGCTTTAAAATGTCTTTAACACCATGTAGTACAGTCTGTCCACAAGCAGGCTCTCAGTACCTGTAGGTTGAATGGAATTGAAGTTTTCACTGGTTTTGATAAAATTACTGGATTGTCACGTAATAACTCAGATTTCCCTGAGTATTAGAACTGTTGACCAAATTCAGAGGTAGTTTTGGGAAAAGATTGTCTTTTTATTTTCTTTAAATACTTTTTGTTGTTCTAGAGGCCAAAGATCTGTCTGATTTCCTGACTTCCTCTGCTGAGAAGACATGACAGTCAAAGAACAAGTCCGGGTGCCCGACTTGAACTTGGTTCAGTGTCAGTTAAGCTTCTGATTGCTTTCAGCCTATCAGATCTTTCCTTTTTTTTCTCTCTCTCTTCTGAAATGACTAATGGGGCAGCGTTGGCAGCAGCTGAGTTAAGATACTGGAAATTAAAGTTGCCATGCTAATTTACCTGGCTGTCCAGTTGAGCATGCCTGGCTGTTCGAGCAGCCCTCAGTCTGCTGCTTCTCTCTCCTCTGGGACTCGGTCACATTTCCCGAATTTGAGAAGTCTTTAGCCGGGGGTATCAACGGTGCTGGAATGTTTGTGCAGCTCCACCGATTTACAAGGTAAATTTGTTGGCATTTAGGGGGACAGTTGGTCTGAAAGTAATTGTCCTGCTCCCTGCCAGGCCTCAGCCCAGTGGACTGCCCACCTTCCCGTAGGTTCAGGGCAACCCTTTGTCAAATGTCCTCTTTCCTCCTGCTTTACACCCTCTGACCCCCCTGCAGTGCCCGTCACCTTGCCGATTGATTAGGCCCCCCTGCGTGTGTTAGCTTAGATGATTTAACTGTGTGTTTGTGTGTGTGTGTGTTGTGTTCCAGTGACGGGTTGTTCAGTGCCCCAAAGCCAGTGGACACCCAGCTCTGGTTGTTGGCAGCGGCGGTGAGGGAACAGTGACGTTGCTGAGATTTGTTTCAGGGCTAAGAGAGGGAAAGTTCTGTTTTACACCAAACTGTTGGTTTTCCTTTTGTAAGCTGACTTTTTTTTGGCATAGATTGGTGGTTCAGAAATGACCTCAACATCAAACTTGATGATATAATTATTTTAATACCTTTAAATAGTTATATAGTGCTCAATGAGAGAGTAAACCCTTACATTATGTAGGGAGTGAACTTAATCATTTTTATAAAGAAATAATATAATTTCGGGATAAATTTTGAAGTAAGATTACAATCTGTCGTTATGGGAGGTCAGATAAAACCACTGTTGAGAGATTTTTTTTTTTTTCTTGGTTGTTCTGAATCAGCTTCCCATGCTCAGCATACTGTGGTAGCCTAAAGTCTGTAAGCTTTTGAGCACTTAATTTATTGTGTACAAAAAAATGTAAGCGATGTTCATCTACCTTTTCAGCAGTCACTTATATATGCCTTGAAGATTGAAGTTTAATACTATTTAGTTATTACAGCTGATGCTCATTATGATTCTTTAAGTCATTAAAATAAAAAAAGATTGTCTTAAGCTTAGTAGTTCTAGCAATACTAGTGTTGATACTTGAGTTGAAAAACAGAAGAAATCAAAACCGTTGCATTTATCCATATTCTGTGTAGATGGAAAATACTATATTAAAATGTAAGGTCTGAAACAAACCTTAAGAAAAAATGTACACCTTTTGTTTGCTTATTTCTCCAAAGTAAGGATTCTTATTTTCCTCTGTTGCAGGATCGAGAAAGTTAAGCGATGGGGAGGCATGTGGCCTTGCTCCTGCTCCTGCTCCTCCAGCATTTTGGAGACAGCGATGGAAGCCAAACACTTGAACAGACGCCTATACAGTTTACACACTTCCAGTACAACGTCACGGTGCATGAAAACTCTGCAGCTAAAACCTATGTGGGGCATCCCGTGAAGATGGGTATTTACATTACAAACCCATCGTGGGAGTTAAGGTACAAAATTGTCTCGGGAGACAATGAAAACCTATTCAAAGCTGAAGAGTACATTCTTGGAGACTTTTGCTTCCTGAGAATAAGGACCAAAGGAGGAAATACAGCTATTCTGAATAGAGAAGTGAAAGATCATTACACGTTGATAGTCAAAGCAGTTGAGAAGAATACTAATGCTGAAGCACGAACGAAGGTCAGGGTGCAGGTGCTGGATACAAATGACTTGAGGCCGTTATTCTCCCCCACCTCCTACAGTGTTTCTTTGCCCGAAAACACAGCCATAAGGACCAGCATCGCGAGAGTCAGCGCCACGGATGCCGACATAGGAACCAATGGAGAGTTTTACTACAGTTTTAAAGACCGAACAGACATGTTTGCCATCCACCCCACCAGTGGCGCTGTCGTTTTGACTGGCAGGCTCGATTACACAGAGACCAAGCTGTATGAGATGGAAATTCTTGCCGTGGACCGTGGCATGAAGTTGTACGGGAGCAGCGGCATCAGCAGCATGGCCAGGCTCACGGTGCACGTCGAGCAGGCCAACGAGTGTGCGCCTGTCATAACAGCGGTGACTTTGTCGCCGTCAGAGCTGGACAGGGACCCGACGTATGCCATCGTAACCGTGGAGGACTGCGATCAGGGTGCCAATGGGGAGGTCGCTTCTTTAAGCATTGTGGCAGGAGACCCCCTTCAGCAGTTTAGAACAGTCAGGGCCTCTCCCGGGAGTAAAGAGTATAAGCTCAAAGCAGTTGGTGGCATTGATTGGGACAGTCATCCTTTTGGTTACAACCTGACACTACAGGCGAAGGATAAAGGAATGCCTCCCCAGTTCTCTTCTGTAAAAGTCATTCATGTGACTTCCCCACACTTCAAAGCTGGGCCAGTCAAGTTTGAAAAGGAGGTTTACAGGGCAGAAATAAGTGAATTTGCTCCTTCCAACACACCTGTGGTCATGGTCAAAGCCGTACCTAGCTATCCTCATTTGAAGTATGTTTTTAAAAGTGCACCTGGAAAAGCTAAATTCAGTTTAAACCACAACACTGGTCTCATTTCCATTTTAGAACCAGTTAAAAGGCAGCAGGCATCCCAGTTTGAACTCGAAGTAACAACAAGTGACAGAAGAGCTTCGACCAGAGTCTTGGTTAAAGTCTTGAGTGCAAACAGCAATCCCCCTGAATTTACCCAGACAGCCTACAAAGCATCTTTTGACGAGAACGTGCCCATCGGCACTACTGTTCTGAGCGTGAGTGCCGTTGACCCTGACGAGGGGGAGAATGGGTATGTGACCTACAGTATTGCAAATTTAAATCATGTGCCATTTGTGATTAACCATTTCACTGGTGCTGTGAGTACCTCGGAAAACTTGGACTACGAGCTGATGCCGCGGGTGTATACCCTGAGGATTCGGGCGTCGGACTGGGGCTTGCCGTACCGCCGGGAGGTGGAAGTCCTTGCTACAGTTACTCTCAATAACTTGAATGACAACACACCCTTGTTTGAGAAGATAAATTGTGAAGGAACAATTCCCAGGGATCTAGGCGTAGGGGAGCAAATAGCCACTGTCTCTGCTATTGATGCTGACGAACTTCAGTTGGTGCGATATCAGATGGAAGCCGGGAACGAGCTGGATTTGTTTAGCTTAAACCCCAGCTCTGGGGTGTTGTCATTAAAGCAGTCACTGATGGACGGCTTGGGTGCAAAGGTGTCGTTTCACAGCCTGAGAATCACAGCCACGGACGGAGAGAATTTCGCCACGCCACTGTACATCAACCTCACTGTGGCTGCCCTCCGCAAGCCAGTACACTTGCAGTGCGAAGAGACTGGCGTGGCCAAGATGCTGGCGGAGAAACTCCTGCAGGCAAACAGATTACACAGGCAGGGAGAGGCCGAGGATGTTTTCTTTGACTCTCACTCGGTCAATGCTCATGCACCGCAGTTTCGAAGCACTCTTCCAGCTGGTATTGAGGTGAAGGAAAACCATCCTGTGGGTTCCAGCATCATTTTCATGAATGCCACTGACCTTGACACTGGCTTCAATGGAAAACTGGTCTATGCCATCTCTGGAGGAAATGAGGATAGTTGCTTCATTATTGACATGGAAACTGGAATGCTCAAGATTTTATCTCCGCTTGACCGTGAAACGACAGACAAATACACCCTGAATGTTACAGCGTCTGACCTTGGTCTGCCGCAGAAGGCTGCCTGGCGTCTTCTGGAGGTCAGAGTTCTGGATGCCAACGATAATCCACCTGAGTTTTTAAAGGAGAGCTATTTTGTTGAAGTGAGTGAAGACAAAGAGATAAACAGTGAAATCATCCAGGTTGAAGCCACAGATAAAGATCTGGGGCCAAATGGACATGTGACGTACTCTATTCTCACAGACACAGATAAGTTTTCAATTGACAGCGTGACTGGAGTGGTGAAAATAGTGAACCCTTTGGATCGTGAGGAGCAGCATGTGCATTACTTAAAGATTGAAGCCAGGGATCAAGCCAGCGAAGAGCCCCAGCTGTTCTCCACGGTGCTTCTGAAAGTATCATTAGAGGACGTTAATGACAACCCACCCAAGTTCATTCCCCCTAATTACCGCGTGAAAGTTCGCGAGGACCTTCCGGAAGGAACCATCATCATGTGGTTAGAGGCCTATGATCCTGATTTAGGTCAGTCTAGTCAAGTGAGATACAGTCTCATGGACCACGGAGAAGGAAGCTTTGATGTGGATAAGCTCAGTGGAGCGGTTAGAATTGTACAGCAGTTGGACTTTGAGAAGAAGCAAGTATATAATCTCACTGTGAGGGCCAAAGACAAAGGGAAACCCATTTCTCTGTCCTCTACTTGCTACATTGAGGTTGAGGTCATTGATGTGAATGAGAACTTACACCCGCCGGTGTTCCCCAGCTTTGTGGAAAGGGGTGTCGTGAAAGAAAACGTCCCTGTTGGTTCATCGGTCCTGAAGGTGTCAGCTCACGATGAGGACTCGGGAAGAGACGGGGAGATCCACTATTCCATTCGAGATGGTTCTGGTGTTGGTGTTTTCAAAATAGATGAAGAAACAGGTAAATATGTTCTTACTCTGGTTTGCTTTTCCCTCCCTTTTCTCTAGAGGAAATATGCCCTGTGGTATAGCTCCATCACAGCTCCCCACTGGCCTCTGTGAGGGCTCACTGTAGAAGTGCGTGTTTTTGTGTAGGGAGCCATGAGGGGGATCCAAAGAAACCTAAATGAGTTGGCATAAAATGAGTTAAAAAAAAAAAACGGAAAGATTGAAACCATACCACTGATACTGATCTCCAAGTACTCTGTGTTATCAGGAGAATCATTGTGGTTTTGCTGTCACTCTGAGAGGCCCTTCCAAAGGTTTTCAGCCTAGTAAGACTGCAGACTTGGAAGATCATGGCCACTACCTAGTATGCCATTCAGACGGTGTTGCACACCAGTTCTTAACACTGACTTGCTCCGTCTATACGATGGGGGCGCTCAAAATTACTGTAAATCTTATTCGGGGATAAAGTGAAATAGCAGGTGTTAGAGTTATTAACGTCTTTTGGAAATGGTAGCAATGCTTTGGCACAATATTCTCCCCCCTAGAATGAGGTCTGAAAACCAGAGCATCCAGGACAGCCAACTCGTGCTAGAGGGTGTATTTTCTGTTTTGCACGTTGTACATTCCTCTACTTCAGTTGCTTTTCGCAAATTTTGTAATTATATGTCAGTCTCCCCGACAGGCTGTGAGCATTATTATTAGTTGGCCAAGAGCTACCGTAACAAGGTTAAGCCAGAGATGGGGCAGCTTAAACAGCAGAAATTTATTTTCTCACAATTCTGGAGGCTAGACGTCGAAGGTCACGGTGTCGGCAGGGTCGGCTTCCGAGGCCGCTCTCCTTGGCTTGTAGGTGGCTGTGTTCTCCCTGTGACGTCACATGCTCTCCCCTCCGTGCGTCTGAGTCCTGGTCGCTTCCTATAAGGATACCAGTCGCAGGGACCAGCCTCTAATGACCTCTTTTAAGGCCCTGTCTCCAAGTACAGTCATGTTTGGAGGTACTGGGGACTTAAGACTTAAGCACATGAACTTGGAGGACACAGTTCAGCCCAAAACCGCCCTTAAGGACAGGCTTTTAGCTCATGTATTTTCTTTCCTCAGCACCTGGCAAAAAGTGCCTGGCATGTAGAAGCTGCTCGTTAAATGGTAGAAGAGTGCATGAGTAAATGAATGATAATTTTGGCTTTGAATGTCCTGCCTTCTGAGAATGGTAGTGGAAATAGAAGGAAACTGGGTAATCCCAGCCCTGATCAGCCACGAATGGGGTTCAGTGTGTTTATTGACCTCACTGATGTTTCTTTTATGAATATGCCCATTCTAAAAGGAGTGTTTTTATTATTACAGTAAACCTTGAAGTTTTTATTCAGTAATACCACAAATGAGTTCTTCCATCAGTGCCCACCCCGGTACCCACGCCTTCCTCTTAATAGGTGTATAGCACATAAGAAATATAACTGTTGTCCTAGAAATAAGTTATTTTAAAGGCTATAAATTTTTAATGTGGTTTTGTTTATGCAAGGGATTCTTTT
This sequence comes from Camelus dromedarius, assembly GCF_036321535.1. Lineage (NCBI taxonomy): Eukaryota > Metazoa > Chordata > Mammalia > Artiodactyla > Camelidae > Camelus > Camelus dromedarius. The sequence goes on from NC_087457.1 coordinate 25,051,591, forward strand.
TCTAGTGAATGATACACCTCTAGCATGTGCTGCAGATCTGCAGATTAAATACCTCATCTAAAATACCTATAATAGTTTAATTCAAGAGAAAGTAGCATTACCAGGAGCAGTTAGTAATCAGTCATCTGAAGAGCAGAGTGGATCTTGTGACACTTTGCAGTCTGAATTAGTTTTCAGGTGCAATGGCGGTGTAGAAAAACACCCAGAATTTAGTAACTGAAGCTGAAACCATGAAGTGTTTTTATGAATTTCTTAAGGACAATTTTTCCTACTTTTTTTTTTTCCAAGGTGGACTTTGAAAGCCTGTAAGTTCAGACAGAAAATAAGAACAAAATCTTAATTTACATTTCCTTGGTGACTTCAGTTATATGAGCACTGCCTTTTGGTTTTTTTTTTTTTTCTTTTAAGTGGGAAGAGTATTTTTATTGTTGCATTTTAAAGACCCATTTAGAAACTAGTATTTTGTCTATGAATTTAGAAGACTGGGATATTCTTACCACCGGGTACAAGGGCGGGGGAGACACGCAGCCAACATCTGAGCAAGGCAGCGTCCTGAAATAATCTGTAGTCGTTTTCAGGCTGGATGGCAGTGCCAGACTTTCCCAGTGGTAACTTAGTAAGAGGCCAGGGGATGAGTTGGGATTATGGGCCGTGGGGTTGCTAAGTGTATAATAAACTGTCGTGCATTGGTATAAAGACTAAGATTTAAAGGTGAGAGAAAAATTGGAAATTTCCAGGTCATCTATTCTGTATTCCTTGCTTTACAGAGAACATGTAGTATACAGCAGACTTACGTTTATATGCTTTTCGAAGTCAAATAAAGGTGAATATTATATATTATATATATAATAATATTTACGCATTGACCTGGTATACGTTGTAAAGTATCTTCTTTTTGGCAGTAGAATTATCAGCCCAGGTGATTATTTAGAGAGATCCCTGACACGACGCCTGGTGTCATAGTGTAGAATTCCTTTATGGAAAGTCTATGTTTTGTGTAGTAGAAATACTAAAATTAGATATGCTGATTTCTCATGTGGGGTTTGTCTACCTGACTTTTAGGGCAGGTTGAAAGTGTGGAGAGGTGCCTGTCAGATGAAGAAAGGTAGGGGCGGTTCAGGAACGCCAGTGGGGACCCCGCAGGACGCAGCAGGACAACTCTGGGGTCAATTGGAGTTGCCTTCTGGCCCAGGTCAGGTTCATTAGCACCTTTCTAGAACTTCAGTGTCTGCTCCTTGCCCATTTCTCCTGAGCTCTGAGTCTCTCCTCTCGTGATACATTTGATATCAGGCTGATGGATCTGGGCCTGTGCAGAACTGCTTTGGCAAGAACCTGCCCCCCGTAGTCGTCTGTGTGCTTCTTGCCTTTGACGTAACTTTGAGCAATATGGTGTTAGTCGAATAAAATAACCAGGGTTTTGTGGTGTTACCTACTTCAGCATTGTCACATACGTGTATCACTTGTGTACTTCTCACACAACAGGGGACGTATTCAGCTGTCTGAGTTTAGTCCTTACTATGTTTAAGACATTCCCTTTAAAAAAAATCTGCTTAAAGTTGAAACATCTCCTGCCAAGTTGTTTTTTTAGAAACAGAAACTCTGTGGACTGCCTAAAATACACAGTCGAATGAACAGCCCTGGCAGCTCTGGATTTTGTGCATATTTTGCTAATTGGCTTTGCAGGGAGGTAACACGTACTAGCAGCGTGGGGGCGACAGTCATTTGACTCATCTGATAATCTCGCACTGTGTCACATGCTCTTCCTGGAGAGGCTTCTGGGTGTTAGTGAACTGTTCTGACAGATCCAAGCCCACATGATTGCTTGTCCATTTGAGGTTTGGAAGGGTCGAGTGGTAGGCAGAACATTATTTGGAAAGTCTGCCTTGTTAGAGAGCCAATCTCCAGCGTCTAATTAAGATCCTCCCCCTTTTTGTCCCTTAAAATCTACGGTAAGGAATGTAAAGCAGGTTTGAGGAAATGTTGGTGGAGTATCTTTGACGCATGTGTAACTTCACATTTAGGCTTTTATTTGCCTGACTTTATAGTCCTCAGTATTCACCCCACTCTCACCTCTAGTATGTTCCTGGTTGCTTCGTTGTAAGCTTCCAAGTTCAGCGGAATAGAATCCTGGGCCTTCCTCCTGGAGATTGGTGGAATAAATTCAACTTAGCGTTCTTGGCTGACAGGGACCCATCACTTAATTATTACTTGAACACCAATAAAACGTTGCAACTTTTTGCTCAATTTTAAAACTAAGGTTAATTTTTAAGACTAGCAAAATGTTTAGCCAAAAGATTTTTTTTTTTTTAATTGTCAGCAAGCCCTCGTGTTGAAGCAGTGTTGAGTTGAGGTCTGTTTCACCCATGTCTGTATGGTAATGAGATACCTTTTAGGTATGTTTTTCCGTTCCGTCTAGAGTACCCTGGTTCAGCCTGGCTGTGAGTACAGCGCAGCCCGGTAAGAGTGTTTTCCCCTTCTGATTCTACGTATTTGGGGAGACCACATTTTTCGCTAAGATAAGAGCAAATTTCTAAACTTATTAGTGCTGTGTTACTCCTAGAATCCCAATCGTGGCTTCAGGACTGAAATTTGCATTTTGATGAAAAGACTTAGAATGAGCTAGTAAGGAAGTACAGCTGTTGCGACAAGATAAATCACTGTTGATGAAATATGGGAGGGAAAATGAGGGCGACATTTTTCTTCAGAGAACCTGGCTGCATTCTCACTACGGGGGAGCGGTTTTGCTCCATCCCCGGATTACCCGTTTGGAGACTGGCTCCTGGCCTGCCTTGCTTAGGGGACACAGGAGGGACGTGTTTGGTAGTCGGAACAGAAGGGAACTCGAGCCCAGGCTAACCTTATTGTTGACTTCAGGGAGAGAGAAAATGTTTCTGGGGATTCTGTCTGGCTTGGCAGGACTCTGAGTATTTTAATTATCCACTCAAGCTTGAAGAACCTTTTCGCATCTTAAAGTAGAATATTCTGCATAGGACCTGTGTTTTTTCCTAGGCTACTTCTCTCATGACAGAAGTAGAACATAGAGGAAGGATATCCATGGGTCCAAGTGTGACCCAAAACTCTGTAAGAGTGGCTGGGAGCTGGGCGGCGGTTAGCGGTGTGGTCTGCTGTGGTGGGGCCAGTTACCTCTCTCGGAGCTGGGTCTAGAATTCCTGGCAGTAGGAACTTAAATAGATACTGGTGGGAGGCCCGTTAGGGAGTTAAGAAATTTGCTGGTGAAAGGGCTTTTGTGTTGCCCTCCCCTCCCTTAAGTAGCCACAGCTGCTGTCCTTTACTTTTTGTTCTCCTCCTAAGAAAGTTGAAGAGAAAAGAAGCTGATTTCCTAGCCCCAGTGAGATTGAAAATCAGGCTTTGGCAGAAATTGTATTACGATCATGTGCTGTCGCTACGTTTGGGAGTAAAAATCTGCCCGTGTGTGTGTGTGTGTGTGTGTGTGTGTGTGTGTGTGTGTGTGTGTGTGTGTGTATCTGAGTCAGGGCAGGGAGGGCACAGTGATCGTTTCTGCTGGGGAGAGTATCCTCCTTTGAAGCAGGAGGATTCTAGGTGAAAATCAGGTCTCATTAGAAATCGTAAGGAAATTCTATTTTGTTTTAAGGGAAAACAGAGGATCAGCTCTTCTTTAGTTATTTGTATGATGTTTATCAAGTTGATGCTCTAAGTACTGAGTGAATATGGTTGGAGGAGGAGTCGGGATATAAAGCCCTGTGGACTGTGAGTCCGGGTGGTATCCTGTGGAGAAACTGTGTGGGGCCCTTACTTGCATGGTCATCCTGGATGAGGTTTAATGGCCAGAACCTGGAGGGGATGGGGTGAAAACCACTTGAAGTCTGGTCTCTGGCTGGGTGCTTTCAGTGATGATGGCGGTAATGACCTTGGGCATCACTGTATCATAATAAACCACAGGTACTGATCAAGTGTCACAACCAGGTGCTGTTCTGAGCACTCTATATTTATTTAATCCTCACAGCTACCAGATTAATGTTATCCCTGTGTTACCCATGAGGAAACATTCACAGGTTATAACTTACCTGAGACCACCTGAGTATTGAGTGGCAGAACCAGGGAGCCTGTGCATGGAGACCCTGCCTTTGACTGTCTCTGACTCAAGAATGGTCTTGAGATGGTGTATGGGAGCCCATTTAAAAGCTACTAGTAGAGTGGGATTCTGGGCCAAATTAGGTTTGGCTGAACTGGGCTGGATGCTTCAATCCTAGATTTGAGGCTTGGTCTTGAAGGAGTATTGACTCTAAGACTCTTCTTTTTTTTTTTTTTCCTCAGAATGATGAATTGCTCTTTAGCACATTTAGTAGGGCAGGATTTTAACGTTATAAAGTGGTGGCATTTAAGCAAAGATTATTCCACTGAAGTGATGAGCAGTGGGCGAGTCATGCTGAGTATAGATAGTGAGCTTTGCTGTCTAGTGGAGATGGACAGGTGCCTTACCTGCATTTACAGTTGTGAAAATTGGCCTTCTCATGAATAAAAATGCTGCATGTCTGAACTGTGCTGGATATTTAAAAAAATTTTTTTTTCTTTAATGGAGGTACTGGGGATTGAACCCAGGACCTCATGCATGCTAAGCACACACTCTGCCACTGAGCTGTGCTGGGTATTAATCGGAACCTTTCTCATGGAAACATTGTTTTAGATGGTTGTGAGGGTCCTGGCTAACCTTTAAAACCAATTTAAACCACACAGTAGCTGAAGTCGTTGTCTTGCATTGTCCTCCTTGACGCCTTGGCTTCAGCCATTGTCCTCGCCACCATGTGGTGTGTGGCATGAAGTCCTGGTGAACCCGTTCTCTTTCTAAGCCCTCTTGGCAAGGAACCTTCGTTATGTTCTAACAGTGTTGAAGAGCTGAGTGTTCATAACTGGATGAGCAGCCTATGTGTATAGAGATTTAATGCCCAGTGAACATCTGGTTTTTTCTTTCCATCTTGTCTGCCTTGCCTAATTGTGAAAATTGAGTAGATCTCAAAACTTTTAGTTGTTTGTCCATGTTAGTTTTTTTTTTTTTTAAACATTTAGTTCCTATTGTTTTGACTTTAAGGATTACTTTAGTTCATAAGGCTGGGTTTGTCAAATTTTTATTATCTATTAGTTTGTATTTTGTGTACTGCTTTCCTTTGCAGCTCCCTTAAAGACACTTAGTTTTCTTAAAAACCGAACCATGTTGTTTGTCAATAGTGCATGTCACCGTACAGGACATAATGGATGAAGCACAATCTTTCGTGTCTGTTACTGGGAACAAATGGACTTGGAAAGATTGCTATTCAAGGGCACATGGCTGTACTTGTTAAACTGGCAGTGATCCAGTTTAACAGCAGTGATAAAAGTCTAGGAAACTGTTCACAAGGGCCAGTCTTATCAGTTAACTTGCCTTGGCAGTTAAAGTATGCCATCTCCCCTTGGAGCATCTGCTGTTGTATTGGACCTGTTTCATTGCTAGGCCTCCAAGTGGCCGAGTAAACTGACCTATTGAAAGAGATTCTTTAGAGGTGAATATTTATTTTATGCTGAGGAAAGTCTACCAAATGTAGTCTTTTTCGTTTTAACCTAGAAATCACTTTGCTGTATATTCGTACACATGTGTAAAGAGATTCAAGAGAACCTGTCATCGAAGGCTATTTCCAAGTGAAATAATAACCTCCAGTGCTTTTGCAAACCTGTGTCATCGGGTATCCCTATCTCCCCATTAAGGTGTACAAGACAAACGATTATAATAAAATAATAAACAGTCTATCCATTTTTAACTTAAGCAAGCCTCTGGGCCAGAGTTTGATATTTAGTATTGCCATATTACCGTGGAAATCCTCGCTAGGTCAACTCCTAGTATGCCTTTATTTATGAAGGTAAAATAATGTCAGAAAACTCAGGCTTCTAATACTAAAGTTAACTTTCTTGACAGATTGGATTTTTATTTAAATGGCCTTCAAAATAAGAGCATATGGGATTTAATAAATGGTTTTAGTTTTATAAATAGTCCCCTATTCAGAACAAAAGAAAGAATTTGAAGAATAATGCCTATTTTTAAGGCTACTGTTTATTGTAAAAGGAGCAGTAAATAACTTTGTAGTGAAAGATGAAATGAATGTGTAGCCACATTTTCTGGTCTGTGATTTACAGGTATTGATACTCACATCACTTCTAGTCAGTATGTTTTGTCACTTTTTGTTAAGAGTGATTCTGGAATCTTTCATGAAGTAATATGTTTTCTTTATCACAAGTTGAAGGTATTTTGTTAGTTGAAAAGAGCTTATTGGAAAAGGATTTTAGATTTCAATTAACTTCTAAAATATTTTAAGGCAGTTTCACCGTAAATTCTTAGTTAAAAGATTCTCTAAAATCCATTTGCTTTTAGCTCTTTATTAGCTGTTTTACTTGCCTGTTTACTCTGAAAGCTGCTTGACATCAAGCTGTCTTAAACATCTTTATCCTGTCATAAGTGCTTGGCACACAGCTGGTAGTCAGTAAATCAGTAAATACCTGTTCAGTGATGGTCATCTTTTGGTAAACTCAGTAAATGTTTGTCAGATAACATTGTTCTTCTTCTGATTTGTTCCTCAGCTGAAGATGTTTGCATTTTTAAGTGAAAAAAGATGAGCTTCCCATATAAATACCAAGTTAGTTCACAGGTTGAGGCATCAGAATTTAAATCCATTACTGTTAAAGGATAGATAAATAATTTTTTTAAAGAAGTATTTTCTCTTAATAGAGGGATGACCTCATGAAGATGAAGCTGATAAGGAAAGCATGAATGTGAATATTATTCGTGTTTGGTTTTAATTAGCTCAGTGTTGTTGATTTTAGAAAGAATTCAAACTAAGGATCACATCTACAGAATATAAAGTTTTTGATTTAAGGCCCATGATTTTTTTAAATAATGTGTTTTACATAGAGTTTAAAGAATTATTTGACCATATTAAAAAAGAAAGACAACTTTTGTCATTTTATTTCCACCAGGATAGGCACTGTATGAGAGCGGGGACTTAGCTTTGCTCCTCCTTATGTTGCTGGTGCCGACAACTGTGCCCGGCTTGTAGTGGACACACAGCAAACACTTGATGGATGAGTACAGCCTGAGCTTGAAATAGATTATTATAAAATATTAAAAGGAAACACACATCTAAGTAACCATTATTGGGAAAGATCTTTTGAATTTGTTGCTCTGGGAATACAGAGAGAAAATTCTAGTTGGTAGAAAGGTGTCACATGTGCTGTAGGTCTGCCTGTTCTTTTAATGCAGTTAAAGCTGTGATCTTCCACTTAAAATGCACCCCGTTCCTATATCTCAGAAATAGCTAAAAACAAAAAATTAGAAAAACAGCCACAACAGAACTTCAGTAGCAAGGCAGATTCCTCGTTTCTGTTTTGCCTTCTCTAGAAGCCAACTTCATTTGTCAGATTGAGTACCAACACCTAGAATTAGAAATCCTAAATTCTGTGGCTTTCTAGGTGAACATGCCTTACGGATTGTTGTTTTCTTCGGCTACAGAATAATATTGCCTGTATCATCCTCTGAATTGAAAAATATTTCTTCTGTTTTAGGTTCAAAAGATGCATATCCATTTATATTGTACATTTTTGGTGAAAAATTTGAACTCTTGAAAGACTTTCAGATTAGTAGAGTCTATTTTTATATTCCAGTATCATTGATGAATTTCCTAAAGCTTAAAAGAAGTTATTCCAGCAATTCATAGAGTATTTTTGAACGTGTCAGTTTCCTGCAATACATTGATCACATGTAGATATAGTCTTTTAAAAACTGTTGTATATTGTAAATCTCTTGGTTATTTCTGTTAATAGAGTGCTTTTTACTTATAAGCGAACTTTTCCTTTAAAGCCTGGTTGAATTAAGGAGAAATTCAACGACCAGACTGTTTTAAGAAGAAGAATAAATGTAAAAACTGAAAACACTTTCTCATTTAAGTGACTGCATCTAAATTAAAAAAAAAATTAACTCTCATTTGCTTTTTGTCTACTTTTCTTGCTTACTTAGGGTGTCTGATTCTAAACTTGTCATCCATATGAATAGACAACAAAAGCTAATTCAGTGAACTGTTTTTCTGATTTATAAGTAACAGCTTTAGGATGATTAAGGGAAGGGCAAAAAACCTTTGTGAAGTGTTTGGATGGAGATCTGTTCATAGGAGGCACATTGAGTGCTGGGAACAGTTGAGAGTTTTACAAAGTAGAGAGAGAGTGTCTAGGGAGAATTCACTGGAGTAAACGCAGACGGATTCAAAGATGGATTGAAACTTCCATTATCTTTGGGCTGTTTTGAAATACTGTGAAGGAAATCAGAGAACTGTGTGTTATTTAACCTTTTGCTGGGAAATAACCCACTCTAAAACTTGGTGTCTTCCAACAGCCGCCATTTATTTAGGTTGTAATTCTGTGAGTCGGCGGTTGGGGTGAACTCAGCTGGGTGTGTGCTGGCTTCAGCTGGGCTCACTTACGTGCTGGGTCATCTGCTGTCAGCACGGTGGCTCGGCATCTGGGAGTTGGTGAGATGTTGGCTGGGGGCCGGGACTGCAGGCCCTGTGTCTGTCATCAGCCAGCAGACCAGCCTGAGCTTGTTCACACAATAGGCTCGGGGTTCCGGGAGCTTGAGAACAGCCTCAGCAAGACCCCTTGAGGCCTGGTCTCAGAACTCACACGTTGTCGCTTCTCCCACCTGCTGTTGGTGACTCAACAGGTGGGAAAACAGACTCCACCTCTCTTGATGGGAGGAGTTGCAGAGCATTGCCTTCATTTTTCAGTCTATCACAGAGGCACTTTACCTGATTTTTCCCTTTGAGGAAATTCCTTTTGATTATTAAATGTACGTAAGGATTTAAAGGCATTTGAAAATTGTGAAAATATCTATCTTGAGTGTCTTGAAACATTTCTACCTTATATAGCCAGCTCTATCTACATAAGGTTTTTGATGCTGTTAAAACATTTCGTGGTTTTAAAATACTTTTTCAAGTTATTTTAAGTATGTTTCCATGTAAGCTGGAGCTTGAGCCGGGACACCAGGAGTCTGCATGAGTCTAAAGACACCAAAGCCATAGTCTCTATTCCTTCTCCTTCTCAGTTTCTGTCCCCAAGTTTTCTGATGTTTCTTGCCCCAAGGGACTTGCGAATCCCAATTTTCAAACATCATTTTAGTGCCAAAGGCAGATATTTTGAGTGTTTGCTAAAGGCAGCCAGGAGTTCTTCACAACAGCCTTTGGCTTGTAGGTGTAATTTTTTACACCACTCTTCTTGCTAATTAACTTATCACAAATTATTTCATTCATTGATTGCTTTTCCTTAGAGGGAGACTTGGGGGAAACGGAATGGGAAGTAGATGGACGATTTGGGGGACGTGAAAATGGAAACCGAAATAGAGAGGAGAAGATAGGAGTGTTCCTTTGCTGACTTTTGACTTCGTGCACTTGGAAATGTATTAAAAATAACTTAAAGATGTGTTCTAATGCCACTTAGTGTAATATTAAAGTTAGCTTGTATTAGAGTTATGGGGCATATATGCGACAGAAGAAACAGGAATATACCCCGTGGTGAGTTGAAACAGAAATCTCTGGATTTGAAACAAACTCTTCAATGTACTGACTGACAACGCACACTGATGTTTCTGTCTGGAAATCCGGGGAGTTAATGTCTTCCTATCCATGGAAGAGGAAACTTGTGGCTGTCTCCTTTAATATGGTTTTTTTTAGAGAAGATGTAGTTAAACCCTGGTTAGTATTATTTGCCTCAAAGAGGTTAGAAAAACAAGCAAGAAAAAATGGTCATCCTGATCACCCTTAGAGAAGAAAAGAATGACCTCAGTAAAGCATAAATGTTCATTATTTACAGCTGGAGAGGAGTACAGTGATCATTAAATATCAAAATGAATGGTCTTGTTTCTAATAAAATTTTCTCACAGGGTGAAAGTAAGGTTCTATAATGGAAGTTTAGTTTAGGTTTCACTAGAAACCTAGTCTAGAGATGCTGACCTAAAATCTGACATTTTAATAAATCGTGAGTCTTGAATAGAGTATACAGAAGATCATTTTATCTAGGAGAATAACAGCCCTAAGTTTTGGGGATTAGAGGTGAGCCTGCATTAAGACAGGCACCTAATCGGTACAGTCTGTGTAATCAAAACAAATCACAACACAATAGTCCGTGTCCCAGAGTAGACTGTAAAACCGTTTATTAGAAATACTCTGTTGTTTCAGCATTTTATTCCAATGCAAGTGCCCAGATGAAAAAAGTGAGCCTCTATTAACAGCTTATATTTGCACAATTATATACATTCTGTCAGCGTTTACTTTTATTTTTTACTTTTCACGTCTTCAAAGAACAGTTAGTTTACAGGTTACGGCAGCATTACTCAGTAGGACTGTCCATGTATATCATTTTACATATTCTAGTTGCCACACACAAACAAATTAGATAAGTGAAATTAATTTTAATAATATATTTTATTTCATCTAGCATATATTTCAGCCTGTGATCAACGTAAAAGATTAGGAACGAGACCTTTTACTTTTTTTTTACTCATGTGAAGTCTTTAGTTGATGTATGTTTCGCACTTAAATCACATCTCCATTTGGACTAGCCCCTCTTCCAGTGCCCATCACCTCAGTGCAGGTCTAGAGATCTGTGTGGAGTTCAATTACTTTAAAGAATATTTAATATTTAATTTAAAGCAAGGCTCAGTCACCCAGTGAGGTGATGGCCCCACGTCGGTTCCTCCATGATTGGTTGGTGCACCCTTGCTGGAAAAGGGCGTTGTGTTTGGTGTTGTGTGGGAGCAGAAACCTTCTTGTGATGGTACTCGGTGAGGATGTTAGAAACCCATTATGCTGGTGTTGCAGAAAATCTCTTTGTCAAAGATGTTAATGACCTACATCCTGGCATGGCTTTTTAAATATTATAGTGAAGCATTTCTTGTGATGCTAAAGCTAGTGTCAAAGCTGGATGAAAACTCATTTTGCAGTCATTTGACGGAGGCTCTCTCTTGCTTTGTGTTAATGGATTGCAGGAAAACAGCCTAACAATTTCAAATTAGAACTTTGTTTTCAATTAAAAATTGTCTAATAATAGCTTTTATAAAATTCTGAGTGAATCAAGTGTCTTTTTTTCAGGATAAACTTCTTATTAAACTAGTCCCATTCACATTGCCCTTTAGGGGTATACTTGGGGTTGGTAGCATAATTCTCCCTTGATTTGACCTATAAGGCATCAATCTTCTTTATATGAATGTATGTAATGTCTTAAGACAGTATTTTACAGAGTGATTTTCCAAAAGATGTGATTAGACCAGGTCTACCATTTCCAAGTGAAACAAACAAGTTCCTGTGGGCTTGCAAAATTGTTAGCCTTTGTGACTCAGAACCTGTATTTTTCAGACTTCTCTTTGGAATTAAGGCAGTGATGAAAACTAGTCCTTCTTCTGTAAACTTGCTCTTGTGTTGCTTCAGTTTTCATTCTTTACAGAGTTAAAAAGGTCACATTTTCAGATTTTGGACTTTTCCATGAAAGTTTCAGGATATGCACGCTGAGATGGGTTTTTTTTTTCAATCACATCCTAGTAAGGACACTTTCCATGGCATATGAATGGACACAGACCTTTGAAACCCACTTTGCCATACGTCTTGCCACTGCCGCCTGGTATCTCACACATCTGCCTGTTTCCTTTGGTCTTCAGCAGTTTCACATCAAAAATTGTGAATGAAACTTAAGTAAATATGTGTATTTTGAGCTGGCTGCTGGCTGGGAGTCTGCTGAAGCAGCTGGAGATTTTTTTTTTTAACCCCTGCCGAGGGAACCATCACTGTGACAGGTAAATAGCATTCCTCAGCAAAGCTTGAATGCTCCTCCGGCCCCCCTTCAGGACTGTAGAATGTCGGGATTGTCTTGCTAGGAGCCCTATTGATTAGGTCACAGCCTGGTCTGCGGAAAACAGAGTTGCCCTGGGGCCACCTCACCATGGGGGATTTGCTAAAGCCCGTGTGAAAGGGCCACATGGGGTCTCCAGATTACCTTGTGAACAGGAATCAGTTCAGGCAGCAGAGTCTTCATTAAGGACCTATTAACTTCTTCAAGCATCTCCTTGGATTGAAAAGCACTTGGGAACAAGGAATAATAAAAGGAAATTGTTGCCAAAGCCACTGAAGGTGCATCTCTGGGGGTGCGTCCGTTCAGTTGTAAATTTATTTCCTGCTTGGAGCTCCTGTTAGCTTTAGAAGTCCCCCTTTCAGATCTCGGAAGGGGAGTTTGAAAATGATTACGTAGTGTTGATTCTTGTCTTTGAAGCTTTGACTGTCCATAGAATTTGGGCAAAGTTGGCAGGGAACTACTTGCATTTTTAAAATAAGCTTTATTTACCAATTTAAAAAAGCAGTATGTAACCATTGTAGAGATCTGGGAAATATAGACTGTTAAAAAGAAGAAAAAATAATTTTAAGTTCTACTGTGTAGAGCACCACTGAAATTTTTTCCTGACTTGTATACATACACACACACACACCCACCCACACCTGCCCCACAGAGCTCCAAATGCTAGACTTTTTAAAATAAATTTACACTGTGCATATGGCTTTGTTGACTTCCTTCTAATATAAATATTCAGAGCCTCTTGTGATTTTTAAATATTCTTAGAGAACATGATTCTTGATAATACGATTTGCCATCACAGAGATAAACAGTAACGTGTATATCAATAACGAGTTTTTGAACACTGATTATTTCCTCAGACACGTCCTGTTTCTTGTTGCCCTCGCATAAATTCCAGGAGGTGGAATTACTGGGTCAAAGGACATAAAAACTTTAAAACCTTTTTGATACAAAGCAAATTGTTGCATTTTTATCCAGAAATGAAAGCCTCATCAGCAGAGAGAGTTTGAGAGAGTTCGTCTCTCTGCAGTCTTGCTGCCCCATCTGGCTTTAAAAACAAAAACCAAAAAGGTACCAGTATTGTTGATGAAAAAACTTCATTCAGGGAACTATCGTAAGTGATACGGTGATTGTTAATTGTGTGGCTGTACTTTTGGTTGTATGTGTGAAAGTTTTTATTTTGACAAACCAACTTTTTGAGACTGTACTCTTGGATTTAGTTTAGCTTTTTTAGATCTTTGTCCCCAGTGACATGTTAATGCTCATTTCTTCATTTTTTAAAAAAATGAATGTCTCCTATGTGCTAGATAAAGGTCCTGTGGAAGAAAAATAACTCAGAAATGGAGGTGCACTTTTTATTTCACTTGGTTAGATACTGCTTACTCCGTAAAAGCATACGTTTGGTATGAATTTCTAATTTTAGCTGTTGAGGCTTTTCAAATGAAAAATATGATTTTACTATTAAAACCAAGAATACATGTTCTTCTCTCTCCTCCCATAAGTAGTCTTTGTAAATTAATTCACTGGCCCACTTTCGGTTTATATATACTCAGCAGCATAGTGATTGAATTAAAACAAATTATCTTATTTGTGGGATGATTTGAGAACAGATAATCCAAGATCTGTTATCAGGCAGTAAGCAATTCCTCGTCAGCTATTAACTCAAATTAAGTACCCAGGAGAGACTATGAAGCAGATAAAAGACATAGGTTTCTATTCAAAGAGATTTGTGTGAAGAACAGTTTTTTAAAAAAAAACCAAAGTGCTGAAGTTTTAAGATGATGACTTAGGCAGTAGATCTAAGAATTAAGTATTGAGAGTAGATTTGCAATTGAGGCAGTTCCACATTTAAACAGATTAGGCCCAGATGTTATGAGGCTAATCCATTGATTTAAATATGCAGATGTGATTTTATTGAGTCCTTGAGGGGTGGAACCCACTTATTTGGAAATCCAGGAGTATTTTATTTTTTGTTAGCTTTCTGTTGCAGTTACAATTGCAGTAACTTGTAAAAACTGCATTTTAGAGTCTTATTTGCCAAGAAAATGATAAAGGTGGGAGGAAGAATGCAGGAAAAGAAATTACTACATTTTTTTCAGAATTTGGGTGGAGAAGAAAAGTCACAGATCATTATGGAGCACAAACTTTCTACCTTACGTGCCGTTGGGGACTCCTTCTACGGGTGACAGCACCAAATGGATGCGTCTTTAATCATCTGGAAGTAAAAATTCCATTATTTTTCTAAACCAGACAGTGGTTGTCTGTTTGAATGGAACAGTTGGTTGATGACAGCTCTTCAGGGCTTTATTTCCCAACGCTTACTTCCTGTACATATTTGAATTCTAGCTTTGGGGATTGTCACAAGTGAGAGAGTCAAAGAATTTAGGGTAGGGATCTGAGGTTGATTCATTTATTTTAGTAGTTTTTTGGTAACCTTACAATCAGACTGTTTAACTAAGGGAAGATTTCCTTTTAGCAGACTCCCACAACCTGGGTGCTTCAAAGTGGATTCTTACCGACAAATACAGAGGCAAAACTTTGATAAATTACAGAGCAACCTACCGAATGGAGCAGAGAATTCAGGGTCTGCCAGTGTTTTGTTTTTGTTTTTGTTTTTATTAGAATAATGCTTCTTACCTAAACTGAAGGAAGTAAAATGGTCTGTGGCAGAAGTTAACAAAAAGTCTTCACAGCTTTTTAAGTAACCGAATGTACGTTGGCTTTATGGAAGGCAGAGTTGGGTTTTAATCACAAAATCTCATGTATAGAAAGCATTACGCAGGCTGAGTGTTACTGGCTACACAGTTCCTGGCTAAATGCTTCAAACTTAAAGAAAGAAACCTCTGAGTTGTGTTCCAAGGAAAAGTTAACTGGAGTAAAAAGACATTGAATGAGTAATCCTTACCTAAGGGATAGCTGGAGGCACTGAAGCAATCCCAGGCCGATATTTGCTGGTTGCAAAATCTTCTGTGATTTTAAGAAGATCTTAATGAAGATATTTCCTTTGAAGGAGGAAATTGTAGGGCTTCGTGTGTCTCGTGTTCTTACTGAAAAATAAGGATGTTTGGCTTCCCGGTTATCTTTCCCTCTGTTGCAGTGGGTGTTTAACGCTCTCTGATGGCAGTTCCATGTTCCAGCAGCTCTGTGAAATTTTATTTCAGGACACAGACAGAAATGCTTCATTACAGCTTATTCATTCATGAAATGTCAGGCTTGTTCTTCCCTTCCCTGGGAGAAGAGTTCATGTGTGTGCCTCTGCCTGTTTGGAATGCTTTGTTTGATCTGAGGGCAATGCCCTTGGAGTGCCCTTCCTGTGATGAAAGTAAGGTGAGGTGAATCAAAGTGGAGGCAGATAAGACAGGAATGTGCTTCTTGGTGACTTCTCCCTTGTTTTTGGCTTTGAGACTCTGCCCCTACACTTTACCTTTCTTGCCCAAGGGATTAGGACGCTGGTTGACTTTCATCCTCCTAGGTACAGTGTTTCATGCACAAATGGGGCTTGCCTGCTGAATTCCTGAAATACGTGACTTAACTTCGGACATAAAAGAAGTTGCCAAGAATAACAAGAGGTTGACATTTTCTGTTGGTTGAGACTGAACTCAGAATAGTAAATGAAAACCACATCTCTTTTATTTAATATGGTACCCTATCCAAAGGTTACCCTTTCTGTTTAACTTGTTAAATTTTTGTTTGCTTTGCTTACCCTATTCAGATTATTTGTCTGAAAGTGTTTCACTGTGCTGCCATTAACACTGGTGGGGTAAAGGGACCTGTGATTTTTTTTTTCCCTATTACTCCCCAAAGCTAATGATTAACATATGGTTATTCACTTGTGAAAGAATGTTGATTGCGTTGGAAAATACTTGGTAATTATTTAAAGTTTCCTAAAGAAGTTTCTTAGAGTGATTTCATTCTGTTGAAGATGGGCCAAGTGTCAGTTCCACTTTCTGCGCTCAGAACGTTCAGGTGTGGAAGGCCGGCACGTTCTCCTAGGTGGGAAGCACACTTCGTGGTAGCTGGTGAGTCTTGTATGGGAGCCAACAGGAAATTTGCAAAAGCACTTTTTCTCCTTCTCGCGGCTGCCGGCCTGGCCTTTCTAAAGCACTCATTTCATCGTGTCAAGCCCAGAAGCACTAAAAATGCACTGTGCGGTGTGGGTATAGTGCCTTTGCAAAGGAGGTTCAGTCTAGATCTTTCTAAAAAATTGTGTAATTTTTAAAAATCTTTCAGAAGTTTGTTTTTTCAAAAAGAAGATAATATAGTTCATTATCCTCAAATACACATAGTTCATAATGATCTCATTGAGTGAGTAGGTGAGGCTCCTATGGAATAAAGAATTTCTTATAGATTTGATACATTCTTAAATACGATAGACATCAGAAACTCTAGCTTGCTTTCTTAAGTAGGTAAGCATCTACCTAAAGTTCTGTCTATGCTATTAATTTGCATATTCAGTTACTTGCATAAGTGAGTCATAAAATTACACAGTATGTGTTCGCTCCTTGGAATTAAGGAAGTAGTGATCTTATTGTGCTATAACTCTTGAAAACAACTGGAAAGCTCAGTTTTGTTCAATTTTTTTATTTGATACCTTGTGATTTTTTTTAATTTTCTGTGAATATTTTGGGGGGTCCCTGTGGGAATTTAACCATTTTTAGATTTTCAGAGGGATGTCTACTCCCTAAAAGGGTTAATAAGTCCAGAAGATGAATGGAGAGAAGGAAGAACCAAACAGTAAGCCCTGTGATCTTGCTGGGTCTGTGGCCTGGGGGAGAAGAACCGGTTGACTGAACCATCCTAGAAAGAACGTGAGGAGGGGAAGGAGGTGGGCAGCGCATCAGTGCTCTCGAATCCTGCTTGGGTCCCTGAAGGATGAGGACTTTGGAGGAATCACCCGTGGCCTTTGAAGGTGGATCTTTGGGAGAATTTCACTGAGGCCCAATTTCAGAGGACGAAAAAGGCCTCCCTGGAAAGTTCCTTCCTCCTTCCCTTCTTTCCTCCCTGTGCAGATACACAGCGCTGTGGTCTTCGTGGAGCTTGCTTTCTGGAGAGAGGAGACAGCGAATAAACGAGTAGATAAGAAGATGCGCACACAGACTTTCAGCTTAGCTGTGGAGAAGATAAACAGGGCAGAGTGACGGTGGTTTTCTGTAGAGTGTGGACCATCTTCTTTAAATGGAGTGGACAGAGGACGTCTAAGAGGAGTTAGGAGCGGGGACTTGAATAGCAGGAGTGGCGAGCCAGCCATTCGAAGACAACTTTTGATCAGAGGGAACAGCAGCCCCAAAATACAGACAGGCTTATGGGGCTGCACGTCTGCACTGAGGGAGGAGGGAACGCAGGGGCCGCGTCACCTGGAGGCTTGTGGTCTGACTGAGGGTGAAGCTGGGCATGCAGGGCAGTCAGACCCGGGGAAGACTAGCCCTGTCTCACCCAAGGAGAGGACCAACCCACCGGCCCTCCCAGGTCCAAGCAGATGCTCCTTTCTCCCTACTGCTGACCGTCCTCTCCCGGAAGTCCCGCTGCGAGTTTTTATCCCAGTGCAAGCTTTACGCCTGGCTTCCCGGGGGACCTCTGTGATAGCCGCTAATCACTGGTGACAAGGAGAGAAAGAAGGAAAATGCTCTTTTCAGTTTTGATGGTTTGCCAAACCAATTTTCCTCTTTGGTAATAGACTTTCTCTTGGATATAAACCCTTGAAATAAGATTGCTGTTTTAACTACTTAAAAAAAAAATCATTAAAAGCAAGTTGGTTTCTCTCAGAAGCAAGTTTTTTATTTCAGAAAAGTTTTTCTTTATGCTCATACATCATAAGTCTTGAATTAGAGATATTTATAGTATTTAGCAATTTAGCAGGTAACTTAATGATACTTTGAAAAGAATTTTAGGAGGTATATGATTCATATTCCTGTACCTGGATGGGGACCTCGGTCTTCTTCCAAGGTCTTAGATCCTAGTGTCCCTTATCTCCATATGATACTAAGAATTTTGTACCTTTGGTGACAAACAGATTAACTATAATACAGGTATACGGTTTAGTCTTCAGATTTTTTTAGTCATCATGGTATATTCTAGGAATGACTTCTATTGAACTTGGTTAGTTTCAACTTATAGGTCTGTAATGGCTTTTGAAAATTTGATGAAACTTGATCAAAATTTGATGAATATAATTGGGGAAGGACAAAGTATCTGGGGCAAAGATGGACATAATGTTCTTTCTCTGCTCCAGAGATTTCTAATTTGATTTTTTCCTTGTTTTGATTCTCATGTCATACTTGAAATGAGACAGTATTGTGTCTCCTAAAAGTAGTTCTGTACTTTACTGGGGTTTGGGGGGAGAGTTTATGACAGAGCTCAGTGGCCACTTCAGCAGTCTGGATGCATGCAGTGCGCATCTAACATATTTTTTGTGCTGTCCATTGAAATAACTTATTTGTGTGTCTCTGTTGAACATGTGGCCACATTAGTCTCAGTGTCTTTCTCTCTGCAGCACTCCATTCAGAGCGCTCAGAGTAGTTCAGTCACCTGGTCGTTAAGTAACTAATAGTTCTGTCTCACACACTACTTCACAATAGTGTGGTTTCTGTTCGCTAGTTTTCTCTCTGGAATAATAGTAGCCTCCTTGTAAAGTACAAGGTTAGAATTAAGGTATCATACCTCTTTAAGAAATCTTTCTGAATCTTGACTTTGCTTTAGCTTCTCAAGCATCAAAATAGATTTAGTAGTAGGGACTACCTTTATTTTTATACTGATCACTTAATCCTTATAATGCATCTATCCTCCCCATTTTATACATGAGGAAACTGAGGCATAGACAGTAATAAATTGCCAAGGTCACACATTTCTTAAAATGTAGAGTTGGGACAGTTAACAAGAACACTGTAAGAACGATTGATCATATTGCTTGAAGACTAGTACTTACGAGTAACAGAGTTGGAGAACAGAATCTACCTTGTCTAGAAATCCTGTTTCCCTCTCCAGTTCTGAAATAAGTAATACTCGTGGTCAGTGATTGGGCTGTGTGGTGAATCAGAGTCGTTTCTGGTACCCCTGTAAGGTACGGCCAAGAGTACTTTTTAAGCTTTCTTCGACTTTATGCAAATAGTTAACTCTGCGATTGCACCACTGACGCTCATTGTAGTCATTTCCCCCACAAAGCAGAAACCATATTCACCCCCAGTGGATGTGGGATAAGACAGCCTCTCACTTCTCTGCCAGGTGCCGCTCTTGAAGGTAGGTTGGGGATTCAGGAGACGGGATTCCAGTGACGACTTTGACTCAAGCTCTGCAGCCTGAAGACAAGTCCTTCACTGTTTAGACCTTTCAGACCTGCCTTCGTCTTTGCCTCTGACTACTTCTGACCCCTTGCACATTTGTTTGAACAGATTAAGTTAGTCTGTTGGATTGTATTTCTCTTTTAAAGACAACAAGTAAAGCCATGACTATGCCAGCATTATTTCAAAATATCCCAGTAAAGTGAACATCCTTAAAGTTCCTTTAATATTTGGTTAAATTATTTGAGACTAAATTTACAAACATAATTGTTTTGTTTTTCTTTTTCTAATTAAGTACTGAGATCATTTGGGAAATATTTGTGTATTATTTCTGTTAATGGATATAGTTAGCAGTAAATGGATTAGTTTACTGGATCTGTGAGTTATGGTTGATTGAGAAGTTACCAAATTATAAAGTAATCATTTTGATGACTTTTTTTTTTTTTCAGATTTTAACAAATAACTTGTTACAGCAAACCAACCAAAAAGTAAAATAACTAGGGAAAAAACGTCATTGCTTTGCTGTCTTTTTCATAAATGGTTGGATGAAGAGGCAGGTCCATCCAGGAGTTTAGGATTGGATGACTATTTTAAAAATCATTTTAAAAATGACAATCAGACTTGATAACAGGACATCTGGCCTCTTGCCTTTGAACTTCTCTATCTGACATCCTGTCAGGAGCTAGAAAGATCTGAGCTTCTTTAGAAATGCCGGTAATGTTTAAGTACCATGCTTTTTTTTTTTTTTCCTTCTTCGCATTTTGAATTTGTATTAAGCTTTATGGAAAAAGTATTTTGGAAAGTACAGACAATTTTCAAAACGAAGTGTGAAGTACTTTCATTTTGTTGAATTGCCAGTTACTGAACTATGGAGGAAGTGTTTGATTGATTGTTTTTTAGTGTTTTGTACTTTGACCAGTTATACTTTTGATCAAGAAGGTTTTACTTTTATTTATTTATATTTTTATATTATCTCTGAGACATTTCAGTAACTGTCTTACAGGCTAATTACAACTAGTATGCTGTAATTAACCACTGTGCACTTTTGAATATATTTCTTCTAATGGTTAATTTGATTGTATACACTTCTCCAGTGGCTACATGATGTCCCTGTGTTTATTTTTATACCATATATCATCTATTATCACTTCCATTTTATTCATGGTTAGGAGAATTAGAGAAGAAAATATTTTACTTTTTCATGAGATGTTTATGATTACTTTTTTAAAGAACAACTTTATTAAAGAATAACTTCGGGGAAAAAACAAAGAATAACTTTGGCCTCCACAGAGGGAATTAAGAACAAGGATAATCTAAGAGCTACTGCAGTTATTATTCTGTGCGGTTAATTTTTCCCAAATTCAGGTCTTGGCTTTTGTTTTTTTTAATACAGTCATGTGACAGCTATTTGAGATCCACCAATCTGCTTTTATATAGCCTCTTAATTTTCTCAAGTAAGAATGATGTCTCCAGTCTCAAAGCTGACAAATTAGCAAGACCCTTTGTCCACATGTGTCTGCTCAGGGTTTCAGAGTACTTCATGAAATATGTTCCCTGTGTGCTCGGCATAGTGCAGATTGCATAATCCCTCGGTATGCCTCACCGTTACCACTGAGAGATCTTGGGTGTGACTGTTCCACCTGGGAGTGTATACCGAGTATTCTAGATGCGTTGAGTCTTGATTGTTCCCCTCCGATTTGAGAATCCACTGATAAAGACAGGTGTGCCCTGTCTTTGTGATTTTTTAAGATATATCAAATTAGAAATCTTCTGGTACAAGTCTTTCATAACACACCTTTCTTCCGGAAAAAAAATTTTTTTGAATTTAGAAAACAGGTAAAGGTTAGAGAGGAGATTGTGTATATTTACAAACTGATGCTTTGCCCCAACAGAGATTCGTAGTAAAGTTTAAATAATCAGCTCTTGCAGGGCATTTAGATCATTGTTTATAGGTGTTTGATTTAATCTGAAGCGTTTGCTAGCATAAAGCATAGCATACTCGAAGTTTATCCTGATTTATCGCTGTCTGTGAATCAGTTCATAACTAGGTTAGCTTCACTTAAGTTTCTGAGTTCTTTTAGATACTGGGATTGGGCAGCAAACTGGATATTAAAAGTAGCTGAATATTGCCTCTAAATTGTACCTTTTTGATTTGTAAATTAGTTTGAATTTTTTAAATTTAAAAGCTGTTTTATGGTTAAAATAGAATTTAAGAGAGGAGCAGGTTTGTTTCATTCAGTTGATCAAAAGGAAAGAAAAAATGCCACTTGGGAGTAGATAGGAAAGGGGGAATTTGTACAGGGATTTTTATTTGCTTCAACTGGTATTCAGTTCATGTAAAACACACCTTTTTGCATAGCTGAATTGCATGTGGACCTTAGGTTTTACTTTAAGAAAAACAAATAGTTGTACTTCTCAGTGTTTAGGATCTGTTTTTTAGAAGCCCAGACAAGCCTTAGAAAGGGGAAAACTTGCTCTTCTTCAAGCCTGGTGCATTCTAGGACTCTGGAGACAACTGTCTGTTTTGGAAAGAGCTGTGTTTACACGGTGACCAGTGTAATACTTGACTGTAGCGGAGGAATCTCATTCCATTCCTTCTTTAGCAAGGGAGTGCTTTAAGGAGTTTGGCATGAGGCTTAGTCATTTCAGCTGACATTTTAATCATTGAATAGTGCCTTGTCTTCTTCATGCTGGAACACACTTTGCAATACGAGTGTTTCAGGCAGTTGTTACTTGGCTTATGGAAACCTAGAAGTCACTCTTAACTTTTAAAGGTTGCCTTTACATTTCTGACATTTCTTAAGTTCTGTGGATACACTTTGGATTAATCCTTCATACATGTGGGCTTAAAGAGATATTTTTATGCAGCACATATGTAATTCTTGTAGAAAAGTTACAAAATATGAACACAAAGAAGAATAAATTTACTCACCCCTGTAGCCCCCATTTTTCTCACAAAATGGAATTATGTTCTATATATTTTTAAACATCACATAATTACATGTTGCGTCCTAAAATTCCGTCAGGTGTCATAAGCTAAAAAAAGATTTTTTTTGATCTTTGTGTAAGAGATATTTATAAGAGATCAAATAAAGGAAAATAAGTATTAAAGTAACCAGTTGTTAAAATACTCTGTGGCCCTTCTTAACAGGCAGTTTGTGGGAGTATATTACTATTTTATTTAACTAGCTTTCCCATAATACCTTGCTTTATTTTTCTTGATTTCTGTAACACCTCCTACCAGGCCTGGCAAACAGTAGGAACCATGTGTTTGTTGAATAAATGAAAGAAGGTATAAATCAATGCCAGGTTCCAGATTAATTTCTAGCAAGATCCAGGCCACTGTGAACAACATTAAATCCTTTTTAATGATGAAGATATTATAGGGTACAGTTTTTTAAAAATCTGTTATTTAAATATTGGGGAATAAATTAAAAAGTCACCAAAATTTCTCTCCCAAAGGGCGGTTTTCTTTAAAACATCAGTTTTTATCTGACACAAAAACTTTTACAACTGGCTTTTAAGATTTAAAACTCTGATCTACCACTTAGTATTTTAAAGTTAGCAACAATAAGCGCATTCACAACTCAGTTACGGTTTTCTCACAGTGATATGCAGTATTCTGTAATGCCTTGTAACTATTATGCTTCATTTAATCTAAATTTGGTGCACATTTTTACGTAACGCGATGATATAAGTATCCTAACTTCCTGAATAGAGAATGGTGTCGAATTCTCTTTTATGTCCTTTTTCCTCCTACACTTAGTCACGTGGGATTCTTGAACTTTGTGTGAGGATCTGTTTGGCCCACATTTAGCTGGGTTTATACTTTAATTCATGTCATTCCTCCCACCATGGGCAAGTGCTGGTAAACTTCTGTTGATGTGTTGATTTTTTTTTTCCATCATTGGTGATAGATTTGTGAAGATCACCTACCCAGGCTTAGAAGGAAAGAGCCAGGGCTTGAGAGTCAGACGTGCCTGCTGGGTCACAGCTCTGCCACCCCATAGGGACAGGAAAAGCAGAAGAGGGCGCCCTGGGGGTGGTGAGTTTGGGCCCTGGTCTTAGTCAGCCAGGTTTTGGATTCTTGCTTCTCTACAACTAATTGGGTAGCTTAAGGCAATTTACTTAACTTCAGAGGCTTAAACTAGTTAATAAATGTAAGCACTCATTTGATGGCTAAGTGGTAAGGGAATTCATTAATTAAGTCATTGATTAATCTGTTACTGTGATGATGAATGATGAATTAATGGCCTTAGATCAGTGACTTTTCCACTCTGACCTCTGCATCTGCATCTGGAAAATGAGGATCCACCACTGAGCTTGCAGAATAACTGTCAGGATTCAACAGTATGGTATATAGGAAACATATGCTGAGTGTGCAGCCAGTAAATGTAAGGTGGGAAAAGTAATCTACATTGAAACTGTAGAGCTTTTAAAATATAAAACAAACTGCTAGCAACACTGCCATTGGTATGAGAAATGTACCCTTTGGATTTTAATGCTTCCAAAAGCTGTCTGGTGTCTATAGTTTTATCCAATTAATACGAATTCAGATGATACTTTTGATACCCAAGGATGGTCCTCTTATCCGTGAAAGCCCTCATTAACAATATTAATGATTCTGACATGGAAGTCAGATCTTAGAATCATTTCTTCACAAAGCATGAGAACATGGTTTAGCGGAGCTTGCTGTGGGAGTGACTCTCTTTGCAAAGCTAAGGAAATCCCTGGACTTGAAACATGATGCTTAAAATCTGATTATGAACTTAGTATGTTTTAGTAAGTTTGCAAGTCAGAAAGCTTCCTCAGCTGATTTTAAAGTTATTGCAACAATTTTAATTGAAAGAGTTGTAGCTATACATTTTAATTAAAATGATTTAAATAGGCAATCTAAATGATGAATAAACGGGTTGACAGTTACTACATAAAAACCTTTCCCTTTAATCATTAACTTATGACCTAGCTCTGAGCAATATAATTATAGAATTTCCTAGACCTAAAACTTTGTAAGTAGTTTCATATATGAATACTTTAGAGTATTGTTGAAGCTATCAGAATATCCATTGTTATTCATTGACTCAAATTAAATGAAACAGGTGAAAGTATATCTAAGATATAAAGGGAAAATAAAACAAGAAGTTTATACTAGCAAAACTTTTAAAGGACAATTGGTACTTAGACTTTGGCCTTTTATTGTATGCATTTTAAATATGACTTAAAATTCATGGTTATAGAAATTTACAAGTAAAAAATACCTTAGTTCATTAGGTTGATTTTCTTTATTTTCCCTCCATCACTTTGTGTATTCTACACTTTTTCCTGCACAGGTAATTGTGTATGTGTTTGTGTGGTTTAATTTTGAAATTGAGCTAAGAAAAACCAAGGTCGTATTTTATGTACTTTTATAAAATAAAGGTTTATATTTTTTGTTCAATTTCTGTATTGCTGACACTGTTCCTCATAATTAACAGACACATCATTTTTGTAAAGCTGCATCGTATGTACCATTATAAATTAACCAAGTCTCCCTTTTATCCTGATGCTGTGCAATGTGCTTAATGTTTTAATAGCACAAAACAACAAGGTTTTTTCAGCATCAGATCCTTTACCTGGATCCCCAGATGTTGGGAAAACAACAAAACCCACTTTTTTCTATCTGGTCATTCCATGTGTATGTTCTGTTGAAGCCAGGACTTTCTCTGTGTTCAGTTGCTCACACGTGCTTCTCTCCAATGAGAGGACACAGCCAGAGACTCAGGTGGTACAGCCTGACTGTCTGGGGCCAGTGTCTTTGGGGTTGAACCCCAGTTCAGCCACCACTAATGAACTGTGTGACTTTGGGCAAATTGTTGACACTGTTTCCTCATCTGTGAAATAGGGATGATCACCTTACCTACTTCGAGTTTCTGTAAAGATTAAATGTTTTGAGAAGTGCTTAAAATTGTGTCTAGTATATCATGAGCTCTGTGTATGTATCACTGTATTATAATATTATCACCACCATCATTACCAGTCCACTGAGTTTGCTGTGTTCCCAAGTGCAATGACTTACTGCAAAATGACACTCATGGCAAGTTAGTGGTTTTGAAAGGTTGGGTCATGGTGACAGTTCCATGTTTTCCAGTTAAACCAGTTAAACTGGAGGGTTAGTTTTACAACATAATTTACTCTGTTTTTAGCTGTAAGAGGGCAGAGGGGTTTCTGTTGAAGTGTGCAGCGTGCTAGGGGACTGCCTGGCAGTGTGCTTGGCCTGTAAGGGACGCTTCTTACTTAACTTATTTTATTTTACTGATTTTTGACCTTTCTACCATGGAATATTTACCTTATTCGTGTGGTCTCAAGTATTTACATATATAAAATAAGCATTTAAAAGTTTAATTATGTATGTATCATTCTCTTTTTAAAGATGTTAGAAACTTTTTTACAGATAATTTTTCTCTGCAAAATAAACCATTAAACATGACTCTTTACATTTTCCTTATGTTTTATGGTTACCAACACCAGTAAAGTAAATGGTAATGTCTTGTATACTTGAGGTGAAAGGAAGTGTCAGATTTTTGATTACTGAAAGCATTTTTTCTGTGTCTTCCCCTAAGTGGACTGAATAGCCATTTTGGCATCTTAAATGTCTTCCGTTTAACAGACTCTTATCTCAGTTCCTGTATTTTAGTCATCAGTAACAGCACAGTTTTGCCAACTAATGTAGAAGCAGGCAGGAACATTAACTGTATATATTATACATTCACATTATGATCTGCTGTACTTCTGTCTCTAAAAGAATTAAAGGGTTTTGACTTATTAGATACTTTTGCATGTCAGATTGATATAGTCATTTTAAAGAGTGGTAAAATTTCAGAAATCTCACTTTTTATATCAGGAAACTCATGTTACCACTTTTCTTTGCACATTCATGTTATCAAGGCAAGCCAAAGTAATACAATCTTTCTTACATTTATAATAAATTTAGAAGTTAAAATATAAGCAGATATGTAATTGATTGCTTTAGCCCTGTCATATAAGGTTTTATTATGTACACACTGGGATCTCTCAAGGTATTATGTTAACAGCATGATCAGTCTAAATCTCATATTTAATGAAAATGAGATTAAAAACAAATTCAAAAGAGTTTTATGACTTAAAGAAGGAAACAAATTAATCTACATACTATGAACTTTGGTGGACATCCTTTAAAAAGAAATTAGGTAGGGGAAGGGTATATCTCAATTGGTAGAGTGCACGCTTAGCATGCACGAGGTGGTGGGTTCAATCCCCAGTTCCTCCGTTAAGGAAATAAATAAATAAACCTAATTACCTCCCCCCTCAAAATTAAAAAAAAAAATTAGATAGATTTAGAGAAAAACTGAGCAGATGGCACAGAGTTCCCATACAGCCCCCTCTTCCCCACACAGTTTCCTGTTAATTCTCTTACACTAATATGTCTAGTTGTAATTAACGAAGCAATCTTGATACGTTCTTATTAACTAGCCCATAGTGCACTCAGTTTCCTTGGTTTTTTACCTAATGAGCTTTTGCTGGTCCAGGATCCCACATTACCTTTAGTTGTCATGTTTCCTTAGGCTCCTTTTGGCTGTGCCTGTTTCTCATACTTACTGTGTTTTTTTGATAACCATCTGTGTTTCAACACATGCTTAATAAGCACTCATTTACCGAGCCCTGGACGTAACAGACAACAAATCCATGCCCTCAAAGGGTTTAGTTTTTTTAGCAGGGAGCTTATAGTTGACTTCTTAAACTTAATTTTACGAAAGACTGTCTTATAGCAGATTACTGTTTAAGGTGACAATTAATGGGACTTCTGATTTTTCCATAATTAGCAGAAAAAATTGAGTAACCATTTACAGATTAATTGCAGAAACATAGATCTCTAGTGTGTAGAAGATATCTCTGTTCTTTTTAAGTGAGTGTTGTTTTTATTTTTGGGAAAACACTTAGTTCCAAAAGAGTTACTCTGTTTTTGATGAGACTATGGAATTGGAGAAAGGAGCAGTCAGTCCCTTGTTGCCTGCAGGGAAAATATCATCAAAAATGATGTTTCATGTTTAAGTTTTTCTTGTGATTGACTAAAGAGCCTTTTCATGCAATTGCTGCCTTAAGCCTACTTCCAGAAAAGTTTAAAAAAAGAAAAAGTGACATGATACATCAGAGAGGAGGGTAGGGTTTGCAAAGTTATGTTGTCAGACTGTTGCTGATTGTAAGTATTTTTGAGTTGGAGTTGCTGAAGAGACTGAAATAGCAAGGTTTTTGTTGAAAGCTTTGGCACTAGGACTTGCTAGGAGCCAAGACCTGTTAAACAAAGAAAATAGGAAAATTCTAGGAAGAAAGGTGCTGTGTGGCCATGGAAATTTGAGTCAGTTAAATTATTTTGGGCAGTATAGTGGCCACATACAACTTTATTTTTGCCTTAAACATCACTATGTTGAAAGCATTTTGTCTCACCAGTGTCAGTTGGAGGGACGGACAACTGGCTGTTCCTATCCAAGGACAGTGTTTGCATTCACACGCCATTAGCCGTCAGTGATGGGTGTAGAAATTATTCTTGGAAACCTTTATTTACTTTTGGACCATTTACTTGAGCAACTAATGCTGTACTATAACCTTTGAGTAATCAGGCAATACAAGAAGATACCATCTGTACCTGTTCAAGTAAAATATATGGATGTGATGAATCCTTCTAGGAAGAAGTTTTGCTGTGGGCTGTATTTTCAGCCACATTGGTCAAGCTCTTTTAACAATTACATTGTTTTATTTTTTACTTTTAATTTTGCCCAGATTTTCCACTGTGGGCACATTTGAAATCAGTTTCCATAGTGACATCTGGTGGCAGTTTTGACATCCTAGAGAGTATGTTTGGAATGATAAATATTTTTATGTAATAGCTCCAGATTTCTGGCCTCTTTCAAATTTTTCAGCTTTATGAACAACTTTTCCTGAAAACATCTTCATTGTATTCTTGAGATTGGAAGGCCAGGCGTTTACTGCTTCCGTCATGTTTTCATGAAAGCAAAGAAGTGATTTCTTATAACACTGATGGGCAGTGTATAGATAACAGTCTTGTCTAAATTTATCTTCTCTGCTCAAAATATGCGGCGTAGAGTCACGCAGCAGCGCCCTTACCTTGTCTGCTGCCTGTGCACCGTAACCTCTTGACAAGAGATGTCATTTCCACATTAGTCACCTCGCTGGCTTTCTCTCTTCCAGCACTGATTCTCGTCTGGCTGGAGGGAACCCTCGGTTCACAGCCAGGTTTATGGATCATGTAGGGACATGCTATTGTTGCTTCCCCCAAAAGTGAAGGAAGAAATAAAAAAAAAAAAAAAATAGGATCAGAGATGGAGAAAAGAAAGGTTGCTGAGAGAGGGGGAGATATTTGAAGACAGGAGGGAAACCACAGGAAGTTAGCACATGGCTGTCTGTAGGTGCCAAATAAGGTGTGCTGTTACTTTGGGTATGTGTGAAAAAGAAATGATTTTAAAACCAGAGTTTAAGTATTTATCATTGCTGTTGATTCCTCAGAGAATTGCTTCAGGTAAAGTGAATGTATAACCTGTGTGCAAAAAAAGTAGGAGTGATTGCAAGTCAGTTGGTAGAGGACATAGGTTGAGAGCAACAGGAGTGGGTGGTGCGGAGAGGAGCGCGGTAGGTTGATTGGCTTCCAGGGACGGCTGGGAGTTGTTCGTTGTTGCTTTTCTGTATTGAAGGAAAATTACTTTACTTTATCTCAGCCTCTGTCTCCTCATTTGTGAATCTGGGATGAAAATCATTTGATACCTGAGTTCTTTAAATGATTTAATGCATATAAAGCACCCAGGGAAGTCCCTGACATACAATAAATCCTTGTATTAAGTTTTTTAAATACAGTAAATATACTCGTATTGTTATTTGAGCATTTTGGTTAGAAGAGATTGGCAGTTAAAAATTTTGCTTTATTTCTTAGTCATCTATAAGCTGTATTAAGTAATTTCTTTCTATTACAAGGATGTAATAATTAAAGTAGATAAAAACATAGACATCTTAGCAACCACTTTGTGAAACAGATGTAAAAATATACATTCCAAGAATTCATGAAGTATGAACATCTGAGCATCTCACTTATGTATGTTTAACTGCTAATTAATACAATTCCAGTTCCTTCCATATTTGAGTAGAGCTACTTTGGTGTCTCACTTTGAACCGGGGTAATATCTGGAGATTACCCGGGACTTGGAAACTTTTCCTCCTGGCTGTGGCTCAGAGGTCAGGCACAGAAGAGTGTGACTGCCAACCCCCCTCCCCAAGTTACCAGGTTGATTGGGAGGGAGGTTCAATTCCAAGGAGAAGCAGCCATCCCATAATTGTCCATTACAGTCCAGACTTGAAGTGGAACTTGGTGGGAAATCAATGGCTGTTTTTGTCTATGAATTGAATCTCATAATGTATTTGCATTTTCTCCTTATTAATATTCAAAATAAATGAGGGTTTTTTGATATTAACCTCAAATAAGCAAATCTTTAAATTTACATAATGATCAAAAAATAAGAAGTACAGATTTGTGTTTGAGATAAATACTGTTTCATTTATGAGCATAGATTAAATTGATACTTGTAATTTTTCTCATAGTATTTTGCATTCAATGGGAAACTTTAGTGATTCTAGAGTTGTAGGATTTCCAAAGTTCACCCTGGACCTTGTTGAACCCTGAAAGTAGCATTAATTCAGAATGATTAATGTGCAAGAAAGAATGCTGTGATATATTTTGGGAGAGCCAAAGGATAAGATTATACCAGTGAATAAAAAGGTTGTATTTGCCTGAGAGAAATGGATATTTCCACTGTTAATCATCCTAGAATAGGTTAATCCTGGGATTAACTAAGGCTTTGACTGGTTTCAATGGCTGGACCAAAATGTGACAGACATTCTAACCCTCTTCTTTGTGGTTATGTAATTTCATCTCTTAGTAGTTGACTTTGTAAGAAATGTGTCCTAGTTTGGGTCCCCATTGAGGACTTTTCTGTACCCTGATGAAGATATCTATTCATTTTGTTCATTCATGTAATAATTACCAGGCTTTGGGTAAGGTGCTAGGTAAACTGGTATTTGAGAAGGATGTGGTCTCTGCCCCTGGGGACCTTGTAACATGGTGGGAGAATTTATATTTTCAGCACCCTGGTTGTCTTTGCCATTTGCTTAAGGCAATTAAAAGAAACTAAAGGATTTCAGGACACAAGAAATCCCATTTATCTCATTGGGTTGTTTTGAGACTTAAGTGAGATAGTATTTTGTAAAGTGCCCCACATAGTACCTGGCATTTAGTACTAATAAAAACAAATTTTTCATAGCCAGTATTATGTGCCAAGTGCTATTCTGATCATTAGATGTGTATTAGTTCATTTAATCACCTTACGAACATACTATTATTATCTCCATTTTATAGGAAAGGGAACTGAGGCACAGAGAGTTTACACAGTTTGCTTAAGATCACACAGCTGTGAGTGACACAGATGCCTTCAAGAAGTCGGACTTGTCATTTAGGTGGACACTTTCTTGTTGACTTGCTGCTTCATGGTTTTCTCCTTCCTTCTCTAGGTGTCATAGAGACTTCAGATCGACTGGACCGCGAGTCGACCTCCCATTACTGGCTCACAGTCTATGCGTCCGATCAGGGCGTGGTGCCGCTGTCCTCATTTGTAGAGGTCTACATAGAGGTGGAGGATGTCAATGACAATGCGCCACAGACGTCAGAGCCTGTTTACTATCCAGAAATAATGGAAAACTCTCCCAAGGATGTATCTGTGGTCCAAATTGAGGCATTTGATCCAGATTCCAGCTCTGATGACAAGCTGACATACAGAATTACAAGTGGAAACCCACAAGGATTTTTTTCAATACATCCTAAAACAGGTACATGTTAATACTATTATGTATGAAATGTTCATGCTTATACTCTCTTGATACAGGGAAATTTAAGAATTAATTTTCTTAATTTGCCACTTTAGTTTTTGATAAATCATCTTCGTTTTGAAGGGAACTTTAGAAGGCAGTCTCCAATATAAAAAAAGAAGAATGAGAAGTTTATAAAAATTTCAGAGGAGGATTTTGGAGTCAAGGAACTATTTGCCTGTAAGTAGGGAGGGGTCACAAACCTCAAGAAGCAGAAATCTAGACGCCAAAGCCTTGAGGTGGTAATTCAAGACAAAATCATCCCTTTTTAAAACAATCACGTGATGAATTAGACTTTAAAATGTTTTCATTTTTCTTAATGTCTTCTCTCTCTTTTAGATTAGTTTTTAAGTCCTCTCGGAAGGGACAGGCAGGCAAGGCAGACATGCCCTTTAGAATATATGAGTAGATACCATAGGTCTGGACATGATGTGTATTTGAGGAGAAGGAGAAAGAAGAAAGAAACTGAAAGAAAGGATATAAGAAAGGATATAAGTTAGAACTGTTGTGGGGAGCCTTGAAACCTTGGTTATCTCAGGCCTCTGAAATGGTGATGACACCGCTGTTGTGTCCCGTCTTGTAGAAGTGTGATTAACGTGGCCTCGCCACTCCCTTTTACGTCTCTCCATCCTGACAAGTCGTAGGAAGAGATGTCTGCCGAGGCTGCCGAATCCTCCTTACCATCAGGGAGAAGCAGTGCCCTGCAGGGGTCTGCTGCTGGCTCCAGGACCCCTGGGTGGGAGGCACATGCACCCTGCTGATAGAACAGCAGGAGAAAATTCATGAGGATGGCAGAGAGGCTTTATTTCCTAAGAGTAGCAGGCAGATAATAGTGGAGAATACCGATAGTTCACAGCCAGGAGTATGTGCTGTGAAGTATATAGTAAACTGTGTGTCCAGTAGGGAAGTCTGATCATTTCACAAGTCACCCAGCGTCTCTAAAGATCAAGAAGTCACCTGTTTTAGCATGGGCATTATAAAATATTGTAAATTTAGCTTCATGAGGTCTGTCTCTAGATGATTCAGTTCCCCCAACTCAGCAGAACCTCTGGGCATGATGTTCAGGGTCCAAATGTAGTACCTCAAAGGCTACATGTTCCTCAAAACTTTTAAAGCAGAACTGATTTTTGGTAGGTAGGTCAGCATTATTAGGGACCAGACTGTGAAAGCTGGGGAAAGACAGTCCGGTGGAAGAAAGTTCCTGTGATGTGCTGACTCATCACACCGCCCGGGGGCTCTTCGTCATGTTACTTAATAATTAATGGCTGAGTGAGAAAAATCACAGGGCTGGGAATCAAGAGATGTGGGCATTAGTGAGGCTTTACCCCTGGAATCTTGGAAAAAACTGTCTTCCAGGTCCAGACACTTTGTGATTAGTCGTGAGCGTTTCTGCACACCTGTTACAGCACGTGTGTGCCCGGCGCAGCGCACTCACAGTCGCACTGAGGGAAGGAGGTCACAGCCTTTCCCCCTTGCGAGTGTTAGTTCATTTGCTCTGTTAACTCTACATGAGAGAATCAGCACCTTAGGAGATGGATAAATGTGTGCCTCTTCTTTGGATAAACAAATTTGACATAATAAAATGAGTCTGCTTGCTCCTTAGTGGGAAAGAGAAATCTAGGACCCTGGTGATTATCACAACGTCCAGCAGACTGGAGAAAGCCTAAATCTACTGCCATTCAAATCATTTGTTTACACATCACGTGTTCACTGAGCTTCTGCTGTGTGTCTAGCTTGTTAAGGATGCTTTGAGAGTTTGTCACCTGCATAAGTGAAATAGCAAAGAGAGACAGGTGGGTACAGGTGGCGTGCCCGGGAGCTGACAGACGCCTCTGGGGAAAGCGGGAAACAGGCGGATGTGATGGTGTCATTGGGAGGATGAGGCCCCGCGGAAAAGTGATTGTGCTGATTCTGAAAGTAGTAAAGTGGACGCAGGGAGAAGAGGCAGGGATGTTCCTCTAGCAAGAGGGACAAATGAACTAACACTCAGGGACAATCTGAAGGAGTGGTGATGCCAAGAGAGGGAGTTGATGAGTGTATGGGAGAATGGCTACCCTTGATGGAAAAGTGTAAATACCAGAATGAGGGGTAGAGGATAATATTTATGTTATTTTTATAAACAATGACCTATTTTGGAGACTCAACATGCAATCCCCTGGAATGTCTTATATAAACTTAAATCAGATGACCTCACTAAGTCCTTTTAGAGAGGAAACATCTCCCCAGGACCCTTCTCTCCTTCTGTTGTAGTATGACACATGTTTAAAATAAGAAAAAAACCCTTTCTAGGACTGGGTTTGATGATCCGAATTGGGGATTCTCAGTGACAAGTTTGGACGAACATTTTAAGAAGCATTTTGTGTTCCAGTCACAGTTTTTGTGCCTGGAACTGTGTTTCTGCCTCTCAGACAGTTCTCATTAGGTCATTTATAAGTAGGGTGGCAGGTGGTAGGGGTGTTTCCTTTTATACAAGCAAAAGAGACTTGATCCATTTTCCTTTTCTGATACCCACACTTTTGTTGACACTGGAGATTCTTATAACATTTTTTGTTTGATTATGTTCAATATCAGTTGGAGTAAATTTGCTTTTCTTAGCAAAACTTGCGCAGTTGCCCAGGGCTGGGGAGACAGCAGCAGGAGTGTTGGGTTGTCTGGGCCCTGCCAGCCCCGGCTCCTAGACGCATGCGTCACAGCCTTCTCTGCAGCGTGTCAAGGACGGAGACCACGGGGCCCCAGACAGTGGGGACCAGTGTGCCCTTCACAGGCTTCGTTATCCACAAGTAACCTTGGGAAACTGGAGCCACCCTGGAAAAATGTCTTTTTAATATTATCAGTTTGAACTTTGTTTATCTTCCTGTTTGAGAACAAATACACTGAGAAATAAAATTTTTTATGGTTAAAAATAAATTCATCAGAATTGTGTATTAGGTAAAAGTAGAGGCATCTTTTTTGAATACATGTGTGTTTGTGGGTGTGATTTCTGTGTGTCTGCAGGGGTGTCTTAAAAGGGTTAGGCTTTTGACAACTACTGGATCAGTGCCCATCACTTGAAATTTTAAATGGTTTAAAAACATTGATGAGACTGTTTCAGCTCACTGTTTTCTTAGCTCTTCCTTTTATCAGTTCTGTAGAGTTGAATGTATTTTGGAGGCTGATCTTTAAATCTCTCATCACTATTGAATCTGGAGCACATGGCACTGTTTGAATCAGGTCCTCATGGTGCCCTCTGTTTGGGCTGATTTCCACCAGCTGGCTCCTGCTTGTTACCTCTCAGAGCTGAGCTTGGAGGAGATAGCCAAAGAGAAGCCAGCAAACCTTGGCTTTCCTTCTTTTAGTACTCTTCTGTCTTGTTTTCGGATCTTTCTTGTACTCGTCTTCCACCCTTGACCTCACTCTTAGATCAGGCTGGGATAAAACTTTCAGAGCCAGCAGGGCAGTGACTAGTGTAACTTGCTATGTGCATCATACTTTATATATTACAAGTGACCTCACGTTCTTAATCTTGACAAGAAACCCTGTGAGACGGGTAGGAACTACAAATGCTAAGAGTCTGCTGTCTTCCTCGTTTGTATTTTCCCCATTTTTCAAATAATTATACGACGTCAGAGAGAGGTAAAGGCCACCCGAGGTCGGAGCCAGAAAGGCGTGCATTTCAGCACTGCCGCTTCTGGATGCACAGCCCCTGGTTCACGCCACGTGCTTCTGGGTTTGCCATGGAAATGTGATTTGGGAGCCGATTTTTTTCTGTACCTTCTCAGTTTTTCCCCTTAGGGGATATCTGAATTACATAATTGTTGCTTTTTTGGCTAATCTTATTTCTAATCTTATCTTCACACCAAAAAGCACGAAGCTTCTAAATAACACTAGGTGTTTAAACTTAGTTTTATTAGCTGTGTACTGCAGGGATCTCTTAAAGTTTTTCTGTGAACGGCCAGGAAGGACATACTTACGGCTTTGCAGGC
Organism: Camelus dromedarius; assembly: GCF_036321535.1. NCBI lineage: Eukaryota > Metazoa > Chordata > Mammalia > Artiodactyla > Camelidae > Camelus > Camelus dromedarius. The sequence goes on from NC_087457.1 coordinate 25,086,656, forward strand.
CATGCAGCCTCTGTCCCAGTCACCGGGCTCTGTCCCTGTGGAGGGAAAGCAGCCCGACATCAGGGACATGAATGAGCATGGCTGCACTCCAAGAAAACTTTATTTATGGGCAGTGAAGTCTGAATTTCATATACTTCTCATGTGTCACAGTATCTTCTTTAGTTTTTTTTTTTTCCCAACCAGTTAAGAATGTAAAAGGCACTTTTAAGCTTGCAAGCGTACAAAATCAGGTTGGAGGCAGTTTTCCGACTTCTGATATGTTGGTGAATTGACTTATTTAGGCTGGTTAAATTGCTGATTTATTCCTGAGGGGTTAGACTATTTGATATTCTTGAAGTTCAAATTAAATTTTTCCCCATTGCTCTAAGTGAATACTTAGAAAGGATGAGATCCGTGTTTTGCTTCTCCAGGTTATTAAAATTATTCTTTAAAGCATAGTAGTTAGAATAGTATTAAGGTTAAAATCTGAGATGAGATTTAGCAAGTTGATAATACACTGTGAGTCACATGTTTTCTGCTTTGAGAATTAAGTATTTATCATTAGAAGATAAAATATTTCCAAGTTTGGGGATGTTCACACTTCTTGTGCTGATGTAACCTGTTCAAAAATATTTCAGAGCTTGAAATTCTAGCTTTCACAGTTGGCTCTATGTATATTTATCTGATCTTTACCATTTCCTTTTTTTTTCTTTCCATTCCCTAATTCTGAATTGAGATGTTTGTGCTCAGATTGCTAAGTTACAGCTTCTTATGCTTAGCAGAGGACAGCTTTATACGGTGGCTGTTTTTCATTCATGTATTTCCATGCAGGATAGAGTAATGTAGGATTATTTTGTGTTCCATATAAGAAATGTTCTTTAGTTGCAGCTAACAGGTATGCTGGGTACTCATCCATGTTCTAGTCCAGGATCACATTACAGCTACCTTTTTCTCAGTCAAGGCAAGTGGCATTTTATTGTGGCTGGAACGGAGGCTGAACGAAGTGCAATAGGAAACAGCTATAGCTGCAAACAACTTCCAAGGGTTTCCGGAACATTTGATAGCTGCGCAGGAAGGAAATGAAGGGCCAGTCACTTCACAAGGGCAGGAGTCATTTAAAAAAAAAAAGTTTACCTATTTGTAGTCTTTTCCCAAAGATATGCAGATGTTTTAAGGAGGAATTTACCAGTTTCTCCTGCTTATTTTTAATTCTATATGAAGTGTATGTTATCCTTAAAGGCTAAAAGAAGTCAGATTTTATGCAGTGCCTTTTCTGTACATGTTGAAATGCTGATAATGCTTTCCCTCCCAAAAATCTGTTAACCTGGAATCCTTATGACAAATTCTATCAGGGGGTATTTAATTTTTTTGTGCATGTTGCTGAATATCATTTGCTAAAATTATTTTAAGAAGTAGTATTTTAAGATTTTGCACTTAAGTGCCTGAGATTAGCCCCCCTTTTTTTGTCATCATGACATTAACTTTATAAAATGGGTTGGGTTTCTTCCCCTCCCTTATTATCTCTGCTGTATCTGACATTTAGAGGAATGTTGAAGGCAATTCTCAGTAAATTGCATTTGGCTTTTGATCTTATGTTTACCTTATGTTTCCGTAACACTCATTTTCAACAAGAAACAGCCAGTAGGACAGAATTAAAACCAGAAGAGAAGCCTGGAGATTTCCAGGTGCCAAATTCCTGCTCAGCCATGGCCTGTGTGACTGTAGACTAGTCATTTGATTCTTCTTTTTTTTTTTTTTTTAAGGTTTTCCATGGGACTCTGAAAGTTTGAACTAAATGAGTTCTGAGCGCCCTCCCAGCCTTGACAGGCTATGAATAGAATCCCACTTTTGGCTCCAAGCCTAATCCTGCCGGCACCAGGACTGCAGTGACAAACAATAGCAGTTCAGATGGTGGCAGCTGCCTGAGAGCTGGAGATGGGCTGTAGTTAAATGCAGTCTGAGCAGCACCTAAATGCAGACAGCACGGGGCTGCCGAGGTCTCTGAGTCATGGTATGAAGCTCCGAGGGGATGGATGTTGAGTGATAACTACAGAGAAAATTGAAAGTTTGCTCTTGGCCTGCAAGGCAATCTGTATTTTTAGGCTGGGGCTGGGGAGTAGCGATGCCCGCCTCCCTGCCTGTCCTTCCACGTCTGCTCGGCCTGCTCTCTGCGCACGCGCGTCTTGCCTGTGTTTTGTGGGCGTTCAATCCTGGCTCAGGTCCTGGAGCGCCAGGGTAGAACCAGGCATGATACGGAATATGTGCTTACTGCTTAATTCTTGTTTTCCAGTTGACTAAGGATAAAATTTAGCGAAAGCCATATGATTTCCATTTCACCTGTTGAAAGAGGAGTCTGAGAGGTTTGAACAGGAAAATGCCATCCTTGGTCTAGTTTCTGACCCTCCTCCTCGTCTGGTGTCCTCTGTCTATCCACTGTCAGTCCTCAGGACTTAGCTGTGATCTTTGCACATTGCAGTAAGCAGCCTTGTCCTGGGAACATTTTCACTTTATTCAAGCTGGCTAGGTACAGGTCTGTAGTTGAGAATGTCCCTTGGAAAAGTATTTGTCGTGCTACAAGGAATTCTGCAATTATTGTCTCCCGCTTTCCTGTCTCCCTGTCGTTTGCTGTAATACTTTATTTTAAAAATTAGAATAATTACTGGTTATTACTAACAATTACTAATGTATTATGTTCTTTATTTTCCATACATTTGACTAGTCCCTATAGTTCTTTGATAGCTTAACCAGCTCAAAATGGGCCATATTTTCAATAGTATACCATGGAAATAAAAAAAAAAAAATTATCCAGGAGTCAGAGGTTTAAAATACATATCCCATAAATTTTTTAAACACTTTTGTTTAACTTCTGTTAATTTTTCTTGATAATAGGCATTTTACCCTTTTTTTTTTTTTTTTTTTTGGCCTATATAAGAGGCATGAGAGGTCATTCTGGCTAAAACAGAAAGACAGTTTTGACAAGTGTAGGGTGCGCACAGGTAAATTACTAAAGAGAATACTTTATTGAGTAAGTTATTTTTGAAAACTTACTTTTTGTTATTGTTGTTGGATCCTGAGGGGCCCGTGTTGCTTGTTGAATGTACTCTGAGAAGAACAGAGAGAAAGTGTTTTGGTTTGTTCAGAATATAAGAGTCTTTTCTTTCTTAGTTCTTAGCTGAAACAGCTTTCTAATTGGGACTTCATATTTTATAGGCATTAAGCTAGTGTGTATACTCTTTATAAAGGAGTTACTGAAAACTAGGCTATTCTTGTTTCATCATTCTGTTATAGGGGAGGAAAGAATATGAGAAATAATATATTCAGAGATACACCTGATATGCACAGTTTGTGGCATATTTTATATATTAATTTAAAAAAAAGACGACTTAGTTCATTTGCGGTTCTCAGCCAGAGATGTTCTGGAGGCCCTCCCAGGGCTGAGACAGCCTTCCTCCCCTCAGGGAACATGTACAATTAGCTTGGATGATTTGCAGCGTTTGGTACTTTCCTACCCCAAATCATCATTGGGCAGATATTTTTTTAATTCCCTGCCTTTTAATTGTCTTGTCTATAGAATGATACCCTATAAAGGCATAAGACATGTCAAATGATGACAGTAATAAAACGGAAAATAAGATGAGTGGTTATCTTTGGGTTATCACCACTGGCCATATTCTGGAACACAGTGTATTACTTCAGCGTACTACAAGAGGCATTTCCAAAAAAAAAAGGGGGAATTGGGCTGTTAACATGGACACTGATACAGCCATTTAGATCGTTTCCTTTTATGTTGTAAAGACTACATTTCACTTATGTTCTAGCAGGATTTAATGATTTGGGTCAGTAGTTGCAAATTTGTCAGGAAAATTCTGGGAGATGCTTTAAGCTTTAGTAAACAATTTCAGAGCAGTTGGAATCTTCACCTGGGCTCTCCTGGCCACGTCTTTGAAGTAATTTCTGCAATGCTAATTGTGGTTCTTAAGTGCTGCTTATTTCTCCTAAATCCATAATAGCCCTGTTACATTTTTCTATATCTCAAATGGTGTTTTGAGAAATGGATAATATGCTCTGTTCCAGAATGAGGCCAGTGGCGATAATTACAATGACTAAAAGCAGTTCTGCATTTAGAAAACTATTAAAGTGTGGGAACATGGAATTTCTTCATTTTTCGTAAGTGCTTGGCCTGAGATGGTTGGCATGGGATGGACTGCCTGATCCCCTGGAACGCTCTGAAGCTGTATGAGCTGGTAGAGATTCTGACTTGGCTGGGATGTGGGGTGGGAAGGCAGTGGGTTCGGCCGTCACGCCTCGGGGTTCCGCTGCTCCCCTCTGGCTGAAGGTAGGCTAGAGCCACAGAGGCTGCTACACACTTTCTTTGCTGAGAACTCAGCTCTGGTTCTAACTCTGCTGTTGACTCTGACCTTCAGGAATTAATAACATTCCTGGACCATATTTCCTTTTTAAAGTTCAGGATTTGGGCTGGAAGATTTTAAAAGACCTTCTGGCTCTAGCAAACTTTCACAGTGAGAGGATATTTTAGAATGTGTGATACATTTCATTAAAATTTTGTTTCAAGAGCGTATTTTAAAAATTGTGAAAGATATGCTACTGTAATATTTCTAAGAAATTTTAATATTTTATTTTTTAGAGGAAAAATAAACACGGCCAGATGTTTCAGAGTTTAAAAAAAAAATCATTTGAGAGTTTCCAGCCTGAGATTAGTGTTCAGCCAATAAATATTTCATTATCCTTTCATGCTGACCTTTAAAATATTTTAATGTTTAAATTTCTTTAAATAATACACTCATTAAAGAATAAAAGATGACCTTAATAAAGAAGTGTACACGTGAAAAATGAAGCTGCCCTCTCCTCTCTTCCCTTCTTCTTTCAGCCCACCTGTTCCCAGGAGTAGCCGCAGGCAGTCATTTGGGCTTTAACCTGTTAGGAACGTACACATATTATATATTTTGTATGTAGTCTTTGGGGGCTTGTAGCCCTTGTCTAACAGTTGCTCGAGCAATCAGTGTGCTGACTGTGGTGTGACGGTTGTTGTACCGTAATTGTCCTTGGTGTTGCAGATTATTAAAGCGTGCTGAGTGTCCAGGGAGCAGTCCTGCCAAAGTGGGGCTTGGACATAGAAAGGTAGAAGGAGAATTTCCCCATTATGGTGGTATCAGCTACTGAGGAAGTTCCCCTGTCCATACTGGAGATGCCGGAGACTTAACTTAGTACTCCCTTTACCACCAGCTATACCACAAATCAAGTTCTTAAACTTCATGAGGAATAGAATATATTAAAGTGTTCTAGAAAAATCAGTGGGGAAGATGGTTGACAATGATACACTTGACATGCATGCGTACAGCCAAGAGTTGGTCAGAATAGGGCTGTGATGAGTAAGACGTTGTGGGAGAGACACAGAGGTGTAAGGGTTTCCCTAAGTAAACTGTATACCTTTGTGGACGAGGGCCTTGTCTTAGGCTTTTATATCTGTGTCTCAGAGGGACATACTTGGGGAAGACTTTCCGAAAAATCAGTTGAATAACGTACGTAGTACAGACTGAACAAGTGGGTGACTTTGAGCTAATAAACTTTATGGCAACATCATTACTATTTATAAACATACATTTCATTAATTTTTTAGTCCTCAGCAAGAGATCGTCAGAAGCAAAAAATGTAAATTGGTAGAATAATAATTTTTTGAAGGTTATTATTCAACACAGAGACACTTGACTTGTCGGTATTCAGATAGAGCTGTGAAGTATCCACAAGCCAGGCGTCCTCATGACCAGCTGAGCGCAGGAAGGAGGCCAGTAAGAGGGCAGGGGTGGACGGAGGGGAGCCTTAGGGAGCAGCATCAGCTCTTCAGAATCTTGGAAATTTTCACTTTTCTCACTGTTTAGAGTTAAGACAGTTGCTTATAGAATTTGGAGTTGGATAAATATATTTGCTATTGAATTATTGCTTCAAATTTTAGCCACAGAAAAAAAGATTCTAACTACTGTAAATGCTGAAGTTTTGGGTTTTGACATATTTAACTTGAAATCAGAGACTCTCCAAAGGAGCAGAGATGATTTGTGACGATGTAAATTTAAATTATTTAAATTAACTTAAGGATACAGCTTTTCAGTCCTGCTAGCTACATTTACAGTGCTTGGTGGCCGCGTATGCAGGGGGCTACCGTGTTGGGCAGTCCTTCTCTGGAACATAAGTTGGTATAGTTCATGCATTATTGTAAAATAAGCAAAAGGCTAAAAAAGCCATAGTAGTTGCAGGGGCTAGAGGAGAATAATCAGAGTGGTGGGCAGTGTAAATTAGGTGAGCAGACTTCTGTTTTCTTCCTTGATCTTGCCCCTCCCTCTCCTTATTTTCCAGTAGAATAATTGGAAAATGCTTCAAAGTAAATTTCCTGCCAAGTAAGGTGAACACATGACCATACGGCTTTTTTTTTTTTTTTTTTTTTAAGAGGCAGGACCTTTTCCTTTACAGTTTTGGTTCTTAAAAAACTCCTACTGCAGATCACAAGTTATGTTCTCTCTCAACACTGTTGGACCTTAATCCTATTCAGAAATCCTTTTTTTTTTCCTTCCCCAGCTGCCACCTAGCTGCATTCATGGTGCTGATGTTTCAAACCCTTTCTTCCAGCACCAAAGCCTTCGGTCCCTCCCTGGCTTCTCGCATTGTTAATGTGGCCTTCAGACTGATTCTCTGGGTTTATTGAACTCCCATCTTACCCCTTCGCTACATGACATTGAGTTAGCAACTTGATCTCTGAGCCTGTAAAAATACTGATTTATGGTACAAATGCTGCCATGGTGTATACATATGTAGAATGAATGAGAAAATACATTTAAAGCTCATAGCACGGTACCTTGGCATTTAGTAAGCCAAATAACAATCAGAGATGAGCTCATTTGATGCATTAATTAACTTTTGCTTTAGAGCAAACCGTCCCAAAACTCAGGGGCTTGAACAGACACCATTATTTGGTTGGGAATTCTGCTGGGCAGGTCTGGGCTTGTCTGGGCTGGGTTGCTCTCATGCGGTGGTGGTCACTTGGCTGGTTGGCTTGAGCCTGGCTGGTGCCGGGTGGCCTCACTCGCCTGTTGGCTGTGGGTTGGTTGTCTGCCGGAACAACAGAGATGACCCAACTGCATGTGTCCCTCATGCAGCAGGGTACACACTTCTCAGCAAGAGCTCTCAGCAAGGGGCCCTGCTTTTTTCTCCCCTTTTCTGTGTGTAGACTACACTCTGATCTGTCTTACTGTTTCTTGAATGTAGTCTTTACATATATTTATGGGTTGAAGTTACAATTGCAAATTGATGGTGGGAAGAAACCACATTGGCTCTCTCAGCCCACATACATTTATAAAAGTATTGGTCTGCAGAATGGGTTTTTTTTTTTTTTTAGGCCAAGGAAAGTTTTTGTCTTTTCATTGTTATTTTTAATTTAATGCAGCTCTGCAGAAAAGAAAAATAAAACACAGAATTATAAGAGGCAGCGTTTGCGTATGCATTTTTCTGCCTTCTCCCACTCTTTTATTCTCTGACTTGCTTTTTTGGACCTTTTAAATGAATAACAATTAACTATTTCTGATTTCCTCTTTTTCTTGAATTTCATGTAAGTCATGGTTCAGAATGTGTGAAGAGCTGAAATACCATAATGCAGTAAATTATGCAGTGTGGTGGGGAAGGGACACCCCCCCCCCCAACCTCTCATCTGGGCCTCAGGAAAACTGAATTCTAATCCTGGCCTTGATAATGGCTTATCGGTGGGTTGGAACAGTTTAATTTCTCTTTGGCTCAGGGAGCCAAGTTTGATCATCCTGAAGGTTTCTCTCCATTTCTGAGCTATTGTGCTGATCCTTCTGGGACTTAGGAATAATTATTACAGATGAGCACCAGTGTGCAAAAATGAAAGCAATGGATGCACTTGTTAGCTATTTAACACCTGCAGGGTTGATAACATGTGTGTAGAAACGTATACTTTGGATTCATTTTTGAAAATAGGTGTTGGTCAGGCAGGCAAGGTGGAAGGATCAGCAGGACTGAGATGTGCAAAATTACAGAGGTGCAAATGAGTGTGGAGTGCATGCTGAATTCTGCAGCTCGGTTGGCGGGGCGGGAGTGTGGGACACTTGGATAGCATTTCCACTGTCCTAAGCTCCCAGTGCGGCTGATCGCTGGAAGGTAGCGTGTACCTCCAGAGAGCATCCACAGTTTTCCTAGTGTTTTCCTGCTCCATTAGGAAGTTTTATTCTCTCTTCAGGGTTCATTTGGTATGGAAATTGCACACGAAGCACTCATTTTCCCTTTCCCTTGGTGACCGTCCCACCTCCTGCTAGCCACGTGCGATGTCCACACACTGCCTCTCCCGGTCATGTGTGTGTTAAGGACAAGAAAACTGTAACCTTGGTGATAGGATTCCTTCTGGTGCAGGTGTTGCAAAGCTAGGAAGCAAGGTCTTTTTGTCGATCTAAAATACCTTACATGTTCACGGGACAGCTTCCACGTAACTTAAATGGTGATAGCCACGTGAGGCTCGTGGCTACCGTGCTGGTAAGTTCACGTCTAGCTCCATCTCTTCCATCGCGGTTATAGTCACTCACTACGTACACTCTCACGAAACAGTTCATAGAAGAAATTCCTTTCCTGTCTGCCTCCTGCCTCCCTGGCTTTCGCTCCCTCTTCTTTTCCAAGCATCTCTGAAGGCCTTGGAGGAGGGACTCGCCTTTCAGACTTCTCTGTCCCCGGCTTCTGGGACACCTGGCTCCCTCCCAGCCTTTGCCTCTCAGGCGTCCTTATGACTTTCTAAACACGGATGCCCCACGCTTAGTAAGATCGGCCCTCCCTTTTCTATATTTTTTTGTAGACCCACCATTCTCTATTTTTCGTACTTTCTTCTGTACCTGGGGAATAACCAAGTCTGTCTCTGCCTCCGATGACTTCCTCTGTGCCTCTGAGTGTCTGCCAGATGCCACCAGCACCTTGACCGCCTGTTGCAGTGCCTGACACATCTTGCCTATAAACACACGTTAGATGGTTTTTCTGTTAACACGCACATAAACTGTAAATTTGTATCATTATTTCCAACATAGTGTAGTTCCTGTGGGCCTCTTACTCTAGTGTGTATTTTTAATTCTGCTCTTCTATGGTTTTAAGAAATTCTTGTGTTCACACATTTAAGTATTTTTTAGGGTAATTGCTTGGTTATAACAATACAACCAAGATATACAAGAAAGGCAGAGTCTCGTGGGCGTTGAAGTACACAAAAAAAGACTCTTAAACGAGTGCCTGTAATACCGTGGGGTGATGTTACAACAGAGCAAATAAAAGAGCTCAGGGTAGCCCCACTGCAGGACCCCAGGCTGGGCCGGTCATGGGAGGCCTCAGAAGGGATGTTTCAGGTGAGAGGTGGGGGAGTGGATAGGAGGAGCTGGGCTAAAAAATGGGTAAAAAAGGAACATAGAGTTCACTGTAGCTGAATGGAATTAATATTCCCTTTGAGTTAAGAGAGAATTGAAGTATAGAGAGCATGCAGGTAATTCCTGACCCAGGAGATGATGGGCAGGTTTGCTCTCTGTCTTCGTATTGAGCTGGTGGTGTGGGCATGAGGACATCTTTATTAGCAGGCTTGTGTGCTGTACGTAAACTATAAGGTGAGGAATTGTATTTGCTAGTGGATCTTTGTTTATTTGCTAACAGATACCCCTGCAGTGAATGAGTATGTTCTGTAGAAGCGGAATACTATTTTCCTAGTGGACATGCCGAGTTGTAGCCGCTTGTGATGTTACCATTGGCGAGAAGTTTTTGGTGGGCACGTGAGGACAGCGAGATGGGGCCACTCACAGTGATTTCCTGTCATTCTTGAACTTCTTAAAACCACCGTCAGCAAGGGTGGTAAACTTTTGATAGAAAACAGAAACAATTAGCTTTAAAAGGTTTTTGGCTAATGAAAATCAAGCTTGTGCCACAGTAAGCAACATTTTCGCACCATTAAGCCTTGCGAAGCTTTTTCCTCGAACCACTTTGAATCTATAAGTATGGTTTGGGAGAAAATCCAGATTACAATATAGTCTTTTGTTGCCCTTATTATAAAGAGAGCATTGTTTCATTGAATAGTGTGGAAGATAATGTTGATGTAGATTCTTAGTGACTATTAAGAAAAAAAATAAAGACTTCAAATTAAATGAAAACGCAAACCTTTCATTTACGCATTTAGAGAAACATTTTGAATAGCCTTTAATTGGTAGTTTTGTGAAATTAGGATAATAGGAGGAAATCAATTAGAATGATAAAGTCTGTTCTAAATATGAGTTACGGGAAGTACTTCTCTGAGAAACCGCAGACAGCTGGGCAGGAGAAGACTTGGTCCTCGCGGCGGTTTTGCCGCATAAAGACCTTACCTGGTCTTCATATCTTCTGTCAGGACCACTCAGCTTGCACCTGTCCTTATCTGCACACGTTGTAGAGGATATTTTAGTGTTTGGGGGAGTTTTGTTTGTATTTTCTGGGAAATACGAGAATGTATTTCATCGGTTTTAATGGTCTAGGTTCCAACACCTTGGCAGTTTAGCAGACAGTTATTAACAGTTATTAAAGTTCTAGAGAGAGATTTAAACTATAGACATTTTAGTTTGTTAGAAAAATCAAAGAAATAAAGAATATGGGTTTTTTTTTTTGAAGATCATTTTATTTTCTTCTTTTGAAGGGAAATTAAATGATTGTTATTTGAGCAGCACGACCTGGAAAATCACATTACTTTTTGTAACAGTTCTTCATTTTTGAGGGTAGATGATTCAAAGGTAATAAATCACAGCCAACTTATATTTTCCAGTGGTCCTTTTTAATACAGTTACAGAAGTTATTTCTGCCGATTCTTAATCATCTCTGCAGCAAAGGAGATATGGATGGGGTTGAAATCCTGGAGAATTTCCTCTCACTTTTTGAAAGTCTTTTCTGACAAAGTGTATATTGAAACTACTAACATTTTTTTAACATGTAACTGATTCAAGTTTTTCCACTTTCTTAATACTTATGTATCTAACATGTTTAAGAATCATTAAGAGGGGAGGGTGTGCTCAGTGGCAGAGTGCATGAGGTCCTGCATTCAATCTCCAGTGCTTCCATTAAAGTAAATAAATAAATAAACCTAATTACCTCCTCCACAAAAAAAAAAAGAATCATTAAAATGAGAAGGTGTAACATGTTGTTTGTAAATAAAATAATCAATTGTACCTAGATAATCATTTTTCCCCCTTGAGAATAAATTAGACATTTGCTCAGACTTCTACACTCAGTGTGTGGTTTCATTTACAATATTTCGTAATTGATTTTATTTTGTGAGGATTCATGAACTGTTACTGTTTTATAGGTCTCATCACAACTACATCGAGGAGACTAGACCGAGAGCAGCAAGATGAACACATATTAGAAGTAAGCATTTCTCTATTTTCAATTATTTTAAAAAATATCATTATGGGAAAGAGCAGTCTTCTTCACATTAACTAGTATTTATAACTGCTACTATTCTGTTATATTAGCTTCTGGTCACTAATAAACAGGAAACTAAAGAAAACATTGTGAAAATCATTCCACTCTCCTTTACATCCCTTTATCCCCAGAAAAGTGAACAGATACCAAAAGATTCAGAGCAGCAGGTTACAAACAGTGGCATCCTGCCTGGTCCCCTCACCCTGGTGAGAGCACACTGCACACCTGTTAACTGTGTGTCTCTCTCCAGAGCCTTTTCTCAGTGAATGTCAAAGGCTGGATGGGAGTCAGATACAAGATGCTTAGGACTTTCAAGATGCTGTTGTTAAGAGGTTGACAGAAATGGTTGTGTCATAGCGATGTGTGAACTACAGAGACTTCTACAAAGCTGATTATCATTAGGAAGACATTTGCTTTTTAGATTGTATATTTTTAAAACATTTCTTTGGTGGGGCAGGGGGTTAATTAGGGTTTTTTTAATTTATTTATTTTTAATGGAGGTGCTGGGGATTGAACCCAGGACCTTGTGCATGCTAGGCATGCACTCTACCACTGAGCTATCCCCTTCCCGCTAAAACGTATCTTGATGTTACCTTTAAAAAAAAAAAAACAGGTTACTGTGACAGACAATGGCAGTCCCCCCAAGTCAACCGTCGCGAGGGTGATTGTGAAGATCCTTGACGAAAACGACAACAAGCCTCAGTTCCTGCAGAAGTTCTACAAAATCCGGCTCCCGGAGCGCAACAAACCAGAACAAGAAAGAAGCGCCAAGCGGGAGCCTTTGTATCGTGTTATAGCTACAGACAAAGACGACGGTCCCAACGCAGAGATCTCCTATAGCATCGAAGACGGAAACGAACACGGCAAATTTTTTATTGAGCCCAAAACGGGAGTGGTTTTGTCCAGGAAGTTTTCTGGAGCTGGAGAATATGATATTCTTTCAGTGAGTGGAGATCTCGTCTTTGAATGTTACATACTTCGCCTGTTAACCTAGTCTTGGGTCTCTCTGTTCACTACGCCACCTGCGTTGTGATCTAACAGTGGGAAGCGTGGGTCCGTTTTCTCTGTCATTCCAGTCCCTCCTGCAGAGTGTGGTGGGCTTTTTATCGGGCACTAAACACGTGGAATGCATAGCACAGACACTAAATGTTTGAAATTGGTTCAGGTTAAGACCGAAGTGCTTCGGTGACGGGATACAACTTTTAATTCACTGTCTTTATCCCCTCTGCTCCTGTGTTATAGATCAAGGCCGTTGATAATGGTCGCCCCCAAAAGTCGTCAACCACTCGACTCCATATTGAATGGATCTCCAAACCCAAACCATCCCCAGAGCCAATTTCATTTGAAGAATCATTTTTCAGCTTTACAGTGATGGAAAGCGATCCAGTTGCTCACATGATTGGAGTGATATCTGTTGAGCCCCCAGGCATACCTCTTTGGTTTGACATCATCGGTAAGTATTCGTGATCATTTTCATCGTCCTTGTGTAGGTTACACCGAGAACCCGTCTGTGATTTTTCTGATTTTTTTGTGCACATCTCAGAATTTAAAATTGGGAGTAAGACCTATACGTGAAGAATTTGTTTTAAATTGCAGTAAAATTCTTCACAATGTCCAACATTTATTATTAAGCTTGTTTAAGATAGATGATCGGTATGTACCTTATTACTATAAAAATAAGGTTTTTTAAACGTGCATCACAGAATTACAGAGAAATCTAAACGTTTTGCTCCAAGAGCACAGCTTCTTAATTTTTCCCTCTTCATATACAGCATATGGCACATAACTATTTTTGTGAATATGATTGGAATGTTTAAAAATAACTGTGCCTGTGTGATTGTCATCTATCAGTATTTTATAAGGCATAAGCTTACACATTTTAATTTGTGAGTTGTAAATGATAGCGTCAAGTAAGGTTTTTTAACTTCGAAGCAGGGTTCACTAGACTAAATCACCCTGTGATAAAAATTACATGCCTAAGCCAATTCTTTTTTTTTTTTTCTTTGTCATTTAATTTGGCTTGGACACAGAATGGAACACAACATACGTAAAACAATTTCTCATTAGAGTTTGGCATCTTAGTTTCTTAATTCTTCGAGTCTTCACAGTGTTTTAATTACAAGCACGTTTAAAATCAGAAGAGTGTGTTGGCATCGTCTCTGGTTGGAACCTCACATCCTTTTTCCCTGTCCCCCCACACCCCACCCCACCCCACCCCGAGCCCTCCTGCCCCTGTTGCCGTCTCAGCAGGTTGAAGCTGCGGGGACCACGGGCGCAGGTGGTGCAAGCGTCACCTCTTGAACTTTGACTGTAGACAGCTGGGCTGTTTTTCCAACTTTGGTCGTTGTATGAAATTGTTGATGTTATCACAACCTTTGAAACCATTACAGTTTTAGTTTTAAAGGAAAAAACAAGATTCTTTTCATAGTTAACTGCAGCCAGGATAGTTTGCTTTCTGTTAACTCTGATCACGTCTCCAGTTGAGCAGGCTGCCGCCGCGCGGCATCTGCCTCACGTGTAGGCTGACCGCCTTGGGAACCGCCGTGACTGATGGCCCTCCTTGTTCTGTGCTTGCCTTCCATGCTTGCTTCTTTGGGGCTGTGCCAGGAGACTCACTTGCTAGAGAAGTGTTTTCCATCTTTCAGATGACTTGTGACCTGAACTGTACAGCAGAAGGTATCTGCTGAGATCACATAATTTGCCTGAGATTATGAGATCTAAAAGAAAAGCATCCGTGGTTCACACTTTTTTCTTTCCAGTGACCATCTTTCATTGCTTTTTTTTTTTTTCCATAGCGGGCTCGTGGTCACCCATTCCAATTGCAAACATTCTGACTTTTCATACATCTCTAGATCCTTATTTTTAGATTTTAATTGAAGACTTTGTTTTGCTTGTGTGTGTGTGTGTGTGTGCGCATGTGTGCTGTTTTGCTTTTTGGTGGGATTTAGTACTAGAACTTCATCATGATGTTTAGACTTCATTTTCATTCCATTGCATCTCATTGATAGAAGTATCTCAAGTTCAGTGGGTTTGAAAAGAGAGTTTTATCTGGAATATAATGGGGGGAATGCATTTGGATAATGTCAGTAACACAGAAAGCTTTGCAGCATTAAGCTTTGTGTTTGACAACAATGGGGAAAAACTTCAACTACAGTCTAGGAAGAATCAGGACTAACTGATGTTAACTACCACTTTTTTTTTCAGAGTTAATATTTGTTTTTAATAGTTATTTTACCTAGAGCAATATGCTCGAATTGTCAGAATTTTTTTTTTTTAGTAAATTTTTAAATGGCCACGTCCGGTCAGTAATTGGTGTGCTAATGTAACTACTGAAATGTAAATTAAAGAAGTTTTCAGAACCCGTGAAAAGCAAACTGAAAGTAACTCACTGGCAATGTTAGCCGTGCTTTTCTGTTCCCAGAGTTGCTTTCTGGCCTCCTCTCATTTGGTAGCTTCCTTGACGATTACAGCTCAGCTTTGCCTTAATAAGCAAGCATCCTTCTTATTTTCTGGTCTTTCCAAAGGAAAGCTCCTTGGAATCACTTTGATCAGTATTATCAGAAGTTTTTCTTTTCTTTTTTTTTTTTTAAAACTACCATTAAGAATGAGAGAGCCACAAAATAAATGACAAATTTTCATCCTGTTGATCTGTTTTTACTTTTCTGTTTGTCCTGACTTTAAACTAGGTGGCAACTATGACAGTCACTTTGATGTGGACAAGGGCACTGGAACCATCATTATTGCCAAACCTCTTGATGCAGAACAGAAATCAAACTATAACCTCACAGTCGAGGCCACAGATGGAACCGCCACTATACTTACCCAGGTAGGCGAATTACTGACGATGATGTGTTTGTCCGAGGAGGATGGATGCAGCGTTCTGAGGTCAGGTTCCCAGCCAGTATGAACAGTTGATTCTGCCTTCAGAGGTTCTCAGGTCAGAAGTTACTGTGTTGATGGAGTTTATGCACGTGTACACACCAAGGACTTTTGTTTAGGGAATGAAAGTTCACTGCAAATCCTGATTTAGATTTTTTCAGGTAATTAACCAGTTTTGAAAACTTTGAAGGGAGACTTTAAAAAAAGTTATGATGCCATTAAAATCTTTTAATTTTATACTCTTTGAATCGTGTTAGTACAAAGTGTATCACTGTTGAGGATGAATTTTCCAAGTCATTTGCAGTAAAGCTAGTTAAGGTGATTTAATTATCTTTTTAAACACTTTTTTGGATTTTTTTTTTCCTATTTGATGATTAAGACAAGGCCAGGCTACTGGGATTTCAAATTTAAATGGTAAAACAATTACACTTAAATTCTCTTCTTTCTTATTAATTCTCTTTGATTCGCAGCGGGGGCTGTTTGAGGATTTGTTGAATACTTGCTAGATGCCAGATGTTGTTGTAGAAGCTGAATGTTAGGAAACAAAATCCTGCCCTCCTGGAGTTTACATTAGGATGCTAGAGGCTGAAGGCTGGTGTATAATCTACTGTATCTGAAAAGTGAAAGGAAGAAATTAAATTATCAGAGGATAAAATGCTTCTGAATTCCAGTTTTCTTTCTTTAGATGATACTGTTTTAAATCTTAAATGACAGATCATCTGCTAAATCATTTAGTTGCATTGAAGAATGGAAGTGGTGTAGTCTGTGATGTCTTTTCAATTAATACATGAATAGGTAATTTAAAGCCAGTTTTGAAAAGACCTTATTCCTTTCTCCAAATGCTTGTGATTTTTTATTATATTTAAAATTGATACATGTGTCATGCTTTGGGGGTCATTTTGAGATTGTCATGTAAAAGTTCCAGGGCAATTATTAACATTTCAATCTTGTCGGTAACTGTTCTCATTGTAGAAACTAGATTTCAGAGCATGAAAATGAGAATAAAAGCATCAAGAATTGTAATAAATGTAACAGGGTAATTCTGAAAGGTTCAAAGAATATAACTGTAGGTAGATCAGTTGAAATAATTGACTAACCAGAAATCTAGCAAAGGAAACTTAATAAGCAGTAGAAATGACTCTCTGTGCCAAGCGTTCTCATTGCTAAAGATAATGTATCTACCTAAGATTTTATCACTTGTGACACAGCTCCTAGTAATTGTAGTTTTAGTTAGCATAGTTGAAACCTTAGTATGAAATATGATGAAGATTGACTAAAATTCCTGTAAAACCCAGTAAATATATTCTAGTCTTCTTTTCTCAGGGACACAGAAGATCTTCAGCTTCAGTGCCTTGCGTATACTTCCATAACTTCTTTTGAGTCATTTTCAGAGGGCCTTGATAATACCCTAATGACCTGCTGGGGAAGAGGCAGTGAGAATGTCAGAGCGGTTTACATTAGAGCCCAGGCTGACCTGTTCAGATGTGGGACAAAGGGAACAAGCAGTAATTAGGTGTTGATCCCAGTCTGGGGCTGAGAACAGGCAGATAGCCATCTGAGTGGGAGCAGAGCACCAGAGAGCAGCTGAAGAGGGACATGGAGATCAGAACCTGCTTGACATCAGAACCTGCTTGACACGGCCCTGATCACAGCCGGAGGGTTCCTGTTTGTCGGTGAAACTCAAGAACCAACAGAACAGGTTTTGCTGCATCAAGGTCAATGGCAGCAGTTGTCAGTTGGAGGTTTGGAGAGCGTTGTGGGCAGAGGAGGCAGTGGGAAGGTCAGAATGACTACCAGTGCTCTGTTCAGATGGCTTTCCCGTCCTGTGTTTTCCACTTAGGATGCTGACCAGTGTTAATTCATGTCATTTTGCTTTATCTGGTACCTCAAGGCAACTTCGCCAAATCCAGTTAACATTTGGTTCCTTCTTGAAACAGCTTTGCTCTTGTGTTTTCTTTCCGTTTCTCTGGAGCGTCAGCATTGCATACCTGGAGCAGGCCCCGTTTGAGTCGGGCTCTGCCTCCTACTCCTGTGTGTGGGCAGCTGGCTCTAACCCTCTGTGCTTCCATTTCCCCTGGAAAGTGGGCACAGTGACCTCATCCTCATGGGATGCTGATGGAGGCTAAGTGAGACAGGTGACACACCGGTGCTTGCCCTGCCAGCCCTCAGAGCCTGTCCCCAGGCAGCGCTCACCACATGTTCCCAGTCTCACATCAGCACTGATTTGGGCTCTCGTCCCCCTAGCTTGGCCCAGAGTCACCTTCCTGTCTGCACCCTCTGTCTGTGCGATTCACCCTGCATTGCCTGCTGCCGGAATGGTCCGCCCAACTGGGAGGAGCACTGAAGGTGAATTTGCTCTCATGGGGCGTCTCAGAGCACGCAGGACCTGTAGCTGTGAGCCCCTGCTCCGGACTCAGGGCTCTACTTGTGGACCCCACCTCCCCCCTGCTCCTTTGCTGTGTTCCCTGGTCCTTCTCTCAGAGACACAACATTCCATTCCACCTCTGGCCTTCATGTCTCTGGCCGAGCTTTTCCTCCTACCCCAGTGTACATTCATCTGCCAACCTGAAACCCCTGCGAGCAGAGCCCGCGTCCTGCTTCAAAGCTGCCTGAATGTCCAGACCACCTCTGGCATCCTGAAAACTCACTCGATAACATGGGAACCTTCACTGGGCTTTGCACATTCAAGACATTGCCCGGTGGGGTTGAAAGCTTTGCAAGGGCAGGACTCTCCACGTTTCTTTTTCACCTTCAGTAAATGTAGCAAGTGCTGATCATGTAAGTACCCAGGAGATATGTGTTGATGGAATTATTTGATCAAAAAAGATTGTTCTTACTTCAGCTGTTCCAGTGTAATTGAGATCAGTTGATCTTGGAGCAGCATTATACCTCTCCCCAACACTCACTATGTGAGAAAAATAAAATTTTAAATATACAGTGGAAGGGAATATATAATGATTTAATTTATAGAAGTTGCCTTTTTTACTTATTTATTTTAATGGAGGTACTGGGGATTGAACCCAGGACCTCATGCGTGCTAAGCTTGTGCTCTACCACTTAGCTATACCCTCCCCTCTAGAAATTACCTTTATAGCCATTGCTTCTGGATCATCATTGACCTTTCAAAGTGAGGCATCTTTGTTTTAAATGTTTACATAACCTTCACCTAAAACCTTTCTGTGGTTTGGTGGATGCATTTAGTATTGATATAGTTTAACGTTACAGATCCATCCCTGAGGTTTTTGTGTTCTGGGAGAACGCTGGGAGAGTCTTCACGGAAAGGCCTCCAGTCCCTATGCTGCCCCAGTCTAGTTAACACTGTCCCCGTGCAGTTCTGGGACTTAGCCTCCTGTGCCGTTCAGACTAGAGAAATCTGTCCCATGTGAGCCAGCGAAGCTTAGGTTTCTCATCATAACTGTAAACCATCTTTTATAATTGGTAGTGATTTCCACTGTGCCTTATCCACATGTGTCTTTTCAGTCTGAAAATTAATCTTCTTACTGTCAAAGTAATTTTTTTTTAATTTAGCTTGGGACTGAGTTTTTTAACATCTGCTTTTTTTCCTGTAAGGTTTTAATTCTGTGCTGACATATTTAAGAGAGTTCGCTCTCTCTCTCCAGTGTATTTAAATTGCTTTTAAGAAATAAATGTATTTACTACTTATGTATAGATTTTATGATCATAAAAATACAAAGCTCATTTCTAATTTTCATATTTATATGTATCTATCAGTAGGGATTTGGAGTCTCAAAGATTAGCACAAGAACTTCAGATACTGTGACCATTTAGTTCTAGAAATATCTGGTCTGTGGAGACCAAGAGAAACCAAGCCTGCATTTCAGTAAAGAGATGTGTGTTTCATTTGTGTGTGTGTGTGTGTGTGTGCACACACCCATGCATGCGATTACATTTTCCCTCCAGAATTAGTCTCAAGAATTTAGGAAGGCCTTTATTATCTTACTCATAGTTATAGAGATACTATTTCAATGAAAAATTTAAAAGATAGTTTTGATTCCAGATTTGGTTGCTTTTCTTTCTCATGCTTTTCGTTTTCATTTTGCTCAAAAATTAGTTTTTTTGCAGTGTGCATCTGATTTCCCCCCCCAATTCTCTACCTGTTCAAACATCATACTTAGGAATATTGTGACGTGAGTCATTTTGTCATTACAGGTATTCATCAAAGTAATAGACACAAATGACCATCGTCCTCAATTTTCCACATCAAAATATGAAGTTGTTATTCCTGAAGACACAGTGCCAGAAACAGAAATTTTGCAAATCAGTGCTGTGGATAAGGATGAGAAAAACAAACTCATCTACACGCTGCAGAGCAGTATAGATCCACTGAGCCTCAAGAAATTTCGTCTTGACCCTGCAACCGGCTCTCTCTACACGTCGGAAATGCTTGACCACGAGGCAGCGCACCAGCATGTTCTCACGGTCATGGTACGGTGCTCTGATTATTCTGCCCATTCTGCCGTTTGGCTCCTGGAGGGTGCCCTGTGTCTGAGAGTGACCTTTTAATCAGTTCAAAGGAAAACCTTAACAGGACTGATAACGCGTTGTTTCTTTTAGGTACGAGATCAAGATGTCCCCGTAAAGCGCAACTTTGCAAGGATCGTTGTTAATGTTAGCGACACCAATGACCACGCCCCCTGGTTCACGAGCTCGTCCTACGAAGGGCGGGTTTACGAGTCTGCCGCTGTGGGCTCCGTCGTGTTGCAGGTTACAGCTCTGGACAAGGACAAAGGGAAAAATGCCGAAGTGCTGTATTCCATCGAATCAGGTATTTTGGGAGCACTCCACAGGTTTATAACTCTGCATGTGTTAGAAAGTGTATTTCTTCTTTTCTAAAATGAGTTCTAGATGCTGAAACATTTCTGTGTATCACTGTAAAAATTGCTTAAATTTTACCATTGGGGTACCATTTTACATGTTAGAAAGAGGAAAAAAAATTTTTTTTAACTTTTAACTCATTAGTTATAGCAAAGATAGAGAGTCTTAAGTTTGGGTAATGTTCTTGGAGATTCGTAATATTAACGTAATTCAAGGCTCTGAGAAGTCCTGCAGTAAAGAAGATTTCATTTGACCAATTCAGTATTTTCAAAATGGTTTTAGCCACACACTCCTTTTCCTCCATAAGCTATGAAGCACTCTGGCCTAGTACTTTGACATTTTTCTTTAAGTCAGAGAGTGTTTTCTCTTGGGCAGAGCAGGAAATTCCATGACAGAGAGCCGGCTCATCCAGTTCTGATTGGGTCACGTCTCATGGAGGGTGTCACACCTCTCCTGCCCCTTCTAGGTTTCCCTTTTCTGCCGCTTTCACCCCCCTGCATGTCATGGTTGCACTGCATGAATGGAACTGGGTTGTTGCAGTAGGTCCCAGGGTTGGACGTAGAGCTTGGAGAAATGTTGAAATTCTAAGGGGCCTGTGGAGTCAGGCAGGAGACAGCAGGGGCAGGAAGGCCAGCTGGAGCTGTGGACCTGGACAGTTCCAGGGGTGATAGGACGAGAGGTCCAGAGTCTCGCGGGTGATTCCAGGAAGCAGGGTCACCAGGAAGCAAAGTGAAATGTTCATGTTTTGTTTTATGTTGCTTTTCACTCATTCGTTTCTGTATCCCATGGACTCTCATCTTCTGTGCCAGGTACCATGCCAGGAGCACTCGGACTTGTGCTTGATGGGTAGGGCTCACCATTGGTCCACAAATGTATGTTCTTGCAAAAGCATTCTGCCCCTGATTGAAACAGGGATCTGCTTGAGAGCAGGTGATGTATACAGTCAGAAATCACCTTGCTCTGGGACTTCCCCTGCTAGTGCCAAATACTATGAGTAAGTGATTAAATACCGAGAAGGCAGCTCCCACTTTTCCATCTTTCTATGTGTCATTGTTAGTTCAAAGAATACACACTCTTTCATTTTTCTGTCTTTATAATAATTTTAGAATATTGAGATCATCCACTCAACTTGCCTTTTTTTTTGATAAGTCTATACCTCTGCATATTTAGAAATGTGTGTACCTTTTCTAGGCATTAGAATTAATAGAGGTATAATTAACTGTAGCTCATATAATCCAAAGGTGAACAAGTGGAGAGTAATTAAAAAAAAAAAAACACTGCTTAATCAATGTGTCCTGTGTGGTTAAACTATTTTTATTTCTTAATACATTTGAAGTTTCATTTCCTTCTCTGCAAATGGCCAAATTTAGGCCATTACTCACAAATAAGACCTCATACACTGTTTGAGGTTGCAGTGTTAAAATGTACTGTAATGTAGTTAGTGCTTTGAATAAAGATGGCTTTTCCACTGGTTCAGAAATTTAACTGTAAAAAAAAAAAACAAAAAAAGCAATGCGTTCCACTTGTGCATGCCTGAGCACTTCAATAAAATAATTTTCTCCTAGACAAACTAACTGGGTTTGTGTAGGAGAAAATGTTAAACTTTCCCTTAGCTTTCACATAATTTTCAACAACTGGGTGTTTAAAATATGATTGTTGGTGCCCGACTGAAGGCATGTGCATTCTTTAAATGCTTGTAATGACTGATGGGATTAGTAATTTGGTATTCCAAGAATGGAACTGTATCTCCACTCAAAGAATAGATAATACCAAGGGCCTATTCTGATAGAAAATTTGGACTTTTATAGATTCGGTAACATAAAAATCGTGCTATACAGTAGGAGATGATTACCACTGAAACGCAGTAGGCTCATGTGTGTGTAAATCTTTTGGAATAGTAAGAACTATAAAATGGCCCCATTGCCTTTCATTCAACAATACGTTCATAATCACCTGCTTCTGATTTGTGTCAGATGACATTTAATGGAGTTCAAAAGAGTAGTTATAAATTCAGGCCATCACACTGTATGTTTAATTGGCAGCAATTTATTGAGCAAAAGGTTTGGCCTGGTTAGGAGTCTTGAGGGAATGAATGCACGCATTGAGAAGCGATGTGACTAGCTGGGGGAAGACTGGTCCAGGAGGGGACCCACCAAATACCCAGGTCCTGGGGTGAGAATGTGCTCACCCGATTGAGGAGCCTGCTTCAGTGCAGATAGAATCTTTTCATTCCTCCATGTGGGGCTGGTGTATCTGAAGCTTTAAGATTTCACTGTACAAAATAAAAGAGACATGCATATAGATGAATGAATATAAAATAGAGTAGGTCGGCTGCTTTATTAGTACAGACATGGGAGAGTCCAGAGGGTGGGGATGCACAGTTGTCCAGAGGTTTTCAGTCCAGGATCAGTCCAGGCGACCAACCAGTCACGGTTTGGAAGTGGGGGCACGAGGGATGCACAGGTGGGTAAGAAAGGACCTTAGAATTCTGCTGACCGACTGAAACACAGTGAGAGGGCACCCAGGGTCGGTGACTCTCCTAAATACAGACAGGCCCGAAAGTAGTGTCTGCGAGACCCGGCAGAGGCAGCGTCACCCCGTTCACGGGCCAAGGTCCGGCTCAGAGCTTCGTGGCCCAGAGACAGCCCGCGCCTCTGTCCTGCTGCAGATCGAGGCGCAGCCTTGGGGCCTGGACGCAGAGCCAGGCCGACTTAATGAAAACAAAACTGGGTCTGGCCTCAGAGAAAGCTATCATGGAGTTCTGGAAAATGTATTCAAGAAAGGAATTGAAAGCTGTGGAGGAAGTGTTTCCTAGTGATGATGTGGAGGAAGGAGTGCTTGGTTAATCCCCTGGTTTGCAGATCACACCGAGTTCATCCTGGTCTGTGAAGTGCCACATTGATTGCAAACCTAAGGGAAAACAGAATTTGAGAAAGTGGTTAAGTGGCAAGTCAGTTTTGTCTGGAGTAGTTCATTTGAGGAAATAAATTCGGTTCTAGGACTAGAATGAATGATTCTGGGCTCTTGTTTATAAAACAGAAAAGGGATGAAGGGTTCATGGAGAAATCAAAAGCTAGTAAACTGTTGACCCAGATTTCTTCAGAAAGATTTCAATCAATGGTACAAAACTGTGGAATACTGTGGAGTTGCATTTCCAGCTAAATACATGTAGATAACATAGCAGGGAAAGGTCCAAAGGAAAGCAAGTAAAACTATCTTAGAGGTTTTTCAGCCTCAGCACTATTGATATTTTGGACCAAAACATTCTTTGGTGTGGGGGCTCTCCTGTGTATTGTTAGACGTTTAGCCACGCCCGTGGTCTCTAGCACACAGAGAGTGGTGACTGGGAATGTGTCCAGACATTGTTGAATGTCGCCTTCTGGGTGAAGTCACCTGCAGTTCAGAACCACTCACCTAGAGAATAAATTAACCTAAAAGAAATATTTAGAAGGGAATATTATCGGAATCTTCAAAACCTATGAAGTGGAGCAGATGAACACAAGCTTAGTCATCAATTCCCTGAATGTTGAAAATAAGGGACAACTCTCTTGAAGCTTGCTGAATTTAATTGAAGTCTTCCCTCTCATAGTGAATAAGAATCTTGAGAATTTGCAAGTGATAAATGAATATATCCCAAAGGGTTTTTGAGGGACTCTTGGAAATTATTAACTTAACTGCTTTATGGAAGGATAACCAGATCCTTTCATGACACATTCCCCGTTCAACCAGGGAGAGTGAGTGTTGGCTTTAGGTGCAGAGCGATATTTCTTCTGGTTCTTGCTTTTCATCATTTATGGGCAACACTGGACGTTTGCCTTATTTTAGGTGGGTCAAAATGAAAACAAGTGCCAAAATGAGACGCGTTGAATGAAATAAGTTCCATTCAAATATTGATAACCCCCAAATTTCTGTTTGATTTCAGAATGTAATTTTTGAACATTTCTTTATTCTTGTGATCTCCAACTGCTGCTTCTGTTGGTCGTTGTGTTTTTCTCTGACATGCTTGTTTTTCTCCTCGCAGGAAACATCGGAAATTCTTTTACGATCGATCCCATCTTGGGCTCTATAAAAACTGCCAAAGAATTAGATCGAAGTAACCAAGTCGAATATGACTTAATGGTAAAAGCTACAGATAAGGGCAGCCCACCGATGAGTGAGATCGCTTCCGTGCATATCTTTGTCACCATTGCCGACAACGCGTCTCCCAAGTTTACATCCAAAGAATATTCCGTTGAAATTAGTGAAACCATCAGCGTTGGGAGTTTTGTCGGAATGGTGACAGCCCACAGTCAGTCTTCAGTAGTATATGAAATAAAAGATGGAAATGTAGCGGATGCCTTTGATATTAATCCACATTCCGGAAGCATCATCACTCAGAAAGCTTTGGACTTTGAAACTCTGCCTGTTTATGCATTGACAATACAAGGGACTAACATGGCTGGTTTGTCTACGAACGCAACTGTTCTAGTGCATCTGCAGGATGAAAATGACAACTTGCCAGTTTTCACGCAGGCAGAATATATGGGGCTCGTTAGCGAATCAGCTTCAATTAACAGTGTGGTCCTAACAGACAAGAATGTCCCCTTGGTGATTCGAGCCACTGATGCTGATAAAGAATCAAATGCTTTGCTTGTTTATCACATTGTCGAACCATCTATACACAAGTATTTTGCTATTGATTCGAGTACTGGTGCTATTCATACGGTACTGAGTTTGGACTACGAAGAAACAAGTACTTTTCACTTTACTGTGCAGGTGCATGACATGGGAACACCACGTTTATTTGCTGAATATGCAGCCAATGTGACTATACATGTAATTGACATTAATGACTGCCCTCCTGTGTTCTCCAAATCATTATATGAAGCATCTCTTTTGTTGCCAACATACAGAGGAGTAAAGGTCATCACAGTGAATGCTACCGATGCTGATTCAAGTGCATTCTCACAGTTAATGTACTCCATCACCGAAGGCAACATCGGGGAGAAGTTTTTAATGGACCACAAGACTGGTACTATAACTGTGCAAAACACAACTCAGTTACGGAGCCGCTATGAGTTAGCTGTCAGAGCTTCTGATGGCAGGTTTGCAAGCTTTACCTCTGTGAAAATTAACGTGAAAGAAAGCAAAGAAAGTCAGCTGAAGTTTACCCAGGATGTCTACTCTGCAGTAGTGAAAGAGAATTCCACGGAAGCCAAAACATTAGCTGTCATTACTGCTCTTGGGAATCCAATCAACGAGCCCCTGTTTTATCAGATCCTCAACCCAGATCGCAGATTTAAAATCAGCCGCACTTCTGGAGTTCTGTCGACCACCGGCATACCGTTTGATCGTGAACAGCAGGAGCTGTTCGACGTGGTCGTGGAAGTGACACAAGAGCATAAGCCTTCAGCGGTGGCACACGTCATCGTGAAGGTCACTGTGGAAGACCAGAATGACAACGCACCGGTGTTTGTCAACCTCCCATACTACGCTGTTGTCAAAGTGGATACTGCCGTGGGCCACGTTATTCGCTCCGTGACTGCCATCGACAGGGACACCGGCAGAAATGGGGATGTGCATTACTACCTCAAGGAACACCACGAGCACTTCCAAATTGGATCCTCGGGTGAACTTATGCTGAAAAAGCAGTTTGAACCTGACACCTTAAATAAAGAATATCTCGTCACAGTGGTTGCAAAAGATGGAGGAAACCCAGCTTTTTCAGCTGAAGTCATCGTTCCCATTACTGTTATGAATAAAGCCATGCCTGTGTTTGAAAAGCCTTTCTACAGCGCCGAGATCCCAGAGAACATTCAGGTGCACAGCCCCGTTGTCCACGTACAGGCCAACAGTCCGGAGGGGCTGAAGGTGTTCTACAGCATCACAGATGGCGATCCTTTCAGCCAGTTTACTGTTAACTTCAACACCGGAGTTATAAATGTCATAGCGCCTCTGGACTTCGAGTCCCACCCAGCATATAAACTGAGCATCCGAGCAACTGACTCCTTGACCGGCGCTCATGCCGAAGTTTTTGTGGACATCGTTGTGGAAGACATCAATGATAACCCTCCCGTGTTTGTCCAGCAGTCCTATGCCGCCACCCTGTCCGAGGCATCTGTAATTGGAACGTCCATTGTTCAAGTCAGAGCAACAGATTCCGATTCAGAACCAAACAGAGGGATTTCATACCATATGTTTGGGAATCATAGCAAGAGTCATGATCATTTTCACATCGACAGCGGCACTGGTCTCATTTCACTGGTCAGGACTTTGGATTATGAGCAGTCCCAGCAGCACAAGATTTTCGTAAGGGCTATTGATAGTGGCATGCCCCCTCTGAGCAGCGAAGTGATTGTCACAGTCGATGTCACCGACCTCAACGATCACCCACCACTATTTGACCAACAGATTTATGAAGCCAAAATTAGTGAGCATGCTGCCCACGGGCATTTTGTGACCTGTGTAAAAGCCTATGATGCAGACAGTTCAGACATAGACAAGTTGGAGTATTCCATTCTGGCTGGCAACGATCATAAGAATTTTGTCATTGACGGCAAGACAGGAATCATCACACTCTCAAACCTGCGCCGGCATGCCCTGAAGCCATCGTACACCCTTCAGGTTTCCGTGTCTGATGGAGTTTTTAGAAGTTCAGCTGAGGTTCATATAACTGTGATTGGAGGCAATTTGCACAGTCCCGTTTTTCTTCAGAACGAATATGAAGTGGAGCTGGCTGAAAACGCTCCCTTGCACACCCTGGTGACTGAGGTCAAAGCGACTGATGGGGATTCGGGCATTTTTGGCCATGTTACTTACCATATTGTGAATGACTTTGCCAGAGACAGGTTTTACACTAATGAGAGAGGACAGATCTTTACTTTAGAAAAACTTGATCGAGAAACCCCAGCGGAAAAAGTAATCCCAGTTCGTTTCATGGCCAAGGATGCTGGAGGAAAAGTTGCTTTCTGCACCATTAATGTCATCCTTACAGATGACAATGACAACGCACCACAGTTTCGAGCAACCAAGTTTGAGGTGAACGTAGGATCCAATGCGCCCAAAGGGACGTCGGTCATCAAAGTTCTGGCGAGTGACGCCGACGAGGGGTCCAATGCCGACGTCACCTATGCCATCGAGGCAGATTCTGAAAGTGTTAAAGAGAATTTGGAAATTAACAGACTGTCTGGCATCATTACTACAAAGGAAAGCTTAATTGGCTTGGAAAATGAGGTCTTCACTTTCTTTGTTAGAGCTGTGGATAACGGGGCTCCACCCAGAGAGTCTGTCGTTCCCATCTATGTGAAAGTACTTCCGCCAGAAGTGCGGCTTCCAAGATTTTCAGAACCGTTTTACACCTATACGGTTTCCGAAGACGTGCCTATTGGAACAGAAATAGATCTCATCCGCGCAGAACATAGCGGGACTGTCCTTTACAGCCTTGTCAAAGGCAACACTCCTGAGAGTAATAGGGATGAGTTCTTTGTGATCGACAGACAGAGTGGGAGACTGAAACTGGAGAAGAGTCTTGACCATGAAACAACCAAGTGGTACCAGTTCTCCATCCTTGCCCGTTGCACTCACGAGGACTATGAGGTCGTGGCTTCTGTAGATGTTAGTATCCAAGTGAAAGATGCAAATGACAACAGCCCCATCCTGGAGTCCAGTCCGTATGAGGCATTTATTGTTGAAAACCTGCCAGGGGGAAGTAGAGTCATCCAGATCAGGGCGTCTGATCTAGACTCAGGCACCAACGGCCAAGTGATGTATAGTCTAGATCAGTCACAAAGTGCGGAAGTCATCGAAGCTTTTGCCATTAACATGGAAACGGGCTGGATTACCACCCTTAGGGAACTTGACCATGAAAAGAGAGACAGTTACCAGATTAAGGTTGTTGCATCAGATCATGGTGAGAAGGTTCAGCTCTCCTCCACAGCCATCGTGGACGTTACTGTCACCGACGTCAACGATAGTCCCCCACGGTTCACGGCAGAGATTTATAAAGGGACCGTGAGTGAAGATGATCCACCAGGTGGCGTAATTGCCATCCTGAGTACCACAGATGCTGATTCTGAAGAGATTAACAGACAGGTCACATACTACATAACAGGTAACACATTTAAACTAAGCGGTTTAATTTTTAAAATTGTATTAGAAGTACAAGTTCTGAGATACACATTTTATGGAAATTGGGAGTTAAAGGGATGATTTTTAGTGTGTCTAAAATAAGTAGAAATAACACCTCTCAAGCTGTGTTTCAGGTTCTTTGCCTAAGCAAAGCCTGTCATTGTTTATTGGATTGTTTTTGATTTTTATGACTCATGCTCTTTTTATACATAGTGTATAAAAAAGATAATTTTTTTTAAAAACTATAGTTTCAGTAAAGGCTAAAGTGTTGCTGACAATCTTTATATTTTATTTGGCTGACTGTTGTGTTTAAATACACATTTTAATGCTGCTTGCTTTGTTTTTCGGTTTTTTGAGGTCTTTTTTGATAAATGGTTTGAAAGGTAATATAACAAATTTAAATGTAATTTCTTTAAAAACTTAACTCTTTTGAATTACAGCATTACATATTGTTTGCACAATTCACTTCTCCTGTTACTTCTTCTTTTATTTCGTCACATTTGACTGTCATCTTCTTCCATTGATTTCATAGGGGGGGATCCTTTGGGGCAGTTTGCTATTGAAAATATACAGAACGAGTGGAAGGTCTACGTGAAGAAGCCTCTCGACAGGGAAAAGAGGGACAGTTACCTGCTGACTGTCACAGCGACTGATGGGACCTTCTCATCAAAAGCTATAGTTGAAGTGAAGGTTCTTGATGCAAATGACAACAGTCCCATTTGTGAAAAGGTAGGCTGCTCTTTCCTCAAATTTATATGCTACAAACTCAGATTTCTTCTTAAACCTCTCAGGAGGACTGTCGTGTGGTGCTGGGGTGTGACTCAGATGTGTTTCCTGTTGTAATCTCTTGCTGTTTAAGTAGAGGGGAAGGTTAAATGGGACAAGGGTTAGCTTCAGAACTACTTCTGAGGAACACTGAATGGCTTAAAAACCTCCTTTGATTGCGGTTATATTTAACTCTAAACATACTCTTTAAGTTTTCATGAAGACGTTCCCTTCATTTGGGGATGAGGGTCTTTGGGAGGACATACTAGGCCAGGAGTTCTGGATACGGAGCTCCGTTGTGCTTCCGCAGACTGTGTTGTGGGCACCGGCTCCCGCACACTGGAGACACTGCGAGGTTACCGTGTGGCTTCTGCACCTGCCCGAGGTTGTTCAGCGAGGGCGGGGGTGACCCCGGAGCTGGACGCTGAGGCAAAGCCCCGCCTTGGGAGGTAGTGGTGGGAGAACCAGGAGTGGTCGTGGACGGGCAGTGGGGTGGGCAGGCGGGCAGGGCAGTAACCGGATTTTAGGGGCTGTGAAGGGCATTACCGGGGGGAGCTGGGACTCTCTGAATCCTTTCTCATTTGAAAGGTGGAGCCGACATGAGCGGAGAATCCCTGGGAGAAGCCGAGTTTGGTGGTGTTCTGTCCGTTTAAGATGAGGAGAGCGGAGGCAGGGGCATAGTAGAGGGTGGGCCGAGGTGCGGAGGGAAGGAAAGGACAGAAGGCACTGCAGTGGGAAGGTGGTGGCGCTTGGTCCTGCCTGGAGACAGCGCGGCAGGCGAGTGAGGTCAGGGTGGACTTCACTGTTTCCCCACGGGAGTGACTGGGGAAGACCAGCCAGAAGCCGGGAGTGGGAATTGGTTTTCGAGGAGGCCCGTTGAGTTCAATTTCAGATTTGTTACGTTTAAGGTCCTGGGACGTTCAGTCAAATGTGTCGTGTAGACGTTCAGAGTTGGCCGGGTTGAGGATGGGTATGTAACCTTGGCAGCGTGGATGGCTAACTGATAATTGGTGGAGGGGAAGTGAGTGTGAGGGGGGACGGGGAGTTGGAGACTGTCACGTGGCGCAGCAGAGGGGCCAGCGTGTCCTCAGGGGAGGGGACGCTTAGAGTTCAGTCGACGGCAAAGTGAAGCTTCTGAGGGACAAGGAGTTCACTTCAGTCTGTGTTTTTGGTGACAGTATTTTCTGGAAGGGAGGGTTTTGTGTATGTGTGTGTAACTTAGAGAAACTAAATGTGTTTTGTTGTTTTTTAGCACTTTCCCTGTTATCTTGGGGATTCATAAAATTCAGACAGTAGATCATTTGAAATCATCAGTGTTGCAAAATATGCTGTTTCATGAGTCAGAAATGTAGTTCACCTAAAATTGAGCTCATATTAAGAAAATAAATGTAACAGCGTCTTATATATTTGTCTTACATTTTGGTTTATGGCCTGGAATTCTAAATAGTTAGAACTGGGAACAGCCGTTCCCTGTGTTTGAGAATTAGGTCAGGTTTGCAGGGAGATGGGGTGAAGCAGAGCAGTAGAAGAGCCCTGGCCTGAGCATCACTTGTCCTCCCCACCCCACCCCACCCCACCCCGCCCCGCGGCCAGTCTTTGTCTTCTCCCATGACGCGGGAATCACATCTCTTCTTCTGCAGTTGGCTTGGTTATGTGTTAAGACTGATTGCAAACAAAAAATTCCTGCATTGAAAATAAGTAGATCTAATGTAAACAGGCATTTATTATCTCTAATTTTGGGGTAAATATGGAGTGCTATGTGTATTTTCTCACCAGAATTTACATTAAATTAAATACGAAACCAAATCAAGGGCACGAAGTATTCAGCATCCTGTAAATGTCAGGTCAGCCTCTTCAGCAGTGTGGAGTCGTTAACTGTTACGTGACTCCACTTGTTTTAAATGTGTTTTGTAAGAAAAATAGTTTTGGAAGCTTCTTAGATTTTAATTTTAGTTGTTTCCCATGTGTTCAGTGACCAAAGGTAAATGATTCTGTATTTTCTTGGCAGTCATGTTAACTTTTAACGTTGCATGTTAATACTGTTTAAAATCTTTTGTAGACTTTGTATTCGGACACGATTCCCGAAGATGCCTTTCCTGGGAAATTTATCATGCAGGTGTCTGCTACAGACGCAGATATCCGTTCCAACGCTGAAATTACTTACACGTTATTTGGTACAGGTGCAGAAAAATTCAAACTAAATCCAGACACAGGTAAAGATGGGGTTCGGGGGCAAAACTAATTGTGTTCTGACGAAGTCACATATGTGGGTCATCTTGGATCACACAGAAAATTTGAAATTACATTTTCTTCTTGTAAAATTGATTCTCATACTACGAAAATGCCATCTTTCAGAAATGTAAACAGCAATTTAATGTGTAAAATTCGGGGTGAGATAAAAAATTAACAGCAATATTGTCACCTACTTGAACTGAGGATTTAAAATATGTTATTTGTATCAACTTCTTTTTAAAAAACTCAGAAGTTAAACTATATTTCAAACTTTCTACTTTATCCATTTTATATATATTTGGTTTTCTAGGATTTGTGACTGTCAATGTATAATTTAGTATAATCTTTAAAATGATTAGTGATATTTTATTTGTCTTTAAACCTCTAGGGTTGTTTTTCTCTTACAATTTGTATTTTGTTAAAACTGAGGGCCAAGGAACAGTTTTCTATTAGGCTCCCCCCACATTAATTAGAAGCATATGAATCTAATTTTTGAGCCAATTTAAAAATATTGTGAATTTGGTAAATTGGTAGTAGCTCTTTCGCTTTTCAACATCACATGTAATGCAAGAGGCCCTGGCCTTGAGACCTGTATGACTGACAGCTGGCCCCTGGCAGGGTTTAAAAACCTCCAACCTAGAGGGCTGCTGCCACTGTCTACTCACCACTGGTAAAATCGTTCTCCAAAGGAAGGCTGTTACTCGGATTTTGTAAACTCAAGAGAAAAGAGGAAGAAAGAAGATGCGCTGGTGCAGTTCACATATTCAATCTCAAGCAAGTCCATTTATTTCTGTTTGTTTTTAGGAGAGCTGAAAACATCAGCCCCCCTCGATCGCGAGGAACAAGCAGTTTATAATCTTCTGTTCAAGGCCACGGATGGAGGAGGAAGGTTCTGTCAAGCTAATATTGTGCTCACATTAGAGGATGTGAATGACAACGCCCCCGAGTTCTCTGCTGACCCTTACACCATCACCGTGTTCGAGAACACGGAGCCTGGCACACTGTTGACCAGGGTGCAGGCCACAGATGCAGATGCAGGTACCGCCCAGATGATGCTTTTGCCTTTGAGCTATGCTCTGCGACCTCACGAGCCTCTGTTTAAAACACACCCACACCTCGTGTATCCTACCTCATGTGTGTTGAATCGTTGTTGTGTTCTCATTAAAAGTGGAGTGAAATCTTTAGAATAATGAATTCATTTTTAATGAATATTTGAAGCCTCAGAATTGTGCCCAGTGAACTTACTGTCGTGCCCCCAAGATTCTGGTCAGTGATGAGATTAACTGATCTTTATATCCCGTTGAATTAGTTAGTGAAGTGTTGTTTTTGTGTATAAACCATTAGTGACAAAGAGATTTAGTATCATAGGAACATAACAGAAGCAAATGCTAAATTGTTCTAATTTTACAGAAGTTTCAAAATTTTTATGGAGAAAATAAGACTCTAGGGTATATATATTCGTAGCATTTTGAAAGCAGAGAATAAAAGTAACTTCTTCAGTCATACTAATACCAAACAATTAGAAGAATAGCAAAGATGTTAACTTTTCTAGTAAATCTTCGTCAATGAAGCTAAATGCTAAATAGGCTTCATTTAAAAGATCTGCCGGGTATTATAGCATAAGTTCCTATATAACATAGTCTTAAAAACGCCAGATAACTATGAAATTATGTTTACATTTGTTTAAAAGCAGTGAATTGTTAATCTAAAAGTTTACTTTTTAAATATCATAGTCATAAGAATTTCAAAATAATGTATATTATTAGCATTTTCCCTTTTTCATATGTATGCTACATGTTTTTTCAAAAAAATTTGTTTAAATTTCTTGAAATAAAACATTCTGACACAATGTCATGTCTTGACAGGATTGAATCGGAAGATCTCCTACTCGTTGGTTAACTCTGCTGATGGGCAATTCTCCATCAATGAATTATCTGGGATCATTCAGTTGGAAAAGCCTCTGGATAGAGAGCTGCAGGCAGTGTACACCCTTACTTTGAGAGCTGTAGATCATGGTTTGCCAAGGAGATTAACAGCCACCAGCACTGTGGTTGTATCTGTTTTGGACATAAATGACAACCCACCCGTGTTTGAATACCGTGAATACGGTGCCACAGTGTCTGAGGACGTTCTTATCGGAACAGAAGTTCTTCAAGTGTATGCAGCAAGTCGAGATATTGAAGCCAATGCAGAGATCACCTACTCAATAATTAGTGGAAACGAACATGGAAAATTCAGCATAGATTCTAAAACAGGTAACCTACCAGGCAGACGGGAGGAAGCCCTTTACTCTGCCAAGAAGACGAGACTGCTCAGCACTTTGCCTGATGCAAACTGACTGGTCATAGAGGTCAATAGATACTCTACACATAAAACTCCAGTTTTCTTTGTGTTGTTATTTTAAGTGGGATTCAGAGTGGTTTAGAAGACTTTAAACAATAGTTCTACATAATAAAATACATTTCTGGCATATCTGTTATAACTGTCAGCAGAAAAACTTAAAATAGGAAATCAAAACATCATCCTCTAGTAGTTTAGTAAAGTTATAAGATGTAGTAAATCAGTAAAGATAAAGAGTGGAAGGTAGTAGAAGCTTTTGCATAATGGCGCCTTTTAATGTCCCACGCGATCTTACGTGAAGTCGCTTCCCGGGTGAAACAGTAGTTTGACTCTCTTTGCTCTTAGTTTCAGTAGAGGGCATCTGATCGTTCATTACATTGACTTCTTCACTGCGGTTGTTCCATACAGCAGTCAAAGCACTTGGACTGAGTCACTTCCTGAGTGACTGCCAGCAAGGCCAGAAGTCATTGGAGCTCTTGACTCTCGCTGCATCAGTGCCTCTGTAGTCTTGCTCATCTGTCCTCTAAAATAGCTGAGTCTTAGAGCACTATAAAGCATGGCTCCATTCAAACTGTTTTCAATCGTATGTGACTATTTCAGCTGAAAGGTAGCTGTGTGATGATGCTATTTTAAAATGTATTTTAACACATATCATAAAATGTTATTTTGAGGATTCTTCAAGTAGGATATAATGGAGTGAACAGGGAAGAGTTTAAAGGAATTATTAAATCAAAGGAATTACTAAATCAGAAAGGGATTTTTTTTTTAATAATAGGACATAGTTATTCTAGAGATTATTAAAAAGGATGTGCATTTCTGTGAAAGAAAATATGAGACGGAAAAGGACACAGAAAGCCAAAGAATAGAATTTTTATGTTTTCTTTCTGTTTTATTAAAGTCTGTAATAAACTGTGGTTAAGAAGAGATAAGACATGTAATTATTTTTATAGCAGGGATGTTAGTAGTACTGACTAGGAAAACAATTTATCACAAAGAACATCAGGAAAATAGTGAAGAGAAATATATAAGGTCCCAACGATGGGCAAATTCATGTTTCAGTTGTTGAATTAAGAAATCAGAAAACATACATAAAAGGTATGTAATCCATTGAAGATTCAATTTGTCTAGAAGTGTTTGTCTGTTTCCATCACAGGAGGAGAAAGTGGTGGCATTCTAAAGCACTGGAAGTAATTTTGATTTTCTGTTTAGGGGCCATATTCATCATTGAGAACCTGGACTACGAAAGCTCCCATGAGTACTACCTGACTGTGGAAGCCACTGATGGAGGCACGCCTTCCCTAAGTGACGTTGCAACTGTGAACATTAACGTAACAGACATCAACGACAACACCCCAGTGTTCAGCCAGGATGCCTACGCAGCAGTGATCAGTGAAGACGCTGTTCTTGAACAGCCTGTCATTACGGTCCGTCCGTTTTCCCCGACAGTTTTCTTCCGGGTCTTTGCAAGAGTTTTTAGTGAGATTGATCCAGTTTTCGTAGTGGCTTTGCTTGAAAATAATTTGAAGATACAGAAATGTCCTTTGTTAGTCTAGTTACTGACTCTGTTATGAATAATTGCGTTAAAACAGCTGGCTAGCGATAGCAGAAGTTTGCTTAACAGACCCCTGTCCCTGCCTTACCCGTCTGCTAAACCAGAGCCTGGTATTTTCTAGGTTTTGGCAGATGATGCTGACGGACCTTCAAACAGCCACATCCACTATTCGATTATCGATGGCAATCAGGGCAGTCCGTTCACAATCGACCCTGCCAGGGGAGAAGTGAAGGTGACCAAACTTCTAGACCGGGAAACAGTAAGTGGAGAAATCTGACTTAAATTGTTCACAGATTATCAGATCAGCGGATGGAAGTGCCTTGTATCCACCTCTGCTGACATTTTGGGAAGTGTCAGAAGGGTCAAACCAGCCTTGTTCTCAGGACCTGACAAGCACTACAGAAATACTTCAAAAGCAGTTGCACTATGAAAATCTCCAGGATATGTGATGTGTTTCAGACTAATACGAAGTTTGGATAATAACAGTTTGTATTCAGGACGAAATTACCGTTGGTGTCAGTGTTTTGAGATGCTTCATGGAGGTAGACACTGGATGTGAAATAATGGCAGAGATTTGGAGAACTGTAGTGTTGAGAGATGCGGATTCCCCGTGAGGAACGACTTGAACACAGGATGGAGGGAGGCGACCAGGGATGTGTGTCGGGGATTTTATTCAGTTGTGCTGGAGTGGAGGGGTCATACCAGCAAGTGAGGGAGAAAAGTTGGATTAAGTGTTTCAGGAACAGATTAAGGGCCGCAGACAAAACCAGGTTGGGCCCGGAGCTGCAGGCAGTGGGCAGTTACCACTGCCTGTGAGTCTAGGTGAGACAATTCGGGCAGGTGGTTCTGGAAGACGAGTCCTTCACTAGGTCTCAGGGTTGCTCAGAGCAGTGAGAGACCAGGGAGGTGGGAGGACAGTGACAGTTCATCATTATGAGGCAGGAAGAGCCCGAACTAGGAAAGTAGCGGTGACAGTTGAATGAAAAGACAAACGCAGAAACTCTGTAAAGGAAATGGGACCCGCTGAGCTGAGGGAGCCGTGGTGGCTGATGGCGCAACTGTTTCAGTCTTGCGGTGACCGGCCGGTGCAGGGAGGTCGGTCGCAGGGTGTAAACTTAGCCTGGGAGAGGTGGTCGGATGTGGTTTTCCATTCACTGGTTTTCAGAGGAAAATGGCACATTGAAGTAAAATTATTCAGCCAGGATTTGGAGATTTAATCAAACTTAAGAGACTTGAAAGCACGGCTGTTACACCTGCCTCTGGAGATGATTAGGGAAGTGATCTGGGTATTGAGATAACTGTGGGCAGATGAGGAGAGAGGCAAGCCAGGCTGAACCTGCCTCTGCCCATCCCTCCCCCTGCCCCACTCCATCTATCCATCCACCCATCCACTTACTCTTCTGCTCCTACAGACGGGAAGGGAGCTGCCCCAGAGCAGGTGAAGTGAAGAAGTGAGGGAGCCTTGGTTTGGGGAATTAGAAGGGCATTGATGATAATACAGACTGTAATTTCAGGAGAATAGTGGCTAAATCGAGGAATTTGGGAAGATAGTGATGAGCTATTGCAGTCAAGTCTCAACTCTCTCTTTTTCTGACCTTTTATTTTTGAGCAGAGACTTTCCAAGAGATTCAGAAGCATGACTCTTGTGCTTAGGTTTGCAGTCCTGCTGGGCAGAACACGAAGAACTTCTCAAATCCTTTCATATACTAATGTCCATTGTGAGTGAGCAGAAGAGAGGCCGAAGGGTTCCCAAGCCAAGCTGCCCTTCTTTTGTTGGAATATCCTGCAGGACAACATCCTGCAGCACTGCTCTGGGGTTAGCCAGCTTCCTGGCCTTGTCCACTGCTAATTCTGGAGAAGAGGCTGCCTCATAATTCACTTAATTTTGCAGGAAGTCACGAAGAGGGAATCTTAAAAGCTGTAGACAGTTGCTGCGGTCCAGGTGTTGGGGAGGGTGGTCTGGAGTGTCCTGAGACATAGAAAATGACCGAGCAGCCGGGGGTGGGCGGCGGCTGGTGTCTGTCCTCAGACTTGTGGCTGAGAGTCACATTCGGGCCTTAGGGACATTGCCTTCCCTGCCATCACTAACGTGGCAGCCTTTGAGATCTGTTACCATGTTTTCTCATCATGTGTATTACTTTTCTGTCTTAATTTTTTGTTAGTCTGTGAGTTTTTAAACTTAGAACGGTTTAACAGAATGGGTATGTTTTTGAGTATCGTCAGGTTCTCAGTGCTCATAGTAACTTTTTCTGTTGGGCAAATACATTCCATTTCGCAGACAGTCAGTTGCAGGGTACTTGTCTGTAGGTTAACGAGTCGCCCACCTACAGGACACGGATGTGCCCCTCCAGGTGGGCAGAGGCACACTGCAGGGTGAGCCCTGTTCTCGGGGCTCGTGGAGATGACACGCATTCTCTCTGTCTCTTCCCCGGGAAGATTTCAGGTTACACGCTCACTGTGCAGGCTTCTGACAACGGCAGTCCCCCCAGGGTCAACACGACCACCGTGAACATCGACGTGTCTGACGTCAATGACAACGCCCCCGTCTTCTCCAAGGAGAACCACAGCCTCATCATCCAGGTGAGCTCCAGTCAGCGCCCCCCTGTTCACATGAGCTCCTTCAGTGGCCTCAGTTGTTCCTTTGAAGTTTCTTTCTTTTCCAAAGACTGCTTTTTAGAAAAATGGGAAGAGTGACATTACGGGGGTCTCCATCAATACTAAACGATGGGCCTTCCCCGGATGCTTTTCTCTCTCTTCTTTTTGTGCTTTGGTTTTTAAGCTGTTCTCGTAGCTTGATTCTTCACCCTTGCATTTCCTCCTTGGCCCTCCCTCCCCTCCCCCTCCAGACACCCATCCTGCCTCCCCCACCCCTCCCCCACCTCCCCCACACCTTTCTTCTCACCGCCCCTCCTTTCCGCCTTCTCCCTTCCCTCCTCCCCATCACTGCCACCCTCTCTCTCCTCCTTTCAGATGGAGCAGCAAAGTCTATTTTCTGTATGTTCTGTCTGATAGAAAGCATGCCTGTGCGGTGGGGTGGTGTTGACAGCTGTGTGGTTCCCTCACTCTGCGCAGGAGAACAAGCCGGTGGGGTTCCGCGTGCTGGAGCTGGCTGTGACCGACAGGGACTCCTCTCACAACGGCCCGCCCTTCTCCTTCAGCATCGTGGGTGGAAATGAGGATGGCGCGTTTGAAGTCAACCAGCAGGGAGTCCTCCTGACCTCAGCTGCCATAAATAGGAAAGTGAAAGATCATTACCTCCTGCACGTTAAGGTATGACAGCCTTTCTTTATGATTTTATTGTGGATTCCTGCTTTTGGTGGTTATCTTCTCAAATGTAAACAGTTTACGTTTCATGAGAAGACAAAACTGAATTAGAATGAGGGGTTTTTTTTGTTCTTTGTCAGATCTTTATTTTTATCCCAAAGCACTTTGAGGAGGGGCTTATTTATTTGTTCGGTGACTTTATCATAGACATTGGTGGAGCTGAATTTCAATATGAATCAGTGAAAAAGCCAAAAAGAGGTGTTTATCCTGTCCTTGATAATGCTCACATGGCGGATTAAGCATCTAACAATTGATAGAATTTTGGAACTCGAACAACAAAAATACATTTTAACTAAGAAGCTGTAAACAAAGATGAAGGTGATTTTTTTTCCCCTTTCCTCGTAGGTGGCAGATAATGGAAAGCCTCCGCTGTCGTCTCTGACGTACGTTGACATTAGGGTCGTTGAAGAGAGCATCTATCCTCCTGCGATCTTGCCCCTGGAAATCTTCGTCACTGCTTTTGGAGAGGAGTACTCGGGTGGTGTCATTGGGAAGGTCCACGCGACCGACCAGGACGTGTATGACACGTTAACCTACAGCCTAGACCCCCAGATGGACAACCTCTTCTCTGTGTCCAGCACGGGGGGTAAGCTGATCGCCCACAAGAAGCTGGACATCGGGCAGTACCTCCTCAACGTCAGCGTGACGGATGGGAGGTTTACGACGGCGGCTGACATCATGGTGCACATCCGACAGGTGACCCAGGAGATGCTGAACCAGACCATCGCTATCCGCTTTGCCAACCTCACCCCGGAAGAGTTCGTGGGCGACTATTGGCGCAACTTCCAGCGAGCTTTGCGGAACATCCTGGGTGTGAGAAGGAACGACATTCAGATCGTTAGTCTGCAGCCCTCTGAGCCACATCCACACCTGGACGTCTTGCTTTTTGTAGAGAAGTCAGGTGGCGCCCAGGTTTCCACAAAACTTCTTCTGCACAAGATTAATTCTTCCGTGACTGATATTGAGGAGATCATTGGTGTGAGGATATTGGATGTATTCCAGAAGCTCTGTGCAGGACTGGATTGCCCGTGGAAATTCTGTGATGAGAAGGTGTCTGTGGACGAAAATGTGATGTCCACTCATAGCACGGCCAGACTGAGTTTTGTGACTCCCCGCCACCGGAGGACAGCTGTGTGCCTCTGCAAAGGTAACACGCGGACGTCTGTGGAAACAGACGGTGCAGATACTTCACGAGCAGCCTCCGAAGGCTGCACAGTAAGGTCGTTTTCTTGAAGCTCCTATTAATTAGCTCTCCCCCCCTCCCCTCTTCTTTTTAAACAAAGATGGAAAATGCCCACTTGTGCATCATGGGTGTGAAGACAGTCCGTGCCCTGAAGGGTCTGAATGTGTCGCTCATCCCAGAGAGGAGACGTACAGCTGCGTCTGTCCAGGTGGCAAGTTCGGTCAGTGCCCAGGTGAGAGCTCAGTGATTAAGAATGCTTTTTTTTTTCTTTTTTTTCAAAAAGTGACTTGCAATGTTTCTTACCATTTTCTTCTTTGTTGGAGTTCATAAGGATTGTAAAGTGTGTTTATTGTAACAAGTCGGACATAGAGATGATGAATAAAGTAGTAACTTTTTCCCTCCTCTTCAACTCACCTGAGTTAATAATTTGATGTTCTTCCTTCTCTGTCCCCAGAGCTCACGTAGAGACACAATCCCATGTGCACAGACTTACTGTTCTTTTTCTCTCACACTCTGCTTTTTTTTTTTTTAAAGAAGTTAAAAAGTGATCATATCTAGCATAGTCCTCTTTCCCTCTGCTTAGCGGGATATTATGAGCATCCTTCCAAGCCCCAGTGCTTCTCGGTGGCTGCACAGCCTTCCCTGGCTTGGCTGCACCACCGTTCATTCAGCATTGTCCTCGTGTGTGGAGACTCAGGTTATGTCTTCTTATGTGAAAAGAAGAATCTTCGTGCGTGTGTCCTCACGTGTTGGTGCTTTCATTTCTGTGCAGCAGATTGTAAGACTAGGACTCAGCTCTGTCAGAGATGAAGCACCTTTTTAATTTGTAAATATACTAGTATATTAGTTTCCAAAAAAGTGGTACCCATTCCTGTTTCTTCCACTCATGTGTGAAGGTCTCATGCCCCATTCTCTTGCCAGTGTTGAAGGTTTCCAATAAAAAAAACACATTCCGCCATCTAATGGGCATGAAATGATTATCTGATTATTTTAATTGCATTTTTCCTAGCTATTTATGCAAGGTGTCTTTTCATTTACTCCTTGCCTGTTACCACGTCCTCTTCTGTGACTGGCCTGTTCATACGCTTTGCTTCATTGTCTGGATTATTTGTCTGTTTGTTCTTTTTAATGTGTGGAGCTCTTCGTGTGTTACGAGTATTAACATGATCTGCATCCTGCTCTCTGATTACTGATCTTTTGATTTGTTTAATTTTTATTTTGTCGCTTCTGCGTAATTTTACATCACACTTTTCATCTCTGGATTGATATTATCTTCATCGTTTTTGAAGAGTGAGGATTGTTTTATATCTTGAAAGAGAGGGTCTCCCAAACCACCTTGAGACTATATAAATATTTTCCTAGATTGTTTTCTAGTAGTTTATATTGGATATTTTATGTCTAGATCTTTCATTATTTTAGAATTGATTTCTCTGTGATGCAGTAGTCTAATCTACCTAGATCTTTCATTATTTTAGAATTGATTTCTCTGTGATGCAGTAGTCTAATCTACTCTCTCCAAGTGGAGATCCAGTCGTGCTGCACTCTTTGTTAAGCAGATAGACATTTCCCACTGAATTCAATGTTATACTGTTACAATCTTGGGTTCAAAACTTGGATCTGTTGGGGTGGGGGTAGATTTGTTCACCCTCTTCAGAATATGGTTAAACTTGGATCTGATTTATTTTTTCCTCCGTGATTCACAGGAAGTTCATCCATAACGTTTACTGGGAACAGCTTTGTGAAATACCGTCTAATGGAAAATGAAAACAAGTTGGAGATGAAGCTGACCATGAGGCTGCGGACGTATTCTGCTCACGCGGTTGCCATGTATGCTCGGGGGACTGACTACAGCATCTTGGAGGTGAGCACTTGTGCATGTTTGTACCTCCGATCGTGGAAGGCTCTAGAAACATAAATTCTGTTTTATGTTCAGATTTTCTGCTTTTGGAAAAAAAATAAAATCAGCATAATGAAGTGGCTGAATTCTACATTCAAATGGTTCGTTGATACCCACACTTAAGTTTGGGGGGTGAAAGTTCGTGGGATGAAAAGCTCTTTTTGCTCTGCAATAACTTAGAGATTTACTTCTATTTTTTAGAAACATTTTTAGTTACCTGTGACAGCTACATTCAGACTCTAAGTGACATTACACCTTATTAATGTTAGAGTTTACAGGGAGATCCTCCATATGCTTGAAGTGATCATTGGCTTGCCTACTGTTTTTTTCAAAGCATGATTCATTTTTGACTTTTGATATTCCCTAATGCTGTTTTTGGCGGTGGTTCAGTTGATGGTTAGTTATCAATTGCCTGCACGATGCCTTTAGGATGTGCAGTTGGCACTTGATATCCCTAAAAGGTCCGTTCTTACCAGGTCATGTGCACAGTGAACAAACGAGCACATTCTCTGTAGCACTTCAGCGCGAGGCCTTGCTGAGTTTCTGCCTTCCATCACCAAACACACGTCTTCGTTAGGTGTTTGATCAGAAACTGTCCTTGCAGGCTGTGTGAGAGTAACGTGACCAGTGATTGTTTCCGTCACAGATTCATAACGGGAGACTGCAGTACAAATTCGACTGTGGGAGCGGCCCCGGCATCGTCTCCGTGCAGAGCATCCAGGTCAACGACGGACTGTGGCACGCAGTGTCTCTTGAAGTGAACGGAAACTACGCCAGGCTGGTTCTGGACCAAGTCCACACGGCCTCGGGCACGGCCCCGGGGACACTGAAGACCCTCAACCTGGATAACCACGTGTTTTTCGGTGGCCACGTCCGTCAGCAGGGCTCCCGGCACGGTAGAACCCCCCAGGTTGGCAGTGGCTTCAGGGGTTGTATGGGCTCCATTTATTTGAATGGGCAGGAGCTCCCCCTGAACAGCAAACCAAGGAGCTACGCGCACATTGAGGAATCGGTGGACGTGTCCCCGGGGTGCTTGTTAACAGCCACAGAAGACTGCTCGAGCAACCCTTGCCAGAACGGAGGCGTGTGCAACCCCTCCCCGACTGGAGGTAGGCTTCGCAAGGGCGTGTTTTGTACGTGTTACACCTGCATGCGCTCAAGGGGCAGTTCCCCACGGGTTTCTGTTTTTCCCCTTTTTATTCGGTCGGTTTTGTCGCACAAGCGTCAGTGTGGCATCTGCGTGGCCGGAGAGGTGTTCGAGCCACGCGGGAGCTTAGACGTGGTCCTGAAGCAGCTGCAGGGCCAGTGTCTCCCCGCTGGGCTGCAGACACGCTGTGGCATGTCCATTCTGCACCAGTAGCCGCAGGCAGCCACGGCGGATCCTGGACTCTGCTTCCAGCAGCATGGACACTGCCCCGGGGGGTTAGAATGGGGTCCTTTGGTTCTTCTCAACGCCTCCGGGGATCTGATGGCCCAGCAAGGGGACAGGCTCGCTCTACACAGGAGTGGGAGTGTGGCATTCCAGAAGGCCTTGGGCCCCTCATAAATTATGATGAACTCAAGCTAATTATGAGTTCTCCCTTCAGTTCTTTGTTTTGGTGTTACCAGCAGTGGAGGTTCTGCTGAGAACTCTTTACCCAGAGGGACTGGGAACTTTACTAGGTTTTACAGATCTTGGTGAGCTAAGTCTTCACCTGCTTAACCTAAATGTAAACACGGTGTCCTAAGACTTTCTGAGCCACTGAATGACAGGACTTTGTTGTTCCCTTTCGCTGGCTTAGGTTATTACTGCAAATGCAATGCCTTGTACATAGGGACCTACTGTGAGGTGAGCGTCAATCCGTGTGCCTCCAACCCATGCCTGTACGGTGGTACGTGCCTCGTGGACAATGGAGACTTCGTTTGCCAGTGCAGAGGGTTGTATACTGGGCAGAGGTGTGTCTGTTTTTCTTAACTTTCATCGTTAATTGTAGCATTAAAATGTCTAATGTAATCACGTACATAAAATGTCTACATTTGTTCATGTTTTCTGTTTTGCTGTATTTGTTTGCTGTAGAAAGATCAAGGTTTATGCTTATTTTTTCCTTATTTTTTAGATGCCAGCTTAGTCCATACTGCAAGGATGAACCCTGCAAAAATGGTGGGACATGTTTTGACAGTTTGGATGGTGCTGTCTGTCAGTGTGACCCAGGTTTTAGGGGAGAAAGGTAACTGGCTT
This sequence comes from Camelus dromedarius, assembly GCF_036321535.1. NCBI lineage: Eukaryota > Metazoa > Chordata > Mammalia > Artiodactyla > Camelidae > Camelus > Camelus dromedarius. The sequence continues at coordinate 25,130,454 of NC_087457.1, forward strand.
TTTTCAGGATTTATATTTGTACCTCTCTTTCGTGTCACAATGATTAGCAGATGCAACAAAACTTTATTTGGACTACACTGCTTCCAAATTTGAATTCAGAGCTCCTGTTGGCTCCCTGAATAATTTATCTTTTCATCTTTAAAAGAAGGAAATATTGAGCAGATGAATATAATATTATAATGCTTGAATAGTATATGCTTGCATATGTAATGTTTCCATACTTTAGAAATATTATTTATAAATAGAGAATGTATGGGTATTTGCAAGAAGTGGATGTTTGTGGAATGCATAAGATTGTGGTGTTTTTAAAGCAGACACCTATGGATTTGTTACCCATCTCTCTTCGAGGGTGAGGGTAATGACGTTTTTTCATCATTTATGTAGCATCTCAAACGGTCCTCAACTCTCTCATTATATTTTGTGAGCCTTCCGTAATCCTGAGAGGTGATCATTTTTTTCCAAGTGAAGAAAATGAGGCGCTGAGGTGCTTGGTGACCTTGAAAGGACAGGCTTTTAGTTCCAGATGTCTCTTCACCTTAGACTTTCCACCAATTCAGTTTAAAAAATTCCCCAGTGCATGTTATCTATAAGTGCCTAGTGCTGTCCATTTAGAAACGCCTTCATCATGTCAGTCTTGTTCGAAGGCTTGAAGTGTGACCTGCTGGCAGGGATTCACATGATGTCTTACTCCAGTGGTGGATGTGGTCTTGAATTTGGCCGTCAGTCACGTAGTCTTCATTCCTAACTCTGCCTTCCTGGTTCTAGTCAATACTCAGTATATTTGATGAATTATCTCAGTAATCAGAATGCTCATGCCAGGTGAGCATAGAGGATGGAAAGTGGATACATTTTATTACAGGGGGAAGGGTTTGAGAAGTGTCAGGTAGATCTGTACCGGTACAAAATATGTCCACTGGGGAAGGCAGAGGGGTGGGGACTTGCATGTGGACGATTCTGGTAGGACAAGGAGCTGAAGGAGGTTTTCAACAGGGAGACACATTTAAAGATGGGAAGCAAGGATTCTTCTAGGTTTTCACATGCTTTCTGGATCTGTCATAACCCCACACAGGAACATTCTCAGAGAAATCTAATAAAGCCTCTTAGAATACACATATCAATGTGCCCATTCTAAGTTTCTGGATCAGAAATCAAGACAAACTGAGGTTTAGCCTGTGAGTTTGACTTAGTAACCTGTGAAATCCTTAGAAAAATGGCAGTTAAACATCACCTCGACGTAATGTTCATTGCCCACTCGTACAGAGCACAGAACCAAATGGTGAATTACTCCAGAAAGGGTTTGTGTGTACTTACGGTTGTCGGACTGTTGTTCCTTGGTGGTTTGACATATTTGGCTCCATTCTGGGTGGATCTTACTAAGGAGGGAGTAGGCGTTAGTGTCTGAGATGTACAGGCCAGGCCCATCCTGATTCGTGTCACAAAGGCCTCTCTCCTGAGTCTGGGCTGTCCCAACAGGTGTCAGAGTGACGTGGACGAGTGTGCGGGGAACCCCTGCCGCAACGGGGCCCCTTGCGAGAACACGCACGGCTCCTATCACTGCAACTGCAGCCACGAGTACAAAGGGAGGCACTGCGAGGACGTGGCCCCCAACCAGTACGTGTCCACGCCGTGGAACATCGGCCTGGCCGAGGGGGTCGGCATCGTTGTTTTTATCACGGGGATATTTCTGCTGGTGGTGGTGTTTGTCTTCTGCCGCAAGATGATAAGTCGAAAGAAAAAGCAGCAGCCGGAACCTGAGGACAAACACTTGGGACCCAGTGCCGCATTCCTGCAGAGACCGTACTTTGATTCCAAGCTAAATAAGAACATCTACTCCGACGTCCCACCCCAGGTGCCTGTCCGTCCTATTTCCTACACTCCGAGCATCCCAAGTGACTCTAGGAACAACCTTGACCGAAACTCCTTTGAAGGGTCGGCTATCCCCGAGCACCCCGAGTTCAGCACCTTTAACCCCGAGTCGGTGCACGGACACCGCAAGGCCGTGGCCGTCTGCAGCGTGGCCCCCAACCTGCCTCCCCCGCCGCCTTCCAACTCTCCTTCCGACAGCGACTCCATCCAGAAGCCCAGCTGGGACTTCGACTACGATGGTAGGAGCAGCTCCTTTCACCTCCATCAGGAAATCTCTTCCTGGTGCCTGAGCCCCGGCTGAGCGCTGTGGCTGTGATGTTATCCTGATTGAGAAATTGCATCCAGTCGTGTTCCAGTTCACCTGGAAAGATCCCTTCATTTTGGGGATTGATGTGGGTTCTCAACTCCAATTTGGGAGGATTATTATCACAAAAATATTGGGGGGGCATTTGCATGATGCAGGTTTTTTCAGACATGGCCAGAAGAAGTGACAGTATTTATATTAGTTGCCTGACTAATATATTTGATGCTTTGAAAAAGGTCTGTGTACCACTTTCAAACAAAATTTTAATTCCCCAGTGTTGTCTCATGATATCCGCAGGCAAGTTTATTGCGAATTTCTTTTCTGTGATTCTGCAGGAATATTTGTCAGTTTTGGGTTTTTGTCTTTCATCCGATGCTTCTCTTTTTTCCTCTTAATTGTTCTATTACATCGGTCTCTGGCAGCCTTTGGGTCACGCGGGCTTTGGGTCAGGATACAGCCGGGAACAAAGCAGTCTTTGCCTTCATGGAGCTGAACTGTCTGTCGTCTCCTCCTTTCAGCCAAAGTAGTGGATCTGGAGCCCTGTCTCTCCAAAAAACCGCTGGAGGAAAAGCCTTCTCAGCCGTACAGTGCCCGGGAAAGCCTGTCTGAAGTGCAGTCCCTGAGCTCCTTTCAGTCGGAGTCGTGCGATGACAATGGTGAGTGAACGGAAGCTTGCGCGCTCGGGCTCGCCCGCTCACTGTCCACAGCCCTGTTCACGCGAGGTCATAGAATCACGTGGGCGCGCCCAGTGCCCCGGTCGGGTCTCAGATTGTTGTCACGTTTCACTTCGGACCCCCGTTAAGCAGTGCCTTGGACATCCTTGCATGAACATCCGCTGGGGAAAACACCTAAAATGTTCCAAATGCTTAGGTATTTGAACCGTAGCAACTGCTCGGTAATAAGGAAGAAAATATAATTAATTGACAGATAATGTCTATCCGATTGGTTAATTCCGGATTGACTTTTTTTTCCATGATAGTGAATATTATAGAAGTTTTGTAGGTTTTTTAAGAAACCCTTGTCACAGCTTCCTTGAGCATGCCCCACGCGCACAGGCTCACACCCCTGCACCCCTGGGAGGAGATGTTGGAGCCTGAAATGTTCGCCTTCAGTAGCACCTGTGGTATTACAAGGTCTCATTTGTCTCTCCCCCCGACTCCCCTGCGGCCTCAGCTCGCATTTGGATCAGAGCGTACTGACTGAGAGCACAGTTTAAGAGATTGCTAGTAAGTTTGATTATATTTCTAATGAAGAAAGTTTGACAGTGGGATCTTTGGTGCCAGTTACGTTAATCTGATTTCCTAGGGCAAACTGCGTTGGTAACCAGCTTTGCCGTCTTAGCACATACCAGTAGAGAAAACTGTCAATATTCAGTAACACAACGGAGTGCGTGTACAGTGGAAATTTTTGAACGTCAGAATTAGCCAGTTTGACTGTAATTTATTTTGCATAAAAATGCATGTGTAAACATTTAAAATATTTTATTGATGGAAAGAAATATCTCACTAATAATTATTTTGGTTATCTCTATATCCACAGTAATCTTGTCCATAATAGACTGCAGTCCTTTTCCAAACTAAGGACATTCCATTCATTCCTGAGCCATTTCAAGCATGTTATGTATGACATCAAAGTACACCTGTGTTTATTTTTTAGTAATGACGTCTGTGAACCTAGCTTTGCCTATTAAGCCAACAACAACAAAATACGATTATTTCTTTCATCAGGTTTAATTCTAAAACGTTAGAGTTGCCAATTTGTGTAATTATATCTTAGTCCTTAAACACTCTTCATAAATACATTTTGGAATTTTGTCAGTATTTTATTTCTTTTCCTAGTTTTTTTTTTCCATTGGAACATCATTCTTAATACTCCTGAATACTTTTACTAAACTATAGTTAAATTAGTTATGAACATTAATTGCCAGATAATACAATGTGAGGAAAAAAACATATCCAGGAGTATGTGTATGTTAGTCTTTATCATAATTTTAATTATCAATCATAAGATTAAACTCTGTATCAGGGGTGTATTTAGTTTATGTTTTGTTTTCTAAGGCTGTTGTAATAGGTAACTACAAACATAGCTGCTTAAAACACGATGAATTATTTATCTTCTGGTTCTCTCGGGTGGAGCTCTAGCGCGTGTCTCTGTAGGTTAGAACTAAGGTGTCAGCAGGGCTGCCTCCTTTCTGGAGATTCCAGAGGAGAACCTGTCTCCTCCACCTTGTCCGGCTTCTGGAAGTGCCCACATTCCTTGGCTCATAGCTTATTCCTCCATCTTTCAAAGATGACAACATTGCATCTCACTGGCCATTCTTCTGTTGTCATATCTGCCTCCAATCATAGCTGGGAAAGTTTCTGTCCTTTTTAGAACCCTTGTGATCACACTGGGCCTGCACAGATTATTCAGGAAAAGCTCCCCATCTCAAGACCGTTAACTTAATGCCATCAGCAAAGTCCCTTTTGCCAAGGATGGTCACATGCTCACAGGTTCCCAGGATTAGGATGTGGACATCTCTGAGGGCCATCCTTCTGCCTGTTACATGCATACTTACTTATCTTGGCATAGATGCTTCAAAACAATTCAAATCACGAATGAAAAGAGAATTTACACAGGAAACAGCCAGACAGTCTGCATTTCTCTGCTGGTATGTTAGCTCACCAGCTGTTAATGCGTCTGAAAAAAAGACAAGAAAATTGGGGTGGGAGTACATAGAACAGAGACAAAGCCATTTTTGTATTTATATTGCGTATTTTACCTGGTTATCTAGCTCTTAATTTTTTTTTCTTGGGAACAATGTATGAGTTTATTAAATGGACCCAGAGAATTGGCTTAGCAAGTATTTGATTCTTTGAATGTGAAGTCTTTTGTCCATGGGATGTTAAAATAAAGATTGTTTTGTCATGATTTGTTTCATAATTTTAATTGTGAAACAAATTTATAGCTAAAAAATTTTTTCCTAGATTACAATATAATGTTTACTCTGTTCCTTTGATGAATAATAACAAATATATAGCTTGATTAGAAAAATCTCTGAGACATGTAAGGAACAGAGTGCAGGGGTCGTGCATAATTATATGATGTAGTTAAAATATTCACATTTTTAAATTACAAGGTTGAAATTATATAATCAAGAAGTCCTATTTAATGTACTGTTTCCTAACTAACTGAAGATTTTCCTAATTTACTCCTTTTGTACCTTTTTACAAGCTTCCATAGTGACTGTAATACACCTTGTCAATGCTGTAGTTGACATGGTGACTAAAGAAGGTACAGTCATGTGTGTGCTCTGTGTCTGTGTTCACAGTGACCGTCCCTGGAGTTGTGTGTTTGTGCCTATTATAGTGCTAGAAAAAGTCCTTCTGTTATGGTTCTGAGGAGGTTGAGTACTTCTGTTTTGTGCAGTGTGTGTATTCATTATTCCAGGTACATTGCAAAAATACGTTTATATTTGTATATAGTCTTTGTGACTTCTTGCCATTCACAGTGAACTTTCACAGATGCCAGATGTCACCCATAGGGTCTTCACAGCTGCCTTTATATGACCCGATACTGAGAAGTTAGAGATAATTCTATCCAAAAATATTTTTAAATATAAAAAATTCTCTTCATATGGATAGGAGTAAGACTTAATAGCACACAGCTTTTATAATTACCTGTAACCAACTCTTCCCTTTTGGGTTTTCCCTGAGTATGATCAAGGAAATTGTAGAAGGTATATTTTTATATTTGGTGGAGTGAAAATCATTTAATATGAGGCTTTATCTGTTCAAAATGATAAGAACTACCTGCCTTATTTTAAGTTAGCCATTTATCAGTGCACTGAAATTCGAGCAATCACGTGCAGACCGCACAGGCATTTCCAGATTGTAAATCAGATCTCCGGAGGGCTTGTTAGAAGCCGGGTAGCGGGGGCCCCAGCCCCAGGGGTCATGATGGCGTAGATCTGGGTTGGGCCCTGAGAATTTGTGTTTCTAACAAGCCCCCAGTTAATTCTCGTGTTACTGGTTTAGGGAATCACACTTTGAGAACTACGGCATAGATCACCAAGAGAACATAAAGCTCAGGGGCCCTTTTTGCTCAGACAAGTCTGTTGTCAGGATTTAGGTGAGAAGAAGGATGCTTTCAAGGCAGATTTGATAGGGTGGGCGGGGGCGCGGTTTCAGTGTTTACCAGTTACAGTTACTGATGAGAGTAACACTTACTTCCCCAAGATGTACCATGTCTTTTGCTTGGTGAACCAGAAAGTCAAATGTATTTTGTCTAGTGACTTCTAGTTTTCCTATGATGAAATTCTAGTGTTTCAAATATTGACAGAGTTTAAAGAAGCAGAATGTAAACAGTTATTTCATTGCAATCTCCTTCATTAAAAAAAATTGTCATATTAAATATAAATTGAGTTTAAAATTGGAAACTAGTTTAAATTTAAGAATTATTGAGTGCCTGATTAGTAACCATAGTTATTAATCCTGTTGTTTTTTTTAATTTAAATCCTGTATTTTTACGTTTTTTGCAGGCTTTTTAGAATAAAAAAAGATACGTGTTAGCTAAATACTCGCTTATCATTTTTTTAGAATCACCACAATTTTTTCAGTTTTTGATTTGAATTCCTGGAAGAGAACCATCAGTCAAGTCTTATTTGTTCCAAATGACTTTATCTCATGGGTTTTCAAGAACATCATTGAAAGAACATAAGAAAACGTTGACCTTGTTTAGAAAATCACTCATCACTGTGATTCCTGCTTCCCCAGTAACGAGAGTCATGCTGATGGCCAGCAGTCAGTGCTTGACCTGCGTTACTGATTAATCCTCATAATAACTAAGGGGTTCCCACCCCCTTTTCAAAGATAAGAGCCTGCCGCTCTGGCTGGGTGAGCAGCCTGTCCCCGGGGTCCCGCGACTCCCGGCACCTTTCTGGGCTTCGTGCTGGAGTCCTGGGTGTAAAAGGAGAACTCTGAGAGAGCAGGGGTTGCTACAGCTTCGGGTGGGCCCAGGTTCAGTGCAGCCAGGGGCGTTCAGTGCAGGCAGGGTGGACAGTGTCAACGTAAATCATATTCCAAATGGGCATGGTTTGGAGAGATTTTCTTTTAGCTGTTTGTAAGTAAATGTGTTGGTGGTTTCTGAGTTGAACAGACACGTGAAGGCTATGTTGTGCTGTAAATAAAGCGTGTCCCCTAAGTAGCTGCAGCTTATGTATTTGGATCATCGCCTAAGTGGCCTGCTGTTACTGAGCCTTAGGGGGGAAAATGACTTCATAGCACTTCTCCATAAAATGAGGGTGTCATTTCAATTCCTTATCAATTTATGTTTCATTAGCGCCTACAGACTTCATGTTAATTATTCCTAACAAAGTCCTGTGTTTTCAGGATTAGCCTGCCAGAGACCAGGGAGAGAAAGTAAAACCATGTCTGAGTTTCCTGGCAGAGTCTCATTCATTGTCACTCATCTTTTTGCTCCACTCCCACGTCCCATTTTATCCGTGCTGCACAAGTTTCTCACCATTTGGAATTTTCACGGATAATGGTTGACAGGCACAGTCCATGGCTGACTGGGCCTCGGAAAACAGTTCCTGTCATGTTATGTACTTAGCTTTATTATTGCCTTTTCAGCCGTCTTTCTCTTTTAATTACACGTGTTTTCTTTTCTCTCTACTCTGCCACCAAAAGAGTCTTTGGCTGCTCCTGACCTCAGCAAATCAAGAGGTGACTTATGCATGCCAGTTGTTCACTGATACTCGCTAGAGCAGATTGGCACAGCTCTGACTTGCTTCGCGTGTTTGCACAGTAACTAGTACCTGGTTGTTTGTGCCTGCATCCTAAACGCCGACTGCCTCACCTTTTCCTGCAAAGGATTTCAAAAATCCTCAGAGGGTGCAGGGGTGGGAACTACCCCCAAATTGGGAGGGTTTTTTTTTTTAATAATTACACTTTTATGTAGTTGAAAATGATCCTTAGTCCTTTTTAAAATAACAAAAATTTGGCTGTTGTAGTTTTTCAAAAACTCTGTTATATTTTTCAGGGTTTGATTGCATTTTGCTTGATTTGGAGGCATGCTTTTCATATGTCACTATATTAATATAATTTGGTGGGGTTTTTAGGGCTGATGAAAAAAGTACAATTTTTAATATTAAGCATATGACGTTATTATAAAGGAAATTTTTTTTTAATTTTAGCATGCTAAGATTACTTTTGTTATTTTAAAGACTCGCATTACTTAGCATTTTTTAAATGACAGTGCAGATTAAGTAACATTTGATACTTTGATTTGATAAAATAAATAGAGACTTCTTTCTGAAAGGACAAAACTCTACTGATGTCCTGAGACTGAACTAATGCTCTTCTTCGTGAAGGGGTTCTAAATTACAGAACGAAAGCTGAAAGGATGATTGGAATCATTTGAAGAAAAGTGCATGTGATGTAGCCGCTAGCACACTGCTTCTGTTAAAACTTCATTTCTTTGAATGTTAGGTACTTACGTTAACTGTAAGTCCACGTTTTAGAAGCAGAGCCTAATTCGTAGAGGTTCTTAAAACTGGTTCGAGATGGGAGGCTGTCTTCAAGCAGAGACCAGGGGTTTCCAAAGTGCTGTGACCCGCCATGTGCGGGGACGCCTGCGCACTGTGCCTGTTGCATACGCTGAGCTCTTTTTTCCGTGGCACAGATGCTCGGGAGGAAAACACATTGAAATCTGTTTTCTTCTCTGCCAAGGGTATCACTGGGATACGTCGGATTGGATGCCAAGCGTTCCTCTGCCAGACATCCAGGAGTTCCCCAATTACGAGGTTATCGATGAGCAGACACCCCTGTACTCGGCAGACCCCAGCGCCATCGATACGGACTACTACCCTGGAGGCTACGACATCGAAAGTGATTTTCCACCGCCGCCAGAAGACTTCCCCGCGCCCGACGAGCTGCCGCCCCTGCCTCCGGAATTCAGCGATCAGTTTGAGTCCATACACCCTCCTAGAGACATGCCCGCCGCCGGGAGCTTGGGGTCTTCGTGGAGAAACCGGCAGAGGTTCAACTTGAACCAGTACCTGCCCAGTTTCTACCCCATCGACGTGTCTGAACCTCAGAAGGCAGGCCCTGGTGAGAACAGTACTCGTAGAGAGCCCTGCAGCCCGCCGCCCCCGGGGTACCAGAGGAACTTTGACGCCCCCGCTGTAGAAAGCCTGCCCTTGTCCGTGTACGCCGCCGCGGCTTCCTGCTCCGACGTGTCCGCCTGCTGCGACGCGGAGTCCGAGGTCATGATGAGTGACTACGAGAGCGGGGACGACGGCCACTTCGAAGAGGTGACGGTCCCCCCGCTCGATTCGCAGCAGCATACGGAGGTCTGACGCTCAGACTCCCCCCAAAGTGCCTGAACTTCCCTGAACCTAGAGGTTCTCTCCGCGCTCTCCTGCGTTGTTCTCTGCAGCAGTGCTTGCGCGCTTTTTTCGGTGAGCTGCAATGAGCATGGCTGCACTGAATCCCGCGCCTCCTGACCTGTTAGCCATCTCCGGTGTCCCGACCTACTGTCATGCGACGAGACCTACGTCCTCTGGGCCATTTCTGAACATCGTTCTGTATTGACATCTGTCTGTGTTAAAATAATGCAACGAAAATCAGTCGTACTATCTTGTTAGCATGATTCATGTATTTATATAGATTCGATTATTTTAATTTTCCTGCCTTTTTTTTTTTGTAAATTTTATGTACAGATTTGATTTTTCATAGTTTTAACTAGATTTTCAAGCTATTTTGTGCTATTTGTTTTTGACTGGATTTTGGTGGTGTTAGTGTCATTACCTAGCACCCTGTTGTTTTTTTGTTTTTGTTTTTGTTTTTTTTTAATATAACCAGGGTTTCATTATATGTCCTTTTCAGCTAAAATATGGCATTTCGTTAATACATTTCAATATAGTCATTCATTTCTAGCTGTACATAGGATGAAGACAGATCTGGTACATGGACATGTCTTAAATAAATGGGTTGCTGTATTTTAGAATTACAAACATTTTTCATTACTGGAAAGTGTACTGGGGACCTTCTGCATACCTGTTTAGAACCAAAACCACCATGACACAGTTTTTATAGTGTCTGTATATTTGTGATGCAATGGTCTTGTAAAGGTTTTTACTGAAAACTACCATTAGCCAGTCTTTCTTACTGACAATAAATTATTAATAAAATACTTTAGCTTTACTGCCTGTTTTTCTTCCATATTTATGCTCCTGTTTAGGATTCAGTTAATGAATTGAGAAAGAAGGAAGGATGGAAGGATGGATGGATGGATGGATGGATGGATGGATGGATGGATAGATGGGTGAAAAGATGGATATAGCTTCTTTGACTTGAATGTGGAAAGTCTTCCAATGGCCAAAACTAGGCTGTACTTACAGTTGTTGCCACAGGGTGGCAGTAAATGGCCACTTGATTCTGCTCAGAACTAAAGGTATAAAGGCAAATAGTGCTCTTTTCTATAATAAATATTTTCCTTTGGAAATGTCAAAATTTTTCTTACACATCTTTTATTTTATTACTGTTTCTCAGCCACAATTTAAATGCTCCTATGGTTTTCACTTATGATTTAAAGCAAAACCAAAGTTTCTATGAAGCATTTTATCTTCCTGTTGTCAAAGATGTCTATATGATTTAATTTTGCTGCTTTTAAGAAGTTTTCAATTTTTCACAGAATTCCTAACATTAATGTCTTTCTTAAAAATCCAATATTAATGTCTTTATATATTCATTTTTGTTCCTCTTCAGGGCAGATTTCTAGATATGTGGGTTATTTGTTTTCAAAGTATTGAATATAATATAACAACATTCTAGACATAAGACAACAAAAAAGCTGGAACAGGCATTCTTAGATATTCTTCCCACCGAGTTAGTGCTCTGCTGTGGTCTTTCTATGACAATGTTCTTCTCATGCCTGTTTCATGTCATGGCACGTGCAGAAGATGATAATATTTTTGTGGTCCAGTAGCATGAAAGGACTAGGCTGCTCTCAACCAGAGGTTCCAGGTATGTTTTACGATGCCCCGGGGTCCTTCCAATTGCCCAGAGGGCAAGAAGGTCAGCATCTCAGTGCAAGAACTCTGGATAATCTTGCTCTTTTTTCTCTTCCTGTGAATTTATTTCCATGAAAAGTAAAATCTAGGTAAGAACCAATCATCTTCATTAAATTAGCCTTAATTTCCATTTAATCTTCAGGGACTTTTTATAAATATAGCATTTAGGTTTATAAGCTATCCAACCTGGAAAACTCTCGCAGCCCTCGCCAGCCAGCGAGCCCAGTCTTTTTTCAGTCGATGGGTTCCCTTTAGCGGCCATCTCCACATTCACCAGGCTGCGCAGTCTGGTCAGTAACTTTGTGAAGGTCAGTGCAGGCTGTCCTTTCTCTTTTGCAGACTGGCATTCATTCTGCAAACTTTCTGATTGCTCTTCATCTAAGACATGAAGTTCAATTTCAATTAGTGTACCAGCTGAGAGCGCGAGTTGTTCGTCAGAATTTAATTTCCTCACCAGCAGTTTACTGCCTCGGCAGCAGACAGAATGAGCCACTTGAAAAGAATGACAAGTAATTTTTTCTCCCAAGAAAATCTCTGCTCCTGTGAACACTCAGGCAATTAAGGCACTTGTCACTGTGCTATTGGAAAGCGTGGCCATAGACAAGGCTCCACATTCAGATGATGCTGGATGTAGAGGAGAAAGACGGTGTGTAACAATTGAATGATAATGTCATGGGACCAAATATATCTTGGAAAGAGCTAATAGTGCAGGGTCTCCAAGGAAGAGATGGTAAGTATGAACTCAGTGATTCCAAATCAGAGCTGTTACCCAATTATCTTAAGGAATGAAATGAAATTCTCAAAATGTCTAATGACTATTGCTGCCATTCATTTTAATGTTTATGGGTACTACCTAACAGTTTTAGGATGAGGGGAGAATGTCGGAAAAGGGACAAGTAATTACCCAGAGGGCATGTCCGTCTCTCATGCCTGTCTAAGACAGACGCGCTGTCCCACTTCTTTGCCAAATTTTAAGTGTTAACCCACCTGCAAATTAGGATAACAAACAAACATTTTTAAATGATGCTCTTCTCTTGTGATTTACATTTTTACCTGAAATGAGTATTTTTTTCTCTTCTTTCAAAGATAAGCATACTTTCAAATAGATGAACCTTATTAAAAGCACAAATTCCCTTAATTAAAAACTGGATATTCAAATATGCAAAAAGGTTCTCCAACTAAAACCGCTTATTGGACTGAGATAGTTTCTAATAATAAATACTCTGGAATGCTGAGTTTTTACTTCTAATGGGGAGCATGACAAAATTTTTAAATGCCCTCAGGTCACTGAGAAGTGTGGTTCTTCCAGGTAATGTCTCTGCTGTGGAATGATAGTGCGTCCTGATGTCCTCACACTGACTGACAGGGCTAGGTTTGTCCTTTACTTGCATAATTACAACCCTTAATGAGTCTCTGCTTCCTTCTACAAGCTTAGCAGTATAAGCCTTACCACCATGATACTGGGGAGCTCTGTGATTACCATCAGCCCCCTTTTATATAAGAGAAACTGAGACATTTGTCCATAATGACGAGGCTGGTACATGGGAAGCCCCCTTCAGCCTTGGTGGTCTGACCTCAGAGCCCACCCTCCTTACCAACACCTCCCCCTGCACCTGGCAGAAGGCCTCTTCATGCGGGTGGGATGTTCTGGGACTGGGTTGGACGGTCATCCACACCCCTGCTTAGGTAGCTGTACAATCTTCAGATTCAGTTGATTTCATGGATCAAAGTTCAGTCATTCTTATTCTGCTTTTTTAAGGGGGGCTGCTTCTTGATACCTGCACCCCAACATTTATAGCAGCACTATTTACAATAGCCAAGACATGGAAACAACCCAAACGTCCAACGACAGATGACTGGATAAAGAACATGTGATATATCAACAGAATATTACTCAGCCATAAAAAGCAATGAAATAATGCCATTTGCAGCAACATGGATGGACCTAGAGATCATCAGACTAAGCAAAATAAGTCAGACAGAGAGGACAAATAGCATATATCACTTATAAGTGGAATCTAAAATATACAAATGAACTTATTTACAAAACAGAAATAGTCTCACAGACATAGAAAACAAACTTACAGTTCCCAAAGGAGAAAGGTCAGGGGGATGGATAAATTAGGAATTTGGGATCAGCAGATACAAACTACCATATATAAATTAGATAAACAACAAGAGCCTACTGTACAGCACAGCACAGGGAACTACATTTGATATCTTGTAAAAGCCTATAATGGAAAAGAACCTGAAAAAGAAAAGATTTATTTACATACACACACACACACACACACACACACACACACACACACACACACACATACATATATGTATAACTGAATCACTTTGCTGTACACCTGAAACATAAATCAAATATATTTCAATTAAAAAAAACTAAAGGAGGGCTGCTTTTCAAACCAAAGACCCTCAGGGCACACTCTCAAATGCCCACACCTTCGGGCATTGGTGCCTTTTGAGTCACAGACTGAGTTTTAAATTGTGCCCTGCCATGGATGCTGTATGATGAGTGTTGGACCAGCTCCTCAGCTTCTACTTAGTCTCCTCAGCTGGAAAGGAGGAGTGACTAACACTGGGTAGGAGTGGTGTGGAATCAACACCGACAACCTGAAAGGGAGCTAATTACATTCCAAGTGTTCTGCGCGGAATCACTCTGAATCCATCCAGCAGCCCTGGCACAAAGTAGATGTTCTGTGAATGCTTTATTACTGTTGTGACTCTTTCTTCCCTCACTGCCATCCAGATTTTCAAATACGCATTTTAATAGTTTATTATTTTTTGATGCATCCCTTACATTTTTAAACATCCCTTAAGTGCCCTCGAGGGACCTGTTATAATTCAAATGAGTTTCCTAAACTACTAGTTTACATCATTTGATGAATTGACTCTAACGCCGAAGAGCTTTGGCCGTTTGAATCATTTTCCCACCAGTTCAGTGCCTTGAACCCTGGAGATTTTACAGGATGTGGGTGCAATGACGTCTCAAAATGCTACTTTTTGCTGTTCATCATCCAAAAATGATTTCTGAGTGTCTCCCCTAGTCAATGAAAGCCAGAAACGTTGTTTGCCATTCGGTGAAGGATGAAGAAGGTCAAGTCCCTGCTCTTCAGAGGAAATAAGATGAGAACATTCAGGGTCAAGTTCACAGCTTCCTACCCTGTGCCCTCTCATCCTACCCCCTGCTTCATTTAACAAAATAAAAATAGTCTCCCTTTCCCCTTGGCTCCGAGTACTTGTAGCCCCCCAACTGTGGGAACAAAGCACCAAGCCTTGGGCTGGAATGGTAAACAAGTTATAAAAAGCTGCAGACTCAGAGGTGAGAAGGCTGGTTAGCCAACGACGGGTAAGATCCCCAGAGCGGGGCAACCTAGGACAGGCACAGCCGCCTGAGTCCAAGAAGAATATTGTTAAGCAGCTGCTTCTCATACATTCCGCCCTGACAAGCTGTAAGGCTCGCTGGTGCCAGCAGGAACGTGATTTACCAAAACAAAGGGTCTTCTGACCTTGAGCCAGACGCTGCCTGTTAACCATTTCCCTTGTCGTTCTTCTTTGCTATATAAGACTGTGTAACTTAATAAAGCTTCAGAGTAGCCACCAGCTCTCTCCGCATATGGGGTGCATGTGTACATGACATCGCGACACCGACAGTACTAGTGCTCTGAGGCTCGGGTCCCCTTCCCCACTCTGCCCCTTGTCTCCTTCATTCACTCAGCTCAATTTACGTTGTGGGTTGCATTAACAAATATTTGTTTAATCTCCACCCTTAGCACATAAAAGTGAACAAAGCTTGCTTGTAAGTAGTCATGGCCTTTGCCTGAGGAAAAAAATACTTCAGGGTGGTCCAGGGTTGTGAGCTATGAAGCAATACATTTAATAAAAACAAAACTGTGATACTTAGCGCTCTTTTTTCTCCACTCCTAAAAAATCTCTAGTAAATGTTAATGCTGAAATAATAGTTATATGTTTGAAGCAACAGAGAGTAAATCAAAATCAGAGGAGTTTCCTCACTTACGAGTTTTCTGCCCGGTAACTTGAAACTCATGCAGCACGATTCTGATGCAGTCCTGAATGCCTGGAGAACCTCGGCCGGGACAGTAAGGAGGGCACAGGGATTAACTCTAAGTAGTTTTCAGGTGAAGATATAATCACAACACCATGGGTTTCTGAGGCTCTGATTGCTTCACAAAAGGACATATGAACACGGAGTGGAACCTCTTATCCTCCAGTCAACCTGGATAACGGGCCAAGGTTGATGCATCCCCACCCCTACCCCGACCCCCCACCCCTCCCCCCACTTGGAATGTTAATCCAGCCAAAGAGGTGGAAGGGGAAGTGATTTACTTGGGGAAATCTGCCTGTGTCACTGTGAAACCATCCGTATCTGTTCAAGCCTTTGCCTGGGGTGATCCCCATGTGTGTGCGTCCTTTCCTGGGACATGAGTGTGCCCACACACACACACACACACACTGCCATCTCAGCTCTGTGTGTGGCAAAACCTCTTATTTACACAATCGTACTTCCTGAGTTATTAATGTTCTGAAGTACTGAAATGTTTCAGAAGTACTCAGTAAATATTTGCCTTGAAATCACCCGTGGAATGCAGGCCCCCTGCAGAAACATGACTCCTATTTAGATCAAAGGGACTGGAATCTCCGACTAGGGGTTTAAGAGGAGGTCTTGGCCCCGCCAGAGAGGACCTCGTGGCTTGTATTCAGTGTTTCAATGAGGAAGAACCACACTGATTAAATCCTTGGTGAGTGTCTGTTGCTTTAAGTAGGAAAATTCTTTTTCTTTTTTTGCTTTTTTTAAAAATTTTATTTCAGATTTTTTTAATTGAAGTATAGTCAGTGTACAAGGTGGTGTCAATTTCTGGTGGACAGCATAATGTTTCAGTCATACATGTACATACATATATTCCTTTTCATATTCTTTTTCATTACAGGTTACTACAAGGTACTGAATGCAGTTCCCTGTGCTCTACAGTATAAACTTGTTCTTATCTATTTTATACAGAGTAATGTGTTCTGCAAATCTCGAACTCCCAATTTCTCCCTTCCCACCTCCTTCCTCCCGCCCCATAACCATAAGTTTGTTTTCTATGGCTGTGAGTCTGTTTCTGTTTTGTAATAAGGTCATTTGTGTCTTTTTTTTTTTCCCCAAGGTTCCATTTATAAGTGATACCATATGGTAGTTTTGTTTCTCTTCTGGCTTACTTCACTTAGAATAATGATCTCCAAGTCCATCCATGTTGCTGCAAATGGCATTATTTTATTCTTTTTTATGGCTGAGTAGTATTCTGTTGTATAAATATACCACAAGCTCTTTATCCAGTCATCTGTCGATGGACATTTATGTTTTTTCCGTGTCTTGACTATTGTAAATAGTGCTGCTATGAACACTGGGGTGCATGTATCTTTTCAAATTAGAGTACTAGGAAAATTTTTAATGACTACAGCCATGGGGATTTTTGCTCATGTGTGTGTGTGTGTGTGTGTGTGTGTGTGTGTGTGTATGTGTTTGCTCTCCACTTTATCACTGTAGCTGAGTACAGCAGGCAATATTAAAATTTGTATCTTTGTAGCCCCTTCTCCCTGACAACGGAAGTAAGAGGTGTTTTAACGTACTTAGCTCCTGTGTTCAGTCATTTATTCGATGGGTGGCAAGTACATTTATAAAGAAGTTAATGAGGCGATTCCCAACTTCACTTGCAAAACAGATCCCTCTCCACCAGTCTGCATGGACGGACCAGCCTCCTTCCCCTTCTGGTCAGCCTGAGTCCTTTCCCTGCACACAGGATAAATAAGGACAGTCCCCTCTTTTGGAAGTGACACCACACCCGTCTCTTCTGTCCAAATCCTTGTATAGTCCTATCACTGGGGGGAGATTTGCTCAAGTTTTTCAGTTTTATATAGCTTTTCACTTCCTCTTTGCTACTAGAAACACTAGTATGATACTTTCTTTGGAATGCGATCATGGATTCACTGGCCTTTCCCCCCTATATTCTCAGCTTGCCTCCCAGAGACATGGATTGAGTTCAGTGCCCCAAACTGTGGCTTTTCCTGTGGGATCAGTCGGTGAGTCCCCCCCGAGTCAAAAGGAAAAGTCTCAGGACCTCCCAGCCGGACCGGCCCCTCACTCACCAATTCCAGCCCTAGTTGGTCCGTGTTTCTCTAAGTACAGCCTTTCTCTTTATGCCACCAAGTTCTGGCAGAATCATGGGGTATGTTTAATTTTTAACAGCCACCACAGTGCGTACAGAAGGCACATTACTCAACTGCTTTTGTCATACGTCCTTAGGCACGTCAGCAAGACACTTGATTTATTCCTACTATTCCTTGAGCTGCTCATTTCCTTCTGTAAACGATATTTGACTTGGGTTAGCTTGAAATGAAACCTTGAGACTATCATTAAGTGATAGTAAAAGATTATTTATTGTATGGTATATTTAGCTCTTATAATTAGGATACACGTATATTTAGTGAAAATACATACACACTTTGGGAGAGGATATAGCTCAAGTGATAGAGCGCATGCTTAGCATGCAGGAGGTCCTGGGTTCAATCCCTAGCACATCCCCTAAAAAGAAGAAAATAAGTAAATAAACCTAATTACCCCCCCGTCAAAAATAAAGTAAAATTTAAAATTTACTCAACAAAATTTAAATTCCTGAGTTGTATTGTTTTACATCTTCCAGAGTACCTAATGTAATACTCTTCTTACAGTAGGCAGGCAAATAAAATCCATATTAACTAACCCGTCATTATACAATTGTCTAAACCGACAGCATGTAAAATACCAAGGGTGAACCGTAACGTAAACTACGGCTTTGGATAATTACAATGAGTCAATGTAGGTTCGCAGATTGTAATAAAAGTACCACCGTGGTGTGCTGTATAGCAAGTGGGGGCGGCCGTGCACGTCGGGGCATGGGGTATATGGGAAATCTCTGTACTTTCCCTCAATTTTGCTATAAACTTAGAACTTCTCTAATAAACTGAATTTATTAATTAAAATCTTATTATTCAACTCATTTAACGTATCGACGAATCCCCAAATTCCCACCCCACTGCTCTGGTTTGTGGGCGCTTTCCTTCTCACCCCAGTATCTCATACACATGTCCACAGTGCTCTGGGCCATTTGGAGGGTAAGAAGGTTATTTTAAGCAGAAAGTCAAATATGTAAAATTTTTCCTGAATAAATACATTAACGAATGACAGGAAATTAATTTTAATCTAGGACTTTACCCTTAAGGCATGGATATGGAGAAGATATAAAAGGGGAAACTGGGATACAGGCAGATTGATTTATTTCCTCGATAAGTGCCCGTCGTTGGTTGATTCACTGAAGAGTTCCAGACTGCTGCTGTCTCATCACATCTCAAACACCTCTGGAGTGACTCCCATGTCCTGGTGGCTGGCAGTTACATACTGAGGTTGCAGATTCGTGGACACCTCCGATGGTCAAGTGAAGTTTGTTTTCAAAAGCTGCGGGGTGAATATGTGCCTTGCAGATATCTGCAAGGAGAGCGTGGGGGTTTGATGGCTAAAGGTGTTTCTGCTCTGTTCTGTTCTGTTCCTGGAAGAAATCTGCTAGAAAACAATTTGCCTGAGTTGAATAGCTGTAGAAGCAAGGTTGTAGCTACTTTGAATCTATTTAATCCGTGACATCTGAAAGCGAAATGACTTTGCAGTTGCTCTGAATCAGCGTTCCCTGTGAAATCTTCTGTTATTTCAAGCCGACAGCGTCCTCCATTCTGGTTCTGATTTTGTGGGGGAAGCAAGTTAGAGGCGTGCACAGAAGTTGAGGGCAAGAATTTGTCATTTTAAGGGCAGCGCTCAAGAAATCTCAAAATAAAAGTACCTTTGGGGGAAAGATTATCACAGTTGTGTATGGCTTTTGCAGTATGTGAGGCGGGGGTGGGAAAACGATTCCTGTTTCAAGAACGGTGCAACACCTGACTGAAAAAGTTCCTTGATTTTTTCACCTCTTTCTATCTGGGAGGTAGATGAGATAACTTATTT
Source organism: Camelus dromedarius (assembly GCF_036321535.1). Lineage (NCBI taxonomy): Eukaryota > Metazoa > Chordata > Mammalia > Artiodactyla > Camelidae > Camelus > Camelus dromedarius. The sequence continues at coordinate 25,149,720 of NC_087457.1, forward strand.
TTCTTTTTAATCCCATTTTCCAGATAGAAACCTGGGGCGCATGGTGGTTATCTAACGTGCCTCAGTCTGAGGTAGAGTTCGAGCCCAAGCAGTCTGGCCCCGCTCGGTGAAATGTCCCGGAAGGGACAGAACGGTTCATGGACCACGGAGTGTTCCGTGGGCCACAGCGCGGCGTTCCCTGCGAGGGCTTCTCTGGGCTCGCGGCGCCCTCGGGGCGCAGGCGGCCGGCCCGGCCTCCCCGCACGGGGGCGCTGTCCGCACAGGCAGAGGCGCCCCAGGCGGACGCCAGGTGCCTCGGGCCGGGGCTGCAGGTGCGGGGCGTCCGCGGAGGAGCCCGCGGGATGGGGCCCGGGCGCGGGCGCGGGGAGGGCGGGGGGGAGCCATAAAAGGCGGCGGCGGCGCTGGAGTGCGCTGCGCGGGGGACTCCAGGGGCTCCGACCCGGCCCGCGGGATGGCCGGGCGGCCGTGGGGCGCCCCGGGCGGGACCTCCAAGGGCAACGGCAGCGCGCTGCTCAACGCCTCGCAGCCGGCGCCCGGCGGCGGGGAGGGCGCGCGGCCGCGCCCCTCGGGGCTGGCCTGCGCGCTCGCGCTCATCCTCGTCGTCACCATCGTGGTGGACATCCTGGGCAACCTCCTGGTCATCCTGGCCGTGTGCCGCAACAAGAAGCTGAGGAACGCAGGTAGGGCCCCGCGCGCCGCCTCAGCCGCCGGCTGCCTTTCCCTAGGAAAAGCTTAATCCTTTTTCTTAAGAATGGGGGCCTTTGGGTCACTTTTTTAAAAATAGAGACTGAGGCCCGTCGGTTTACTTTTCCTTGAAGCAGCCCGTCTGAGGAGGTTTTGTTGTTGTTTGTTGTGGTGATTGTTTCCTGAAACGGTGCGGCGTCTTCAGCCCCGAAGGCGCAGAAAGCTTTGCGAGAGTCGGGGGTCTCTCTATTTTCGGGGAAAGCGCCACTGTACAGTTTTTACTTTCTGAGGTTTTTTAGGTTGACGGAGACTGGAAACAGGTTGCAGAAAGTTCCTCCAAAAGCCCCTTCAGATCAGGTCGACGAACGTATCAGTCAGTAGCTTGGTTTTCGCGTGATTCATTTTTCCCCAACTTCGGTAAAACGTGAGAAACTATGCAAGTGGGCAAAATGGTAGGGCAAGTATTTTAGTTTTGTTGTCAGGAAAGTTCTCGGTTTTCAGCGTGCAATTACGAGAGAACCCTAAGCTCCTGTGCACGCTTGGCAAAGTGACTGTTACTCCCCCAAGTTTAACAAGTTTACATTTTAAACACAGATATTGTTGCAGTGTATTTTCATATACACTATTAAAGCTAATTTGGAGCTTGAATTTAAACTTGCTTTTTCCTGCAGGGAATGCGTGGAAATTGGTTTATCCTGGATGGGAGCCCAGGGACCATGCGTCCATGGGGCAGTGGGTGTTCAGACCCCTAAATGATGGTTAGGTGCCTAATTCTTTACCTGGAGGAAAATTTTTTGGGGGTGGGGAGGGGAAGAAACCTTGTACTGACATGTTTGTCAAAAGCAATATTTTTGTTCTAATTGGTAGTTGATCAACTTTAATTTTATTTAGCTCCTATCCAAGATGGTTCCCTTTTTTCTATAATACTTGGGACGGTCCATAGTTTAAAAGTTAGTTAGTAAGCACCTGGTAATATGAATTGAATTTGCGTTAGCCTATGGAATAACCTCACTTCATAGACACTTAAACGAGAGGAATTCTGCCTTTAAGAAGAGACTCCTCGAAGAAAACATATGCAGTAAACTTGACATTGGTCTTGGCAATGATTTTTTGAATTTAACACCAAAAGCAAAAGCAAAATTAAACAGGTGGGATTACATCTAACTAAAAAGATTCTGCACAGCAGAATGAAAAGGTATCCTGCCAAATGGGAGAAAACATTTGCAAATTATATATCTGATAAGGGGCTAATATCCAAAATATGTAAAGAACTCATACAACTCAGTAGCAAAAACCCAAACAATCTGATTGAAAAATGGGGAGACAAGCTAAATAGACATGTTTCCAAAGAAGACACATAGATGGCCATCAGGTACATGAAAAGATGCTCTGCATCATAAATCATGAGGGGAATGCAGAGCAAAATCACAGTGAGATATCACCTCACAGCTGTTAGAATGGCTGTTATCAAAAAGACAAGAGCTAAGTGTTGGCGAGCATGTGGAGAAAGAATCCTTGTGCGCCGTTGGTGGGGATGTAAGTTGGTGGGTACAGCCACTATGGAAAACAGTATGGAGGTTCCTCAAAAAGTTAAAAATAAAGCCACCATATGATCTAGCAATTCCACTTCTGGGCATTTACCCAAAGGGAATAAAACACTAACTTGAAAAGATATGTGCACCTCTGTATTCCATGCAACAGTGTTTACAGTAGCCAAGATATGGAAGCAACCTGTGTCCATTAACTGAGGAATGGATAAAGAAGTTGTGTATATGCACAATGGAATATTACGCAGCCTTGAAAAGAATAAAAACTTGCCATTTGCAACAACATGGATGGACCTTGAGGGCATCATGCTAAGCGAAATGAGTCAGACAGAGAAAGACAAATAGCATATTATCTTTCTTACATATGAATCAACCCCCTGCCCACCCACCCTCCCCCTCCAACCCCAGGAAAAAAAAAAAAAAAAAAAACAAGCTCATGATACAGGAAACAGATTGGTGCTTGCCACAGGTTGTGGGTGGAGTCAGAGAAATGGGTGACCTGTCTTTGGTTTTTTTACTTTAAATAAACTGAATTGTTTGAAAGGTTGGTATGAGAAGACCCAGCGCTATAAGGCTGGCGGGAGAATTCTCTGTCTCACCCCAGGAGCGAGCCTGTGGGAGAAGCCTGCTTTCTCCCCAGGGCTGGTTTCCCAGTCCTCCCTGTCCCCTGTATCTCTGGGTTCTGGCAGTACTGGCCCTGATTATGATATGTTAATCTGCTTTGCAGTCTTCTCATTGCATAACTGACTGTTTTGATTCCTTGGATTAGGGTTTAATAATAGGACTTTCTCTTTGACCTGTCCAGTGACCTTTGCTCCTTCAAAAAAAAAAAAAAAAAAAAAAAAAGCAGCAACAGCAGCTCATTGCCTCTAGCAATAAAAGCCTCTTTCTCTGGACCAGACACAGTGTTGAGAGCTGTGTTAATTGAATCCTCGGGGCAGCCCTGTAGTGAGGTGCCACTGTTACCCTCTTCATGTGGGAGGAACTGAGGGCACAGATTGATTATACCTACCGACCCTATGTGGTGGATCTGGAGCTAATTCACAGAGCTTTCCCCTAGAGCGAACCTCACTTCGTTGATACCAACAATTGCAGTACCTGGGAAGTCTAAATCCTGCAGAACCTTTCGTAGAAAAAGTATTTCCATGCCTGGAATAACTCTATGTATGTTTTATGAAAAAGAACTTAGGGAAATTGCTCCTTCTGCACTACTTTGTATTTTGTTCATTTTCTAAGCAATTTAATTTTTTTGGTAGGGAGTTTATAAAACACTGCATTCCTGTAGCCAACAGGGAGACAGATCCATGGTGAACTTTAATCTTCGAAGCTTCTCTCTGAACTTTCGTATTTTTGTAATTGGAAGTTTTTATTTAGATATACCACTGTTGCTGTTTAAACCATTTGAGGCTTTCTGGAATTGATGGTAATTTGAAACAGTGATAGAGACCGCTGATTTAAATATGAGTTTCTGGATGCTTATGAAAAGTTCTTATGATTGTTCAGTCCTTCCATTTCACTTAGGTTTATTTTGTTGGCATTAGGGATGAAAAGATGGGTGGAAGGGAATAGAAGAAATGCGATAAAATAAGAACACTAAGACATCTTAAGCTTTGAATTAGTACTTTCTTTTGGGAACCTGGTATAATTTCAGGGTTATCTAAGCCCCCCTGCTCCCTTGAGGGAGGGTGCTGACAACTGACTTCCCAGGGCAGAGATTCAGATGTTTAACAGCCATTCACAGGGACCAGTGCAAATGCAGGCTCTAAACAACCACCAGGATCTTAGGTGCTGGCGGAATGTCTGCTCTGCTCCTATCCAAAACTCAGTAGAAGAATCAATACTATCATATGTGCATCTCCTGAGTAAATTTCATAGCATAATGGGAAAATCCCGGCACTGGAACCCTGGGATTCACATCCTTACTGTCCACCTTGTGATCACGAGAAATCAGTTAAGTTACCCACGCCTCACTTTCCACCTTTGTCAAACAAAGAACATATCTAATCTTTTAGCCTCACAGAATTGTTGCAATTACCTAGAGAGATGATGCATCTCGGAAAGGATTCTTTGCAAATTTTGCATGTGGAAAGTGATGTATACTTTGAAAAGGATAAAGCAGGTGCAGTTAGTGTTCTTTTTTCCAGATACACCTAACACGGAGTATTCAGTTTGTTAAAATGATCAGGCTGTAGCTTATGACTTACACATTTTTCTATATGCACATTATACTTAACTAAAACTTTTGCTAAAAATAAATAAAGCAAGAGTACAATATGACTTTGTCTATTCAAAATTCAATTATCTGGCAGTCCAACCTCTCTAGAAAATAACCAATAAATGGAAATAAGCAAAAATAGATCTCACCCACAGCTCATTTGTTCTGCCTTCAAGTTCCACAAAACTCTGAGGCTAATGTCTGGGTCTTCGTAGATTATAAGCAATAAATTAGGAGAAAAATCGACACATTTAAAGGAAGAGTACACTGTGACCAACAGCACGGGTTGAAACAGACTCATTAAAGCAGGTCTGAAAAACTGAACAAGCACAGCCTTATGTGGGCATGTTGTGAGCGAGCAAGTAACCCTGCCCACCGTGACCTGCTCCTGGAAGAGCACGGCCCAATAATGAACTTATTATCTACGACCCCGAGCCATCAAGGAAAGGTCCAGTCACATAGGATTCTGCTTAAGAAGACAAGGATGTAATGTTTTAGAAGGATACCTATCTGAAGAGGTTGAGTATCGTTTTTCAACCTGATGCACAGTGCAGTAAATTGTCAGTCTTTAAAAAAAAAAAAAGGAAGGAAGGAAGGAAGGACAGACATGTTCACAGGGTGATCGACCTGTGTTATTCCACTCTTGCACTATTTCATCTTTCAGGTCTGTATTGAGGATTATCCATGTCCGTCCTGCAATGCCACTCAGAGAGGCTGTGTAAACTGCAGAGGGAATGTGGACTCTGGGTCTTGGGATCTGAGTTTAAACCTAGGATGCTCCAGGGCTGGTTTTAAGATGCTTTTAGGTCTTAGAAATGCCTACCCCAAAAATATTATTTTTAAATTGAGGCATAACTTACAGTAAAGTGCACAAAACATAAGTGTACAGCTCAATGTATTTTAAATACATTTATATACACAAGTGACCATCACTTTGGGGAAATATTGGAAATAAGGGTGTTGATCAGTGGTATGATTGTTAATTATTCACAACTTGAACCAGAACTTATGCCAAATCTAATTACTGAAAACCACCAACCTGAACTTTTTGCCTTTACTATCCACGAGCAGATTGGTGCCTGTGTTGAACTTGACTCTGTTCTTGTATCAATTGCTCAGGCAATGAAGGCTGAGGCTCGCTGCCTTCTCTGTTACCTTTGGCCACACTGAACCTCAGGTCATCAATTCTGCAGCCCAGGTCCCACTGAATGTGCTCATAGCTGCCTTGATCGAGCTCTTGCACATTCTGATCATCATGCCACGGTGCTTTTTCTCTCTTTCCCCTCCTTTCTCTCTCTCTCTCTCTCTCTTTTTTTTTTTCCTTGTTGTCTGATTCTTACTTCTTGGCCTCTGATATTTTTTAATCACCATAATTAGATTTGATCTCTTAGTAGAGGTCACACTTGAATCTCTTTTTTCCTAATTATGTCTGTTGTACATCAGCAAAAAAGATGGCCCTGAACTTATAATCATGTTACAAGCTCACTTATGGATTTCTTGGAAGGATATTTTATGTGATATTTTGGCTCTTACATGAGCCCGTAAAGTCATTCAAATCAACAACATGGCTGAAATAATGCTCAGAATCGCCGAGTCATCTGAAACTTGTGAGCCCCTGAAAGCAACCCGCTTTGTCTGGGAGTTCTGAGTTCTGAGCCCCTTGTGAGAATGGGAAAGAGTGGTGTGGAAGGGACCAGGTGGAAGCTTCCCTTATGAATGCAGACATGTCCGGAGAGGGTTCGAGACAAGATAATAGAGAATGCATTTAGCATCAGGGATGTGGTGGGTACAAATGTAAGCCTATACAGCTGCTCATGAGTCGAGTGCTCCTGTGTTGCGGACAAACAGGTCAGGTCCTACAGGGAGGTATAGGAGGAGCTTGTACGGAGAATGAGTCCAGAACCTGGACTCCAGGGCTTCTTTACTGAATGTCTGTGTTCATGGATAAGCCATCATTTCTTTGGACTGTTTTCACATCAGTAAAATTGATGGAGTTGAACGAGATCTATGACTCCTTTCTGATTCTAGTGTCCTTTGCTTTACATGATTATGAAACTCACTACGAAGATGGAAATCATAATGCTATGAAATTGACAGCAATAAGGAGACGTGTGGATACAATGACATATGTGTATATTGTCATTATCGGCATCATCCATCTAGGAAAGTGTGTCATGTCTCACTTGTCCTAAACTCTCTGGTTCATTTGTCATCTGTCTGCTGGAGACAAATATCTTAATGACATCTGGTTTCCTTGCTTTATTTCCTAAGGAACGATTGCAAGTTTTAGAAATTTTACAGAGCGTTTCCCTCCCTTGGAAGAGAATGAAGTAACCAGCTACCGAGAATAATTCAAGCCTGTTCTGGTGGGACTCTTTCTGGTTGAGAAACAATGAATGGATTGGTTCTCTAGGACATATGAGGTTCTCGTGGGTTTGGTAGTATGAGTTGGGGACACTTATGATGAGCTGACCAACAGTGTACGTGAGCAGGCCGTCCTCCTGGATGAGCCGACTTTCATGCCTCTGGTTCCTGGGCCCCTGGGGAGAGACTGGCTCCTCTTGGCCTGTGGTGATCCTTTCAAAATGTAACCACTCAGGAGGAACAGCCTCAGTAGGCGGCCAGCCTGGCCATTCAGGCTGCAACAATGCCTGTGTAAAGGACAGCAGCATTCACACAAGCGAGCACTGCACGCCCACTGAGGTGTTCAAAGGCTGACAGAAGACAAGCACTTCACCACGTTACAAGCAATTCTGAAATAAAGACCCAGACAGTCTCTCCTGCGGTATCAATTCAGGACGTCTGGATTGAGGTCATGGAGGTGGCTAGTCACAAGGTGTACTGGGGATTTGAAAACCAATGCTTGGTGGGATCTTTAAAGCCAAAAACATGAAACAAAATACATAGGAACCAAGTGCCTGAATACCAAAAGAAAAAAAAGACAATGCATTTTGGACAATACTTTTGAGTCACTTTATGCTTTCAGAAATTTTCTTTTGTCATAAAGATTCATTTTGCACCTTATGGCCTCTTCTCACTCTAAGTGATGCTTTTCTGTGATGTACTGAATACCCATGGTCAGCAGGTGTAAGGTAAATAGGATTGTAACGGAGGTCTAACTTCTGGAGTGTACAGCATTCCTCAATAGTCTCTCTGGGTCTTAATGGTAAATCTAAACCTTTTGTGATAAATCGTAAGCCTCCTTTTTATTGTTCTGGTCCTATAAATCATTTTGCAAAAACTGCTGGCCATCTTTTGGTGAAGATTTCCATTTAACATATGAATACTTTTCAGCACCCATATCAAATGACCAACCCTAGTTATTAAAGGAATTCACCTGTTCAAACCTACAATTTAATTTTTTAAATCTACTTGTAAATTTGTGTTTGAAACATTTTTCAAGCTTCAGAAAATTAAAGTAAGAAACTGGTGAAATTGTACTTTGTGTCACACTTTTCACAGACAGTTAATTTGGTCTGATTCCTGTGGATAAAGTTGGAAAGTAACTTATTTCCTTACTTAGAATGTCTACTGCTTGGTACTTATACACACAGAGGAGTTTACAAAATTTGAAAAAAAGCACTTTCCCACATTTTGTTTTATTCATGCTTATAGCAACCTCCTCAGGTAGATAAGAAAACTAAAACCCCAAATTCACAGATAATGATCAGTATTTCTTATCCCAGCACACAACCCAGTGTGGTACCATGGACGGAGGACAGAAATTAAAATCAGAGGATCCAGACTGAGGCTTGTATTTGCAGCCTTTATTTGCAATATGTTGAGACTCCAGGTACTCAATCTCTGTAAGCCTCAGCTTCTCCATCTGTCCAATGGGGTACTTATCTGACAGGGATGCTAGGAAGATAAACTTAGATTCTGTCCATCCAGCCATCCAGCCATCTACCTATCACTTTGAAGTTATAAAATACCCTATGTATAATGGTATTATTATGTTATTAGTAGTATGCATTCTATGATTAGTTCTTTTTAGGTTGTTTTTATTTTTTTTAATAGCTCAGTTCATTTTAAATTTTTTTTAAGTGGATACTATGAAATGTCAAGAAGTGAAATCAGTCAGAAATTGAAGATTTAGGATCTAATTCTCTTTTGCAACATTATGCAAATTACAGAAATTCTCCGATGACTCATTTTCCCCTTTTGTAATGAACATTATCTTTCCCACAGCAAGTAGGGCTGAGATTCTGATTATTTCAAAATCCAACCTCTGAGAGACTGATTATCCCAGTATCCAAGCTGCTTTCTAATTTCAAATGAATCAGCTGTGGAAGCTACAGTAACTTTCTCAGACAAGAATCTTACCATTCAGAAAGTTACGACCTAACTTGTAGGTATAGACTTGGAAATGAATAGCTAACAAAGTTAATGTTTAATATAATCCCCAAACTGATAGATTTCTTTTCAAATTATTGATGTTTTCCTCCATTTCTCCATGATATTTGAAATTATTGCCTCAGGGCAGTTTTGTTTTTTTTTTTTTTACTTTTAAAGTCATTTTTTTTTCCCCTTGCATGCTTAGCCATTGTTTAAAGTTTTATGATTTTTCTTCTGGCCTATGCAGTACATTATCATGAAACCCCCAATTTTTCCAGATTTACCAAAGCAATTCTCAGAATACCTTATAAACCTTAGGGCAGTGGCTTTAGATTCCTAAATATGTGATTATATTTGGGTCTACATGACTGAATTTGGATCTTGGGTTCCTTCCACTATTCAATCTCATAAGAAAGTGGCAATTTTCAGCATTAAATTAATCACGGATAAAATAAAGCTTACTTTTGCTAGCTTTCAGAATCATTTTTCTGTTGGCAATTTTGAAAGTCAACCAAGGATAAAATAGCCCTAGATTAAACCTCCTGCTTTTAGTTCTTACTAATATTTGATGGTTCTGCTTTGAAAAAATACGTGCTTTGAAAAATGTCTGTCTTGGAAATCATTTTAAATCTCCATAGGGTCTCTGGAGTTTGTTTTGTTCATTCTTCACTAGCACCTTTTTAAAAATAAAGACTAGACTATTTGAGGTGAATGGTAAGATCTTTACGAGATGCCTTGAGTTTTCCTCTTTTTCCTAACTATTCTGCAGTTGCCTAGCTGACAGAAATGCTCTATCTTTTAAGAAAGAAATACACACACTCAGGATTTTCTAGGCTACCAAAGAGGCAGTTAATGGATTGTTTTTAAAGAAGGATTTTTGCCTGCTCGGAACTCTGCCTGGGATCATTAACATCGCCTACTCCAAAGATGGTTGCTTCATCAGCAACCTGATCTCACCTTTCAAAGAACTTGGCTAATCAAGCTGACCTGGGACTGCAGGGCTCAGTGTGGTATCTCAAGGAATTGTAGTGAAATTCAGTAATGCTGCATATGAGGGATAAGCTTCTAAGTTTTCTGGTTGAGGATCTCTAAAATCTTTTCTTCTTTAGAGCTATACATATGTGGCAATCACATTGAAGAAATTACTCTTAGAAAAAGGGACAGAAAAGGGAAAAAAATGAATCTACTTGGTGCTGAGTATTATTCAGACTAGCTAGGGTGAATCTGAGTTGTTGAGGATTAAAGGGTGCTTACCTGCTTTGATGTTGAGCACTTTTGGTGCTCACTGAATTGCGTATTTATTTAAATAAATATTTATTGCATACCTGCAGTACGAGACAGGGTAAACGCTCAGCAAATCCTTGTTGGTTTGTCAAAATGCAGGACACTGTGCGAAGCTTGTGTAAAACACGACTCCTGCTTTCAAAGAGATCACTTTCTATCAAGGTACTTTAAAAATTTTTGTTCTTTTATTTTCAAATGAAAATAGAACATGGAGTACAAAGATCTAAGACTGGAAACATGTTTACATAGCAGAAAGACTTTTCAAGAGAAATCTAAAAGTTGGTTGGTGGATGACAGCGGGAGCTTAAAGTAGTCGTGAGAATTTTAAAAAGATGTTACCTCAAGATGAAAGAACGATAGTTATAAATAAGGAAATGTGAAATTTCCTTTAAGGGAGAACTAATGAGAGAACTTCAAAGAACACAATCAATAATAGAGACAAAGCATAGCTATTTGAGAAGAATGTATTGGCCCCATATCTTTTGAAAAAAAATCACGCAGCCTGAAAGAACACCTGTTGGGGAAGTTTCCAGAACCAGCAGGCTAGCTTATATTTTTAAAAAAATTTCTCATATAGCTATTAAATGGCAGATGGTAAACATTTATAATCAATAATTTGTATTTCCTCTTCTGTAATTTTCTTAACATTTAGGAATACAAAACTCTCTTGAGGGGGATAATGTGCTTTTATCTTCCATGCATTCATTCCTTTTTTCTTTATTTAAATACCTGTTGGGTGTCTCCCAGATGCCAGATCTAGGATAATCTCAGAGCTTGGGACACAGTTCTTTGGTAAGACAAACACTATTCCAGTTGATTAATTTTTGTTTTAAAATTTGTTTTAAATTTTAATTTTTATGTTTAAGAGTTTTGTTTGCCAGTTTTTAAAAAAGTTTTAATTTCGTTTGTGCCCTTTGTCACTTACTTTACTTACCCTCCTCACCGACATTCATTATTTCCTCTAGTTAGAGTTTGAAATACTTTTCACCTATTTTCATTTTGGGGTGTGTGTGCGTATTATATTCTTTTACCAAATATGTTTTTTAAAAGGTTGACATATGATATACATATACTCTTCATATGGTCTCTAAATACATCAAAAACAGAAGCAAATTTTGAATTTTTAAAAATTAACTTTATGAGAATCTTATTTTATACATTTGTACTGTTAACTTTTTTTCATTTCATTCATTTCATTTCTTCTCTCATTCACTTAATTTTTGCATGTAAATAGGGCAATACTATGATTGTACGTTTTTAATATTGACAGGAGTTTTTCTGGAATTTAGCAATGTAGAGCTTTTCTCTAATTAGAGATATTAAGTGCCATTAATTCATTTATTTAAGCTGGCATTTCGCTGAGTCCTTCAAAATTGGGGAAGATGTCTATGGAAGTAAAGATTACTATCCCAAATAGAGTTGATAATAGTTTTTGATTGCCTATTAATGTGGCCAAAGTATTACAATTCTGTTTTTAAAGTTTTATCCTTAATTCTGTAAGATAATAATGCAGACATGAGTCACTTCAGTAATTTGTAGCATAAGGATGAAAGGTTAAACCAACCTGGCTGTAACGTGGATACTTATATACTGCAGGTGTCTCCCTAAGCCCCCTTCTAAGAAAGGAATAAGCAGACTTCTCAGCAGGATTTCACACCTTTGAAAACTGACTGAAAATTGAACTAGGGCAAGAGGGTCATGAGTATTACTTTATTTTCTTTTTTTCCTCTTAAGTTCTTCTAAAACTGAAATATAGTTGGCTACAATGGTATGTTAGCTTCTGTACTGTATGACTTTATTTTAAGCTACTTACGTTATTTTTAGTCTCTTTATATATATATGTATATATGCTATATTAATGTAACAGTTAAGACGATTTAGCCATCAACTGTGTTTACAGTATTACGGAGTCACCACCAGGTTAAGGAGCAGGACAGGGAAGACACCGTGAGACAGAGAAAGAGACTGAAGGTCCAGGAAGGCCAGTGGGGTCGAGGCGGGGAGAGCGAGTTCCCAGATGAAACCAGGTTCTGTAGGAATAGTGTCTTTTCTATTCAGACAGGGTGGTCTAAGGACAGGTACTATAGGAACAGTGTATTATATTCCAGAGACTTTAAAGAGGATGAACGCTGAGAAAGGGGGTCAGTAAGAATGTCACTGATGCCTGCGGGGAAGTGTAAGCAACCTGGTGTGGGTAGAACCCAGATATTAAAGGAAATGAATTCAAAATGGATGGGAAGGAAATAGAGGGACAGTGTTGTCTGAAAAGTCTGAGGGGAGAGGAAGAGGCTGATAGTCAGAGGGTCAGACCAATGAAAGGAGGCTTATTTGCCTAGAGAAGCCCGAGCAAGGTGGCAGGAATCGGGCGAGGAGCCAGGGCGGGGAGAGATGCCTCCTCGGCCTTGACGGCCTGATTAGCGGAGGAACCGTCCGTGAAGCAGGGCACTCAGTTTCCACCACAGCTGGAGAGAAGGAAGGAACGAGTATTTCTCCAAAGCCAAACATGTTCCGTGCACTCTCTTGAATCTTCTCCATGGCCATTATTATCCTGATTTATAACATATTAAGTGACCGAGGCTCTGGGAAGCTGTGATTTACCCAAGGTCATTTACCAGGTGACATAGCCAGGATTTGAATTCAGATGTGTTTTATTTCTAAACTTATGGTCCACAACCCCTCTAATAGTCTGCAAAGACATGTTTCTCAGATACAGTTCTTTGAAGTTGAAGAATGTAAGATGTGGCTGGTGTGCTTTGATGTGCAAAATAAACCCTTTCAGATTCTCTGCCCTGCGCTGACCTGATGCTGATGGAAAGAAGCTTCTCAGCTTCCCGGTCATGCCCTGTCATTAACATTTAATATGCACATGGAATTTTTTCTGTACTAATCATGTTTGTACATGGCACCTTCATTCAACCAGCCATCTTAGATCTGAGTCTGTGGATTTGCTGTGTAAAACAAATGAAAAATGTTTCCAAGAGTAGCTGAAGCACTTTTTTTTCCTATTTGATTCAATCACTCTGATGTTAAAGGCAGGCACGGTCAGGTTTTGGGGGGTTTAAAAGAAAAACCTATTGAATAATAATTTAGTAAGTCTCTAATCAACCAGCCTGAAGTTCTGTCCAAAGTTCTGGTCACTGAGGATTTTCCTTCCTCCTTGTCCTGGATTAGCTTGGGGTGCTGCACCGTCCAGTTTGGGGGAGTGCCGGCATATCATGAAGAACCTTCTGTAAACCACGCCAGAAGTCTTCTTCCTTATCCAGCTGGTCAGAGGGAACCCTCCGTGAGGCCGTGGTTGCAGGTTGGGAGGAAGTGGGCGGTGGGTGGCCGCCATGGTCATCTGGGCCCCTTACTCACGCAGCTGGTGTGCTTTCAGGGCGAGCTCGAGCGAGATCTTGCACACACTGCTCCTCTTTGATGTTGTGATGCCCAGCGTTGGGATTTGGTGGCTCAGACAATACCTCGTCCGTGAGGGACCTTTCAGATCACATGGTCACTTGGTCAGAGGTTAAGTGTTCAGACTCTACTAAGGCTGAGTAGCAGGTCACAAACTCTTTCTCAGAGGGAGAACATTTGTCTGAGAGGGTAGCTTAGATTTGCTGCAAAATTCTAAGGCTCTGTGTTATGACTGCCCTGTCTGTGCCTGCCAAAGGCTCCTGCACCCTGCAGATCTCCCACGAGCAGTCCAGACACCACGGGGTCAGGACTGTTCAGAGCCTTTCTTGTTCCGAGTTCCAGTCACACCTGGCAGCTTTTGAGGTTACTCGTAAATGGGTTGGTGTAGCGTGTCAACGTGAGGGGTCTTGTTTTTTCTTCTTAGTCTTAGAGGGGCAATGAAGCAACCTGTTACTCACCTTGGCAGGTGAGTACAGGTGATAAGTCACTGAAGCCATGAACTACCAGCGTCCCCTTCACGGCTGGAAACAGAGTTTTTAAAGCCTTTAAATTGAGTCCTCTTAGAAAACCTAATTCAGGTAACCCGGAGCCAATACAGAGAATCGTTAAGGTTCTCCTTGATCTGTTATCAGTCAGGGTTTAATCAACCTGGGAGGCAGAATCACTGGAGAAATTATGGGAGCTGATTAAACAGATTATCCGAGGCTGTTGCTTCTGTGTCTGGCACTGGAACCTTGTATTATTATTGTATATGTTATTATGTTTATATATATATAAGGCATGTTTCTTATGAAGAATCAGCTCGGGTGATTACGGAGGCTGAGAAGTCCCACAGTCTACAACCTGCAATCTGGAGACTCAGGAAAGCCGGGGTGTAGTTCTAGTCTGGATGTGAAGGCCTGAGAACCAGGCGCACCTGTGGTGGACGTCCTGCTCCAGTGGCAGGGGAGGACCGAGGTTCCGGCGCAGGCAGTCAGGCAGGGAGGCTGAGTTCTCCTTTCCTTGGACTTTGTGTTTTATTCAGGCCCTCAGTGGAATGGCTGATGCCACTACTGATTCAGATGCTAATTCTTTCTGAAAACATCCTTACAGACACACCAAGAAATAACATTTAATCAGCTATCTGAGCACCCCGTACCCCGGTCAAGCTGACACATAAAATTAGCCATCACAAGCCTGAAGTCCACCGACGAGGCGGCTGAGCAGAAAAGGTGGATGTCAAGGGGAGAGCCAGGGCAAATGTGAACCTTGGAGGAAGGACTGGAACCCAGGAGGATGCACGGAAGCCCTGGGGCTTTCTCCCAGCTGAGGTGGAGTCCGGCAGGGCCACACACTGCCTGGGGCTTCCTGCGGACCTTGAGTGCGGAGAGAACACAGCTGCTGCCTCGCTTCCACTTTTAAACTTCCTGCGCATCATCTCTGACATGGAGGTCTGCGAGCAAATGCCCTTTCGGCTTAGCTAAGCTGACACATTGTAAATCCGCTGTACTTAGTTTTAAGGGTCTGCCTCTATGCCAGGTCCTTTTCAAGGGGGAGAAATCTGTCTGAGACAGACACTGCCTCCATTGTCCACAGCCGGGGCATGGGAAACGGGGGAATTGGAGAAATCCTTGTCGTTGGTAGAAACACAAAGCCACCTTGCTTTGGCTGTTCTCCGGGGGGGGGGCCACAGGGCTAGTGCTGAGGGAGGCAGCTGAGAAGGGGCGCCTTTTTAGCTGTCTGTTAACTTATTTGATTCACATCTGTGCCGTATTTCACTTACAATTTATGGTTTTATTCACCAGAATGAGTATTTGCTCTGCATTTTATGGTTTGTCTGTGTCTTAACCGCTCTGAGGCTCTCAGCTGTGTCTTCTGGTCACTAGTGTAGTGACCTCCAAGTGTCCTCCCTTCCCTACATCATCTCTGTGTAATTTTCTGGTTCTAATATACTTTTTAAGAATTATGCCTGGAGAGGCTGTAGGCCAGGGCCTGGCCCTCCTAGATTTATGACCACATGAACTTTCTTAGGGAAATGCACTGAGCAACATTGACAAGTAAACAATACGATTGCAGTCTTGCACTAGCCAGCTTTATAATTTCATCCAATTTAATTCCGTATGTCTCAGTTTTCCTCATCTCTGAGAAGTAGAAATTCACCTGGATGATCACTAACGTTCCTCTCAGTCTTAACATCCTGTAAGTCTGTGATTCCTTTGTGGCAAGATCTGGAACTAAATCCAGCAGAGAAGGAATTGTTAGCCATTAAAGAGATTATCCTAAATTTCCAAGTGCATTGTTGTGCCGGTGGGAGAGTCTTGGAGAGTCTGCAAAAATGGATGGGTTGTTATCTATCTGAAGTTGCACAGAGCTGAGATGGAAGAGATGACCTTATAATGTGTATAATTATGATTAAGTTATTTCATTACTCTTCCCTGGTGGAATTCTTAAATGAAAAATAGGAACTATCTTTCCTCCCCCTCCCTCTCACACAGCAAAGGCACACACGCCTCACAGACATAGAAGCCACGATAAAGCTCCCAGCGGAGCTGCCTGATAGCCACATCTGCACAGAGTCCATGGCTTCATTTTTTTTTTTCTCCAGTTGTAAAGTAGGATTATTTCAAAGAAGATTAAACTATTAATTTAATTAATGTAATTACTTGAACAGGAAAGAAGCATAATTGCTACCAAATAAATGGAGCAGAGGATGAAAGCCATGAAGGAACTCTGTGACATCATTTATTATCTTATTTTTAAAAATAAGTTTATTATGCTTATATTATGTATATTATGCTTATTTTTTAAGTTAAAACATACTGAGTTAAGCATTTATTGAGCTATGCCCACTTTGTCATTTTATTTCATTGGTAATTGGAATTGATCTGTGGGAAAAATATGTTTGCTTTTATTGGTTGAATTTGGCCTAGTTGAACCAATTTTCAAAGAAGCTATTTTTATGACATTTCATCCGAAATTCCTACTTAAATCGCCAAGCCTTGCCTTTTTTAGCCACTACTGCTATTTTACTTCACTTCTTCGCAATGTTCTTCAGAAGGGAATAAAATTAATCAGGCAGGAACCTCAAGTGCAAGGGTTATTTTATTTCAGATATTGGCAGAAGACAATTTAATTCACTTCCTCAAACATTTGAGCAAAAGTCTCAGCTGAGTAATATTCAGGATATGAATATGAGGAAGACATAATCTCAGGGAACTACAGTGCAGAAATATAAGACAGCCATGTTCATAAATAAATACACTGCAAGGCAAAATACACGTCACTCTGCCTAGACTGTTCCTCCCCACCCCTGTCCAGCTCTCTCCCTCCCTTGATGCCTCTTATTCTGTATGTTCTCTTGTTGTGTGTCTTCCTTTCTTTTAATTTTGTTTTTCTAAGATCAAGGGACGTAGGAGTCCTGTCTGTTCATTCCTGTTTCCCCAGTGCCTATTATATGCACTTAATACATTTTTATTGAAGGGAATTTATTATAATTTAATCTAAATTAGAAGTGATAAAAATTAAATGATTTAGGAGCCTTCAAAAGAGGAGGCTCTTCCTTGTGGTTGGGCAAATAAGCCAAGGCTCTGGGCATTTCTGTTTAAGATGGAGCTGGAAAAATGGGTAACATTTAAAACTTAGAGGAGTGGGTTGCTTGTTTTTTTGTTACTGAGTTGTATGAGTTGTCTGTATATTCTGGGAGTTAAGCCCTTGTCAGTCGTATCATTTGCATATGTTTTCTCCCATTCCGTAGGTTGTCTTTTTGTTTTGTTTACTGTTTCCTTTGCTGTGTGAAAGCTTATAAGTTTAATTAGGCCCCATTCGTTTATTTTTGCTTTTATTTCTATTGCCTTGGTAGACTGCCCTAGGAGAACATTGCTATGATTTATATCAGGGAATGTTTTGCCTATGTTCTCCAACGAAGACATACAAATGGCCAATAGACACATTAAAAATGTTAGGATTGCTAATTACCAGAGAAATTCAAATCAAAACTACAATGAGGTATCACCTCACATGGGTCAGAATGGCCATCATTAAAAAGTCCACAAATAATGAATGCTAGAGAGGGTGTGGAGAAAAGGGAACCCTCCTACGCTGTTGGTGGGAATGTGGTTTGGTGCAGCTACTATGGAAAACAGTATGGAGGTTCCTTCAAAAACTGAAAATAGACTTACCTATGATCCAGCAATCCCACTCCTTGGCATCCATCTGAAGGAAACTCTAATTCTAAAAGATATGTGCACCCCAATGTTCATAGCAGCACTATTTACAATAGCCAAGACATGGAAGCAACCTAAATGTCCATCAGCAGATGCCTGGATAAAGAAGTTGTGGTGTATATATGCACAGTGGAATACTACTCAGCCATTAAAAAGAATAAGATAATACCATTTGCAGATAAATACATAAAATAAACAACAAGGTCCTACTATACAGCACAAGGAACTATATTCAATACCTTATAATCCTATAATGAGAAATAATATGAAAAGGACTATATATACATATATATAACTAAATCACTATGGCGTACACCAGAAATTAGTACAACATTGTACATCGACTATACCTCAATTTAAAGTAAAACAAAAGTTAGAGAGAGGAGCCATTCAAGGCAAAAGGAATAGTAAGCAACAAAGGAAAATGAGCCACAAAAACAAAGGACATACTTGCAAAGCATCTCATAAAATTTGACTGCAGTTCTTTTTTTTTTACTTTAAAATATGTTAAGTTATTGTGTTAATACAGAAAATTATCACTTAATCTGACTATTTAGAGTTTAGTTTTTCTGCTGTAAGTTCTTAATCAAACCTGAAAGAACTTCTACCTTTTCCTTTGGATTGAGGTGAGAGAGTTGGAGAACCAACATGTAGCAGTGACTTACCATATGACAGATCCTGCTTGACCCTTGACACAGATTGCCTCATTTAATCCTCATCATTCCCCTGTGAAGAAGACACTACCATCATCCCCACATACGGAAGAGGAAACTGAAGTTTGGGGAGATTAGGTAGCTTGCCCCAGTTAGACAGCGAGTAAGGGGTGAAGCCAACGTTCTAACCCCAACAGCTGATGACAGAATCCTTTTTCTCTTAACTATGCTGCAGATGAATATCTGGTGCCTCTCCAAGGAGTCAGAGGCCTATTTGAGAACCTGTGAAGAGCCAGAGAAGGATAAAAGGCTGGAACTTAGGGCAGCCGTGGATGGCTTGAGAAATAGCATGAGGTCAGGTTTCTTGGATAAGGCAGAAAAGACTCCAGAATTAAAGATGTGTTATGAGTATCATGAACTCGAGATGTTTTTTAAAACACGAGAGAAATCAAACAGTTTGAAAGACAACAGTTTTGAACATGGACATCAGTTCTGAACATCCCCCTTGTTTGGGGGATGTGGGAATTTGGGACCAGTGGAACTGATTTGACAGAAGCAACGATGAGCTCAGTTGCTGTTGAAAGTGGCTTCCATTTCATTGGTAACATGGCAGGAGCTGTGATGTCAGGTCACCTGAGTTGCAGGAACAGCTCTCTTGCTCTTTTGTTGCAGAAGAAAACCAATGCAGTCCATGTGAAACCGGTAGTAACCCGTATTCTGTAAACATTTCTCTTGTAGGAAATGTATTTGTGGTGAGCCTAGCAATCGCAGACCTGGTGGTGGCTGTTTATCCATACCCTTTGGTGCTAACATCTATACTTAACAATGGCTGGAACCTGGGATATCTGCACTGCCAAGTTAGTGGCTTCCTGATGGGCCTGAGTGTCATTGGCTCCATATTCAACATCACGGGAATTGCCATCAACCGCTACTGCTGCATCTGCCACAGCCTCAGGTACGACCAGTTGTTCAGCACCAGGAACGCCCTCTGCTGTGTGCTCCTGATATGGATGCTGACGCTCGTGGCGGTCCTGCCCAACGTGTGCGTGGGGACCCTGCAGTACGACCCGAGGGTCTACTCCTGCACGTTCACGCAGTCCGTCAGCTCGGCGTACACGATCACCGTGGTGGTTTTCCACTTCCTTCTTCCTATCGTCATAGTCAGCTTCTGCTACCTAAGAATATGGGTCCTGGTTCTTCAGGTCAGATGGAGGGTGAGACCTGACAGCAAACCCAGACTGAAACCGCAGGACTTCAGGAATTTCATCACCATGTTTGTGGTCTTTGTACTTTTTGCCATTTGCTGGGCTCCTCTAAACTTCATTGGTCTCGTTGTGGCCTCGGACCCTGCCATGGTCCCCAGGATCCCAGAGTGGCTGTTTGTGACCAGTTACTATATGGCGTATTTCAACAGCTGCCTCAATGCAATTATATATGGACTGCTGAACCAGAATTTCAGGCAGGAATACAGAAGAATTATCGTCTCATTGTGTACAGCCAAGATGTTCTTTGTGGATAGTTCTAATAATGTAGCAGATAGAATTAAATGCAAACCCTCTCCATTAGTGACCAACCATAACCTAATTAAGGTGGACCCTGTTTAAAAAAGCAGAGCATTATTGGCAAGATGTGAACACTGCTCAAAGTCTTACTCGTTTTCATGTTTGCTCCCTCTTGACGGATGCCTAGAAAAACAGTGTGGTTGAGAAACTTACCCTCTGAAGAGACTGCCTCTACAGTTCCTGAGCTAACGTGCAGCCAGCCTTTTGAACACGTCTCTAATTCTCCGTATCACGAGAAACACAGAACGTATACTGAGTTATATGCTCATTAAAGAATATGGTTCAGGGACAGAGTTGGGGTAATTTTAAATAAAAATGCTTAATATTTTCAAGTGGAGAAGAGTGTACAACCTCTTCTTTTATTGCCAGTGAGTGCCACAAAGGTAGCAATTACTTTTTCCCTTCACTTTTTGAAAATTTCTAGTAGAAAAGCAAATGATGTATTTTATTTAGAAATGAGTACATGGAACAAAAAGGAGAAAGTGAGGTGAGTGACTCATTACACAGTGAAAAGCTGCAAATAAACCAGTGAATAACAACAACCATAACCACTACCACAAAGTCTTCGACCAGCAGTGTTAGCACTGGGTAGCTGGAGTTACAATCACAACTGTTTGTCACTCTCTATTAAAAGTTGCACATTCAAGTAGATGAAGGACTAACTACATGACAGAGCTCTTTTTCAGATGTCAATGACCATATTATTCCAAAACAATAGCTGCATGTAGAACTCTATTCAACTTTGTTAGACTTTTGGCTTCTTATTATTTTGTCACTGAAGATCATCATCATTCATGTCACTGACCAGCATTTTGAGTTGATCTCTGTTAATTTATTTAGTCATCTAATCTGTTCAGTTAAAAATGCCAAAGAATTAAAGAGCTGTAGATTCTTAGATACATGTGTTACGTGTGATGAATGTGTTCTAGACTGATAATTTGAGCAAGCAAATATCTAGACCAGAGTTTTCCTTTTATAGGTATCTCAAAACAATGTTCTTTAATAATTCATTTCAGTTTTAATTGCCCTAATAATACTTAAAGTCTAGAATTAAAAAATAAAAAAGCTTGAGTAAACTATGGTGTCATAATCCATGGCTCTCGTTTACCCCAAATAGCTGTTTGGAGCTACTGTGAGGTTTGTAGCATGGAGTGCTTTGCAGGAAATCAGAACCATGTTTTCTTGTATGTTAGAGTTCTGCAACAAAACTGTCACATTCTAGAAGGAATTGGTGATTGGCATCTATATGCAGATAAGAAAAAGCAATCTGAATGTGTTTATTGAGGTCTCTATAGCTAGATAATCAGGATCTCCTTGGAAAGTTCGAGGGTCAATTATTTTAAAAGGCTCCTTTGATAATCCTGTTCATCAAGCACGTTTGGGAAACACTCAGTTATGGTTTGTGGTGATGGGGGGGGGGTGATAGTAATGGGGGGTGGGTGTGTGTGGCGTTGACAACAAGCCCCAGTAGGAAGCCACTTTCTACTCTCTCTGGAAGAGCACAGCACAGCAGTGTCCGCCTGGCTGTCTCTGGGATATATATCAAACAGTACCTTTTCTCATAATAAACCCCATGGGTTACTTCTCAGGTGCTTTCAAAGTAAGCATTTTATCATAATATCCGTCTGCAGTATTGCTAAAGCTAAATTTCCAGAGCAGTCTTCTGGGCCTCTTATGCAATACAGTAAATCGATTGTAAATCATCTAACTTAAAAAAAAAAAGAAAGTTAGCTTTAAGAAAGGAAACTTCCCTAATACTACTTTTTCTGGTTATGCCATAAACATAAGCCCAGGAGACAGGTAGACAGGTAAGGCATTTCAGGTAAATATTGTTGGAGTTCTTAGAGCTCCAGTATCTGAGCTAGATTCTCCGTGCCAGTGAGTTACTCCATCTCTTTATTTCCCTGCTGTTTATGCGTTTTTATTATGCACCTTCTCTAAACACAACATGTTCTTTTTGTGAATTAGAGAACAGACGAAAAGGAAAACTTCTGTAACTTATCATTCAGAGATTGTAAGATCGGCCGCTGAAATTATGATGATCATTTTTATTCCTTCCATGTTCCAAGTCTTTAAAAAATATGACTTGGTTTAGTTCTCATAATAGTCTTTAGACATTCATAATCCCCTCACACCTTACAGGTACATGTAATCCAGTTTTCAGGGATGGTGTTTCTCCTTAAAATCCAAAGAACAGTAAACAAAATGCTGATTCTGTAGGCAGTAGGCAGGCCATTTCATGGACAGCCAGGCAACTTCCAAACAATTCCTGTGAATTTTTTCTTTTTTTTCTTTTTTTATTGAAGTATAGTTGATTTACTATGTTGTGTTAATTTCTGGTGTACAGCACAGTGATTCATTTATATTTATATATATATTCCTTTTCATGTTCTTTTTCATTATAGGCCATTACAAGGTATTGAATATAGTTCCCTGTGCTATACGGTAGGACCTTATTGTTTATCTATTTTATAAGACCAATTTGGCACCCAGTAAGTAATTGTTAAATAAATGAATGAATTATTGATCTATAGATTAGAAATTAGTATCTTTTGCATCTGTTTACAGTTAATATATAGTAGTGAGAGGAGAGGGGTTAAAAAGCCAAGTAACATTCATGTCATCATTAATGACACAGTATTACTTTTCTAAGTGCAGTGTCTTAAGTAGTCAGTTTCTAAAAGGCTCTACCTGGAAATTAAGTAGTGGGTTATCTATGCTACTTCTGCTTCCCTTCAATAAACCTGCCTTTTAGCCCTTATTAAAATATATGTGTTGGATTTTCTGTAGAAACTAGCTCAACAAGACATGGGAGGTATCACACTTAGAACCAATAAATATGAAGTTGGAGTCATTTCTACTAGTTATGAATTTTCAAGTGCCTAGTCCCGTTGAAAGGGAGACTGAAATGCTCAGGAGAGAAGGAAGGAAAATGAGTATCTGTTTTAAGACTTTCTTTTATGCCTCAGTCTGCGAACCCAGGCTTTTGAAAAGAGAAGTGTCTCACGCTAGGGCTACAGCCATTTCTAGCACAATTGTTTCACACAAAGACACTTCTAAGAGATTCAGAGAGCAGGTGCTTCAGAAGCCGAGAAGGTTCCACCTGAGTGCCCTCAACCATCTTTTCTCAGTCCCGGGCAAGCACGGAAGTGGTATTTCAGCTCTGCCAGCTACATAAATCTATCTGTAGAACTTCATGTTGCTCTCGTCCAAAGGAAACATGCTACCTCAAAAGCAAAGCACCACAAATTAAACCAAGAACAAACAATAAACATGCTTAAATAAGTTCATTAATGTCAGTGTGTTCACTGTAACTTTTTTAGCAAAATGATCCAGTTCAGAATTATGCTTCATGTCACTTAAGTCTTTAAGTTTGGAATAATTCCCCAATCTTTCCTGGACTTTGTAGCTTAAACACTTTTGCAGATTTCAGTCATTTTGTTGTGTCCCTCATTTGGGGGTTTCTGATGTCTCTTCACGATTAGGTGCTCTCTGGACGTGATGCTGTGTTCCTGCTTAATCCTATTAGATGTCAGAGGATTTCAATTTGTCCCATAACTAATGATGTTCGTTTGATCACTTGATGAGTTACTCTTTGTAATTAATATTTTGTGAGGAAGCACTTTGAGGCTATATAAATATCCTATTCCTCACCAACTTTTCAAAATATTTGTTTATTTATATTTGGATGAACTCACATTTTCCTACTTTATTCAGAGGATATAGTTTGTTACTACCATTAACAATTTATTCTGATGCTCAAACTGCTCCCAGTTTGGCAAACAGGAAGCCATCAAAGTTGTCTTTTCTGGATTTTTGATATGTTCCATCATTTATTGAGCACTTTCTCCTCTTCTGGTACAATGAGATCTTCCAGGCTATCTTACACTTTCCTAAAGTACATTTGTACATATTCTAAAACTATGTTTCCAATAACTAGTACCTACTCAAAATGGGAATCATAAAATGTTCTTTTTCTCACCTTGAATCTCTTGGGCACACGAAATAAGGTACCTGAACCATATGATTTTCCACTAAAGTTATGAAGGGCAGATAACAAAAAGGTATAAAAGAAAATAAGATGAAAGAGAAAAAATTGTCTTGGCAATTAGATTTTGTTTATAAGAACTTGGTTCCTGTTATTGGTAAATACCATCTGTCTGGGATAACCACTCAATTTAAGTAAGTGAAAGCACAGTCTCGAGAGATAGAGATCAAATCAGTAGGGAAAACAGCTCTTAAGGAGATTGTGGTTGTTAGCATTGTGGGCTGTTTATCCACGCGCAGTGCTGAGTCATTACGTAATCGTCATAAGGACAAATGCTTTGCACAGATAATTAGTATCTTGGTGGGGAGTTTGACTCAGGGAAATAAGAACTGGAAAAAAATAAAACTAGCATGAAGTGAAAGATACAGAATACGTGCATGAGGAATAGGGGCATGAAAGAAACGTGTCTTTCATTCAGATGTTTGCCGATCACCACTGTATGCCAGGCACGTGTCGGTTCTGCTTCTCTGCAGACCCTGACTGATGTGCTGGCGGAGAGGGGAGCACGCCGGGGGGAGCAGTTGGAGAGAGGAGCCAGGAGCAGGCAGGGCAGCCCCTCGGAGGAGCCGGCCAGCAGCATGGCCAGTGGCCAGTGCTCCAAGACCCGCAGAATAGGGATGCAATAATTTTTCACAAACCGTTTTTTTTTTTACTTCGATAAAGTGGTTTCTCATCTACCTTGTTTCTCACTAACTTTGGTTTTTTTCAGATAGAATTATTTATCTCAATTCATTAACAGTTAAAAAAAAAAAAAAAAAGCAACCCTGAACTCCTCCTATGAGGGCATCCTCATAGGGGTCGGTTCTAGTAAGACATGCCTGAACTCTAGCCCCACCGAGAAAGAACTGCTGTTCTTGCTTCAGTAGTTTTTGGTTTTTAAAATTAGAATAGCCAACCACACAATATGGAGTCTAAAACAAAGCCTACAAACTGTGGTGTTCTTGAAATGGTCAAGAATCACATGAAAATGGCATAACTGGAAACACGTTAGACAATTGATTTGTTTCTTTAGGCTGAAGTCATATTTTAATGGAATCATAGTTAAGGTGAGCTGACACTTTTTAATTGTTTAATCAGATGTTTTGTTTCCAAGTAACTAGGAACATGGCAGGTGAATACATGCTATTCAGTCCTTCCTTTTAAAACTATATTCTTCTGTTCTCTGACGGGATAGAAAATAATAGGTTAAATTAACACATGTATTTGTTACTGCTCTTCAGATAAACGTTAAAAATCCTTAGTATAATTTATGAGGATTCGGGCCCCAGCTCATCTCTAAGCTTGATTTCCTTCCCCTTCCTCCTCGTTGTATGTTTGAAAGTCAGACTGGACTTTGTTCAGCATCCTTTTTCAACTCCACAGCTTCCCTGAACCCCCCCGCCTTTGCTCACCCTCTTTCCTCTGCTCAGAATGTTCTCATCCATCCTCATCTTCACCTGGCCAAGTCTGGTCCTTCTACAAGGCTTAGTGTCACGTTGTCAGAAACCTCTCAATGCCCCCCAGTCAGCCGCTGCAATCAGATGAGGTCCCACACACACGCACCTCAGAACAACATCTAACTTGATAAGCGAACTGTGCCCGGCCCGTAACACAGCCTCTGGCACATGTTAGGGTCTCAAATAAATATTTCTGCAGCACAATATCCATATGGCTCCTTAGGCTAAAAACAGAAAACAGTTTGTACCCAATTTTAATTATATAGCGCAAATGATCTTTGATTCCAAATATCTCTTTCAATCAAAAACCTTACAGTTTAAGAACTATGTCTCTGATAGTTCATTTTATGTGTCTACTTGGCTAGGCGGTGGCGCCCAGCTGTTGGGTCAAACATGACTCTTCATGTTGCTGTAAAGGTGTTTTTGTAAAAGTGATTAACATTTACAATCAGTTGACCTAAAAGTAAAAGAGGCCCACCTCAGTATCATAGGTGGGCCTCCTTCAATAAACTGAAGACCTTAGAAACAAAAACTGAGACTTTGGTAAGGAATTCTGCAAGACTAACCTAGAAATCCTGTATTGCCAATCCACTGGCCTGCCTTACAAATTTCAGAGTCAACACCAACTCTCACCTGAGTTTCCAGTTTTTCAGCGTTTCTAAGACACAAACACATACATAAATGAATAAGTAAATTTATTTGTTCATCAGTGAATAAATCCAAGTGAAAATTTATTTGTAGTTCTTTTTAAACAATAGCAGTATCTCAATCATATCAATATCAACCAGTGTTATATATTTCTTTAGGATAGTAAAGACAGTAACAGTAAAAGAATAAAGGATATTTACTTTCTCTTTTTCTATTTATCTGTCTTCCCATATATCTTCATCTATATCCTTTCTGGGATCTTTTAGGGTAATACATAACATGGACCAAAGTAGAATGTATTAGTTAACTCAGAGCAGCTCCCAAATCTGGAAATGCATTTTGAATTATAACTCTTTGTTTCCATTATGTGATAAGTTTCAAGGCTTTTCTGCATTCTCTTAATATCATTTTATTACTGTCTTTCTCCTTAATGTGTAAAATGTTGATGCATACCTGGCAAAAATTATGGTCTTCGTTCACATTAATAAATTTTGGCTGACTCACCACCCTGGAAAACTCTTAGAAACAACTTCATTAGCATATGGTCTATCGAATTCCTAAACAATGTTATTAATATTTTCTTTGAAGCTTTTAAAATTCAGTGGTTCTAAGTGTGACACCGCTATATTTCAGTCTTACTCTCCAGTTTTTTGAGGTTATGAGAAGAATCTGACAACCGCAAAATGAAACCTGCTTTGTTCATACAGCATAGCGCTGGGTTGGGGTGTCCTGTCATGAATGGATTATGAGAGGTAAAACCTGAGAAATTTCCAAACTGCTGCTATTATTGTAGACGTTAAAACTTTTTATTATGAAAAATAGTATTTTTGATATCCAATATCGAAGTAACCATTTCAAACACATAACATCCAATTCAGTGGCCTAAGAAACCTCGTCTTCTCATCACCCAGTTTCCCAAATTATCAGCTCAAAGACCATCTGTGTTCAACTACCCCCCAAATTTTCTGCACCCATATTATTTTAAAGCAAGTGCAGACACTGTAGAGTACAGAAGACCTCATACTTTTCAAAAAGATAACTCAAAAGGGATCATAGACCTAAATATAAAACACACACCTAAAAAACTACTAGATAACACAGGCGAAAACCTGGAGGGCCTTGGGTTTGGTGATGAGAGTTTGGACACAACACCAAAGGCGAGATCCACGAGGGAAAGACCTGATATGCTGGACTACACTAAAATAAAAAAACCGCTCTGCGAAAGATGCCGTCAAGAGAATGAAAAGACAAGCCACAGGCTGGGAGAAAATACTTGCAGAAGACACGTCTGATCAAGGGCTGTTACCCAAAATATACAAAGAAGTTTTAAGAGTCAACAATGCACAAATGAACAGATTGATTTTAAAAATGGGACAAAGGCTTCACAGAAAGTGAAATATACAGATGAAGAAAATATATAGATGGCAAATAAGCATATGGGAAGATGTGCTGTGTGTCATTAGGGAGACACACAGTAGCTGAAGGTTCTTGAGCAGGTTATCTAGTTGTTTTATTCATCAGTCTCCTCATCTGGGACACGGGCAGAACAAGGGGACTTAGCACATGCACAGAGTGGCTGTGGTGGGTGAATATGTGCGTACACGGTAAGCTTTCTAGCATAGTGCTTGGCCCATAGTAAGTCCTCACGTAGTATTTCCTCTCAGGTCTTATCAGTTACTGCGCTGAGCTTTCTGTCCCACAAGGCGGTAATGCAGTATTGCCGGAGGTCTCTCTGCTGTCCCTGCTGGTGTCAGAGCTATTCCTCAGGCATAGAACTCCTCGAATCTCCAGCACATAACCCTTACTGAGTGTTGAAAAATTAAACACATTTATGAACGAATGCATGGCTAAAAAAGAAATGATTAATATATAAGTCAGGATTCAGCCAGAGAAACAGAAGCAGTAGGAGATTTATTTCAAGGAATTGGCTTAGTGATTGTAGGGGCCAGTTAGGCAAGCCCAGACTTCACATTGCAGGCGTCAGGAAGGGCAGGCGGGAACTGTCAGGCACGGACTGAAGCTGCTGTCCACAGGTGGCATTTCTTCTTCAGAGAAGCCTTAATTCCTTTAAAGGGCCCTCAACTGATTAAATCAGGCCCACCTAGAAGAGGATAATCTTTCTTGATGTCAGTGGATTATGAATGTCAATCACATCGTACAAAACACCGACCCAGTAACACCTAGATTAGTGTTTAACTGAGTAACTGAGGACTGTAGGCAAATTGACACATAACCTGGCCATCCCAAATGGTATGTAAATTCTTCTGTGCTGCACACACCAGTAAAATATGCCTTGACAGAGTATAGAAGAAGGGCTTGCAGAGGGCTAATGTCTCTTGGAGGAGATTTCGACACAGTGTAGACTCTGCTCCAGGAAATCTCAATCTTTTAGTGGCTGTGTAGACCTCAATGTAGCTGAATTCTAACTCCTAAAAGTAGGGGCTATAATTCTTATTTTATTTTTAAAAATTCTCTTTAGGATTTATTTTTTAAATGGTGTCTCTATTCATAAAAGGTACTTAATAAAATTGCATGGGAAGTTGAAAAGCCAAGAGGAATTTACTTATTTGTCATGCCTAATATTATTCACCACTCCAAGTCTGCATAAAATTTAAACATTACAAGAACATTTGGGGGATTAAATCCTACTGGAAAGCGAGGCGATGTAGAGAGTGTGTGAAAGTAATAAAACATTTCAAGCACAGGATTAAAATGTTCACTTCACTTGGAAGAAATAAATATGCTGTTTTCCAGGGCAAATGATCACTAGAATAAATGGAAGGCTTTGTTGCTTCTTGCCCTCATTGACTGAAGTGTAATTCACACCAGACAGTCAACAGGCAGAACTTTAGTCTCATAAAAATGGAATAATTTGGGGAGAATTGTTAGGCCAAAGAATGCTAAGTAGATGGGAGACATTTTTACTAGCCGGGTTCGGACACATACTCAGATGAGCAGGTGCAGGGACACTGGCCTACGGGACATGCTGGGCGTGTGCGTCTGTGCCTTGATCACCTTAGTTCAGGCAGCTGAGACATGAAAGGGGCTCTCCCTTTATTTGTTTAGTTTTTAAAGAGACTAGGGTCCACTGCTGTCCGGCACAATCTAAAATTTGAGAAACACTGGTAAAGAAATGCCTTTGTGTAGCTTGAATTTGGAGAGGATGGGGCACGGAACATGCAGATTCCCAGGTCCCGTCAGTGACTGGATCCCACAGGAGTGGGATGGGAACCAGACCATTTCTGAGATCCTGGCTTGAGCCCACAGGGACATCCCTGAGAAGAGGCCCTGCCTGGTCGTTTATGTCTGCGATCTGAATCAGCCAGGACTCTCCAGTGAAACAGTCTTGGCCAATCTGTAGTCCTCTGTGCCATCCTAGGGCTTCTCTTCTTGCTTGAATGTTGTTTTAACCCTTATCAATTTGTGATAAACAGAACGGAACATTTAATTTATCTTGTGAAGAGAGGAGCTAATGAGCTAAGAAACTTCCAAGGGCAGCTTAAAACCTGGAGGAATAAGGAAGAAAAAAATGTACTTTCCTTCCCCCAGGAGGAAGCTAAAGGGATTCAGAATACCTTTGTTTTGGTCCTCTCTAATTTTGATTGCAAGCTCTAGCAAATCTAACTAAATGCACTCTCCTAATCAAATGGATTAATCTAAAAAGCCGTATGTGATTAGAATTTGTTTGAATTTGTGGGCTTTTATGATGACGCAGATGAGGATTCTGAAGTTTGTGGATACAGAACCTTCCCATAGCAGAAGCTGTTCCAGGGTGGAGCTGACAGTGACCTGGGGTTTGCTGACCTGGGTAAGGACTAACACAGTGCCCTTCACACAGTGGGGGAAATGTTTGCAGCAGGTGGCATTTATTAGTGCTGAATGCCTGAATCAACCGACATCACCTCCCACCATCATCCCTATGCTCCCTTACAGGCCTGGGGGATGCTGGAGGGAATGGCTTTCCCCAGCTCAGTGGAATTTAATTGTTAACATCCATATCATTTACTTACAAACATTATCACTTCAGTTTTCTGCTTGTTATGTCATTGAGTGTAAAGGTACAAAAAAAATTACATGAGATTAAGTAACACAAGTTTTAATACATTTTAAAAGCATTTACTTGATCTTGGCCTTAGTATACAAAGTCATTATTTCACAGTAACCTCCAATTTTTTTGAGTTAGACTTGAAAAAAAGTTGACTATTTCTTCTTATTTTGATATCATTACCAGACCTACTGTGGTTGCAGAAGTAAGACTATGGAGGCAGCAGCCTGGGGCTGTTGGAGCCCAAGGTATCAAACTCCCGGGTGGTGCAAACATTTGTCTCATGGGCTCTCTGGCCTGCCAGCTGCCCCAGCAATAACTTTTTGAGAAATTCTGTATCGTGCTGATTCACACGGATGCATCTCTTTGCATATCATCTATGAACTTTTTTGGTGATTAATAAGATGTTGGAAGATGTCAGAAATTAAGAATGAATTTGTTTGCGCATCAATAAACTCATTAAGTTCGTTGGTGAAAATCATTGTAACGATTAACTTCCTAGAAATTTGATTTTTTTTTCAGTAGTACTCCTGTCTGCTGAGAGAAATAGTAGCTTTTTTTTTTTTCCCACTTCTCTGATTGTTATTGTGTTTGTGAGAGTAGTCATTAATATTTAACCATGTCTGGGTCCCAGCAAAATCATGACTTAGGCAAAGGTTATTTTGATCCACTTACAACTCTGTGTTCAGCATTGATTTTATTAATTCATGCGCCAAATATTTATTCTCAGTGTAAGATGCTGATAAACTTGAAAAGGGCATTTTTTTTTGAAGGAGCAATGAAAGTGAAAGCCAGATTGATGGGTATTGGAGGGAGAATGGGGTGAGAAGAATTGGGGGTAATTTTTGGAAAGTTTTGCTGCATATGGTGACCAAAAATTGGGTGATAAACATGGTGGGAGTGAGAACAAGAGAAGGTGTTTTAAGTGGGAGAAGTAACAGTGTGTTATAGGCTGAAGGAGCGGCTCAGCAGGTGTGGAAGGCCTGGTGGTGGAGGAGAAGGGGGGCAGCTGCTGGAATGTGTCTTTCGGTAGGGAGAGGGGAAGGGACCCTGAACCCGGGAATCTTCTGATTCAACCAGCTTGTTGACTTGGCCGTGAGCAACTCTAATAGCAATTGAGTAACCCAGGGATGACCATTCTCCTCACTCCCAAAGGCAAATGGAGTGTTATGCAGAGAGTGCAGAATTTACTTAGAATTTAGGTCAAGTTCAAAATGTATTTGATCTGTACACAAACCAGGACTATCCCTACTAACACATTTCTGTAGATAGATAGATGCAATCTGGGGCCTCACTGGTGGGTCTTATGGTACCTACATGATTTAAAAAAAAAAAAAGCAGTTACTATCCTAGAACATTTAGTTTGAAATGATGTACTCTTGACCTTACCAAAGAATTTGTCTACATGTAAATACTATCATGTTTTTGCCCGTCAGAGCTTTGAGGAAGCAGTTTAAACCTCTGAGCAATCCGAATCCCTCTGAAAGTTTTCTTTTTCTTAACAAACCTAAGAGTCCGTTTTCACTAATGCAGCCAGGCAAAGAAACAGGGTTAGAACAGTTGGTACAGGTGATGCCCTGAAAGAGGTGAATCACTGTTGGAGGCAAAAAACTTGAAAGCATAAAGCTCCCTGCAGTGAGTACAACGGAGACGTGGTATGCGTTCACAGGATGATGACCTTGTCTCCGCCATCACCTGGGTTTGTGAATGGCTTCATCAGCGCCTCCTGGTAACAATATGAAATATGAAGTGTCAGGCTTGGCACAGACCGAGGGTGACCTGGACCAGAGCCTGGCTGAATGAAGGATCAATGCCCTGCAGGTCACCAGGCAGAATAATGAATAGATGCAGGACAAATGCAAGCAAAATTGGCAGGAGAAGTGACAAGACCAAGAGTGAGTAGCCGACAGCAGGGCTCAGCTGCAGAAAGTTGAGGAACTAGGGTCACTGGAACCTGAATTTGGAGGCACTGACTGGAATGACCACACTGTCTTTAAAGTAAAGGCTGATTAACTTCTCATCCTTCCCTGCTGCAGTGAAATGAGTGATTGGGGGCCAGGTACGTCCCAGGAACTAGGATTGTCCTGGAAATGCTGTGAAGATCAAGTTCAACACGATCTCTGGCTTCTTGAAGCTTGGCGTTTGGGACATGAGACAAATATTAGCTATGTAAACTGTACAAGATATATGTAACCTATGTATGCCATTTTAATATCACATGGGGGTGGGAAATTCCAGCTTTTTAATTTCCCCCCTTTTACTCAAAACAAAGTAGAATTATACAGGATTAAAACTGCAAAAATATTTAATTCGTAGACATGTATACACAAAAAAATCTGGATGGGAAGGCAAGCTTGTTTACAATAAGGTAGTTTGTAGTTTTTCTATGAAACATAAAGAAAATTAAACATATTCTACATGGGTTCCACTATTTACAGCAGTATTGAAGGAGAGAAAACAACACTTGTTGACAGACAAATAGACCACAAAGTCCATGTTTTACAATATCTGTGCAGTAAGTTCACGTAATAACTGTATTATAGGTCCTGAAGCAGAGTTTAAGAATGGCTCCCAAATATGCCCCATTTTCAGCCCCGAGAGGTTCATTCCTGCATATTTCAACTTACTCTAAATTTCTAGCTACTGAAAGAGAGAACGATTCTGAGCTTTCCCAGGAGTTACAAACTCTCTGTAGACCAGAGGCCGACGATCGTCCTGTTAAGTCTGCTCCCACCAACAGCCCTCACATTTTTCAGAGAAATATCTAGAGAAAAAGTCAGACGCCACAGTAGTCACTATCTCCTAGGCCAAATACATGTGTTGCATGTATCTCTAGGTGGACATGTGCTTATGAAAGGTGATGTTGAAAACTGGTGCAGAGAAGTGGTCCGTGTCCCAGGAAAGCACACACCAGGGATGTTCGTGTCCTCTGAACAGTCAGAAAGTAACACTTGGTTGAAGTAACAGTTGAGCCACAGCTAGAAGGAAGAACCGATTCCTGGGAGAGATGGTGGAGGGCTGTGGGGAGGCGTCACAGAAGGTGATGGATGCTGAGAACAGAAGGTGAGGGGCAGCAGCCACGTGGTGTGAGAGGAGGCCGAATGATGTGAGGCTTCAGAGATTATAAGAAGCACTGGGACTCTATCCTAAAACCACTGAGAAATATTTAAAGTGTTTTAAGCAAGGTGATTACATATTCAGGTTTTCTTTATGAAAAAACCATTCTGGAATGACTAAATACACTGAGCAAGCGAAAGGCTTCCCACATTCAAATACAGTGCAGAAAGCGTGGTGGTCCCATGAGAATGGCGCCCCCTAGGGTTACGCAGTTTGAGGAGCCAGATGTGTTAGCTCTAGCAGTGCAGAGAAAACCCAGGGAAACGTTTAAGGCCAATACAAGACTTTTTAATGATGTTTTATTTTCATCCATCCAGTGGGGATGAGCACTTGGCAGGCATCCTGCACCAGAGCTAATCCCTCCCTGGTTCTGTTTACTGAGGAAGAAGCTGAGTTGAACCCCCAGCTGAGTATAAGACTAATTACCCGTATTATACAAAGAAACTTTTCTGTTACAAAAAGTAAAACGTGCCAATAGTTGCTAGACTATGTGCTCAGGGTGCCTGCAACTGGGAAGCCATTGTGTCTCTGCGTAAAGTTGTTTGGATTTTTCCTTCTGGTTGCCCATGTACAAAGCCTTTTGGTTTATTTCCATGCTAACAACTGCTTCAGAAAGTCGTCTCATCCTGCAGCAGTCAGAATTAGACCCATTCAGCTAGGGGAAATTCCATTCTTCATGGGGGCCTTTTACAAGTGTTAGTAGTTTTAGGTAGGACATTTCCGAAGCATAAGGAACCAGACACTATTCTCACAGAGTTTGTACAGTAAAGCATTGCCTAATTCACTTCCGTGTCTGTCCTGATACAACAGATTGACATTATTAGATTAAATCTAAGCCCCAATAAAAGGAAAACTAATTGTTACAGTGCGTGGAGGCGCAGGGTTACTGCTTTGATCGTGGAATATCAGTTGTCTAGCACTAAGTACAGTATAAAAAGCCTTCTTGCAACCAAGATGTCCTTCAGTAGGGGAATGGATCAATAAACTGTAGTGCATCCAGACAGTGGAGTATTGTTCAGCGTCAAAGAGAAATGAGCTGTCAAGCCATGAAAAGGCATGGAGGAAACGGAAAGGCATGTTACTAAGTAAAGAAAGCCCGTCTGAAATGGAGATATACTGTGTGATTCCAACAATGCAACGGATTTCCAATTCTGGAAAAGGTGAAACTATGGAGCCAGTAAAATGTTCAATGGTTGCCAAGGGCTGGAAGTGGGGAGTGGGATGAACAGGCAGAATACAGAGGATTTTTAGGGCACTAAAAATACTCTAAATAATACCACCATGATGGCTACATGTCATTATACATTTGTCAGATCTATAGAATGTCCACCACCAAGAGTGAACTGTAATGTAAACTGTGGACTCTGGGTGATTAGGAGTCACCAGTGTAAGTTCATCAGTGACAACACATGGACCACTGTGGTGGGGGATGTTGGTAATGGGGGAGGTTAGGCACATGTTGGGGCAAGGAGTTCAGAGGAGATCACTATATCTGCCTCTCAGTTTTGCTATGACCCTAACATTGCTCTAAAAATTGTATTAATTAAAAAAAATTTATAAGGGATAACACACTAAGAAGATGTTTGTATGAGCAGTCATGTTTGGTTAGTTTCAGTTCAATGCCATCTAAAGGAGACAGCCTATTACATATTCGTATCTTCTGTTAAAAAGATATTTGAATGCCTCCAGGGCTATACGCTTGCATGACTAGGGTCAAATTAGAAGCTACTGAGAAACATGAAAAGTCTGGAAGAGGGGCTGGTTGTGGAGGAATGGTTATAATTTGTACTTAGAAGCACTTTTTTTTTTTTATCTCAGAAAACTCCTGCTAATATAATGCTGAATATTATTAATGACACAATATTCCAGTAGTATTAAAATACAGTTGTTACTGTACTTTTCTCATAGACTGATAAAAATGGATAAGGATCTTGAGATAGACTTCTATCTTTGACTTAGTTGCACACCTTGAATCCGCACGAGCATACCAGTATAAGGTGAGATAAAACACAGGTTTGCTTTGGCTGCTACACTTCTACTAATGCAGAAATAGTAGTAAAATAATAATAAGTTTTGTGTCAGTTACCCAAGAATTTTTGGAGTAGCAGATAAGATTATGTTGAAAAGTAAATTGTAAGTTTCTTGGCTGAAGCTGCTGTGAGGTTTTTTTTTCATTGCATGTCCTAATACATAAAATGCTTACCCGTGAGGCACTCCAGGACTCAAGGAGACAGGGAGGAGACTGAGGCCAAGGAAGGAGCCCGGGAACACAACCTAATACAATCTCTACCCCCAACTACAGCGGCCAAGTGATTCCTTGTACAAAAGGCAAGCTCAGCCCTGGTTGAAGTCTAAGGGTATCCAGCTGTTCAGTAAGGCAGGGATAGAGAAGAAATCTATTGTGCCAGCTCATACTGAAAAACAAGTGATCATTGGCATCGCTTTGGCTATTTATTCCATGGCAGAAATACAGCCAGTGGACGGGGGGCTGGGGAGAAGGCAGGAGGTGATGGTATTGGTGGGAAGAGTGTAAAGGAAGCAGAGTCTGTTAGGGAAACTTAAGGCAAATAAATAGAGATTTGGGGCTGGGTTCAAGTCAAGGTTGGTGGGGGAGGCACTGAGATCATAGGCAGAGGAAATTGAGGCATAATATCACTGAGATGAACGGGCCCAAGTGGTTTATTAACTATAATAAATAATAAACATAAAAATAGTAACAGCTACAATCGATCGAATGCTTAGTGTGCACCGCACATTATATACCTCATCTCATTTGAATTCAGTTTTTACAACATCCCAATGAGATAGTTACTAGTGTGTCTATTTTTAGAGATGTGGAAAGTGAACAGTTGGAAAATTTAGTAAGTTGGGCAAAGTCATACAGTTAGTAACAAGCAGTGGTGGGATCTGAGTGCAGGCTTTCTGACTCCCACACCCGTGCTCTTGGCTGCTGCCAGATACTACTAGGGGTTAAATCCTTCAACTCTCTGTCCTACTTAGAATATGTTGAGGAACTAGATGATCTGAATCCTGACTGCTGGGAGTTGTCCGTGATTTTATTAAGGGACTCTGAAACATTTTCTCTTTTTTCCATACCGCCTAACTATAGTGCATTACACTCAGTCAGCAAAATATTCACCGTCCATTTTGGACTATTTGAAACCCAAGTTAGGAAGATTAAGGATAAAAACAACAAAACCTTCTCTTCTGCTACCCTAGGATGGAGATTTATGCTGTTTGAGACAGAGGAATTTTCTTCTCCATAGAGGCAAGATGCAACATACATCTTCTCATAAATCCTGAACCTTCAGGATCCACCTGCGTCGCCATCTGTACAAGTTTGAACAGTTGGCCGATTATGTCAGTTGACCCAATTTAATAAATGTACACATAACTGGAGTTAGACGTCCGGGGGCTAGCCAGACGAACTAATTCAGTCTGTCTTTTCAGGGATTGTCTGTTCCCATGTGTGTCTGGCATATAGTAAGCACTCAGTAAAAGCTGGCTGTTCTTGTGCGTTATTATTATTATGTACAAAGTAGTTGATGTTACAGCTGCAAAGGTTTTGGTTTGAGAGCCCTCTACTAACATAGTGCTGTATTTCTAGTGGCCATTAACCAGGACATCATTAGAGACTTTGGAAAAGATTAGCTAATGAACGGCTCAATTCATTAATGAGACAACTCAGCTGTGCTTTTTCTTCCCTTAGTGGCAGATCTTCTTACTCTCCAAGGCACTATTTAAACTATTAAAATAACTAATGAGATCATTACCGTTGTCAAAAAAGTTCCAGCCTGAGCAGATATCTTTACTGGTAAATGTGAAGTAGTTGCTCCAGCAGAACTTCTTACATGCCTAATAACACCAAAGAAGAAGCAGGTGAGAGCAGAGCAGAGAACCAGCTCCAGGACTTCTGGGTCCAAACACTAGTAAGAATACAGTAGTGACATTTTTTTCGGTCAGATATGCAGGTAGACTCTCTCTTTCGTGTAAAGTCAATTTCAGGTTGAATCTTTGATTTTTAAGTCTGATGAACACAAAGGGCTTAACTGTCAATCAGACTCACACAAAATACATGTCATACCCAGCACAGACTGTTATTGATCATTCATGAAGTATTTATGGTCATAGGAGTAGTATGTGCAGCATCAGTATCTCAGAGCACCCAAACCCATTAAATAGAGCGTCCAGAGTCCCCCTTTCTGCCAGGATGAGTTTTGGTTTCTGGGTGAGAACTCTGTTGCGAGTAGGTTGATACAAAGCTGCCACTGAGTTTAGAGGTCTCTTGGCTTATTTGTCTTCTGTATCATGTAGCTTTTTCCAGTTCCACCATTTACTCTTCAACACAGCTGCAGCCCACAGCTTGCAGGTTTATTGACAAGAAATGATCTATTCTAGACAGACAAGGAATATCTCCCTAAAAGCATTTCTAGATGAATAATTAGTCTGTGGCAACCCTGAGAGATCCCAGTTCAACAGATTACATTTGCAGGGGGTTCTGCTCATGGCCAAGTTTGCTTCTGGTGTCCATATGGAGGGAGAAATTGTTTACAGACCTGCTGGTGACCCTTTCCTTCCTAAGAACAAAGAGAAGTCAGCTGGAGTGTCAAAGACATTTGAAATACAAAGCAGCCAGCTGTTATTACCAGAACATCAAGTGCTGTCAAGGGTCAACCATTTGAGTTCCAGCCTGTTTTAACCTGAATGCAGCAGAATATTAAAATCACCATTGCTTGATATCATGGTGAACCCAAAATAAAGTAAATTTTGGTCTTGGGGGGAGAAAAAAAAATTTCTTCTACTCTTCTTTTTAAATCATTTTAGAATCAGATTTAAAAGTGTTAGTAAATAGCAATGAGGGATGGGTCTTTGAACACTTTGGATTTCATTGGAAAATATTAAAAATAATTATTGACCTGTGATTCCTTTCTTAACATTGGTTTATCATGGCTTATTTACCATTGCAAGTTAAAGCTACCACTTTTGTTAGAAGAGCACTGTTTCTTTAGGACATTAAATCAACCAAAGTTTCACCAGGATCCATTTCCATTTTTTTCCAAAGGCATTTTTTTTAATTGAATGAAGGATTCTTTAAATTCTATAATACTTTACAATTTTCAGATGTTTCACATACATGATTTTATATAATCCCATAAGAACCCTTTTTTTAAAACACCCTACACTTACATTGCCCCTGCACCCTCCCCACTCCTCCCTGGAAGCCATTAGTTTGTTCTCTCTATCTGTTTGTAAAGCTACTGCTTTTTGACTGATTTTTATGAGCCAATTTGCTGTGCTAAACACTTTTTAATTTATTTCAATCAAACCTACAACAGCATTGTGTGATTGACAATTATGCCTAATTTGCAAAGAAGAAATTATTCTCTCAGAGGAAAGTGATTGTCCACCAAACCCCAAGAAGCAACGGGCCAGAATGGGAGCTCGTGCTTTTCTGATTCCAAGCCACTGGACTCGCAGTCACTACATCACCATGTTCCCTCTGCCTGAGATGTTTCCGTTGTGCCCATCCTGGAAAATTCTTACCCATTTTTTTGCCATCTGACTCAAATACAATTTCTTCCGTTGAGTCTCTCTCGACTGTCAGGCAGAATTCGTTACTCTCAGTTACTGTCCTAGATCGTTCATATATACCTCTTTCAAAGTACGTTTATGCTCCTTCAACTGTCTATCTCTTCCTGGAGACGCTGAGGTCCCACAGGGCAAGTACCTGGTCTCTTCCATTTTATTGTATTCCTAATATCCAACGTAGTGTGCACTTAATAAAATCACAATAAATGTTTGTTATTTGGAAAAAATAAATGGTGAAAACTATTTCATAGTTAGGTAAAGTAGAATCCCAGCTGTAGATGCATGAAGTATAAAATCAGAGCACAGGTATGAGTGCTAATTAGGCTACACTGTGCAAGTGGACCTCATCTCTCTAATGAGGCTGATAAGTAATTTCTAGATATGTTTCTGGCATTTAGAACAAGCTGCAGTTCATCTACTTGCCAAGTTTATGTATTCCTGTGGGTGATGCTCCCAAAGATATCTGTCAGATGCTTCAACTTATTGGTTGTAATCAATAAAAACTTGCATATACACCAAGTTACAAATGAGTAGAGAGGATCATGTTTTATCTGTTTTTAAACAGTATATATAACTAAGACCCATGTAGAAAGGGGACAAGTTGTGCTTTTTACTCCCCTGCTCTTTGATGAGTTTAGTACACCAAACATTTACCAGACTAAGTGGTTGACATAGCGATGAATGAGGCAGAGTTCTTCATTTCAAGGATCGTGAGTGACAAGAACTCTCAGGAAAAAAAGTTTGAGAGTAACACTCAAGTGCAGGTCCACATAAACAAAGGAGAGC
Organism: Camelus dromedarius; assembly: GCF_036321535.1. Lineage (NCBI taxonomy): Eukaryota > Metazoa > Chordata > Mammalia > Artiodactyla > Camelidae > Camelus > Camelus dromedarius. Next base: position 25,189,267 of record NC_087457.1, read on the forward strand.
AGAGGACTCTGAAAGATTGGCTAATGATCACAAATAACAGCGTTAACTATGCATTCCAAGTGCATGTGTATCACACGCAGACCTCACTGGAGTTCGACAACCACTTACAAGGTTATTCTTTCAGCAAAATAAGTACAAAAATAAGAAAACCTAGGAATCACATGACTTTCTATGGTGCCTATATGCAGTGAGCGTTCCCAGAAGTGTTGCTGTCAGGTTGAAAGCCTCATTTCACCACTCCCCGATTGACAGATGTGTGGAAAACCAGAGAGGGCAGTGGCAGAGTCAATGGATGGTTTAATCACTGCCTGTCTCAAATAAGCTTCCTCTCTAAGTAAAAAAGAATGCCTCACAGCCACCTTCCTCCAGGACTGACATTCCTAAATTACTTTTTTGTAGAAATTGGGAGCCGTGAATGATGCTAAGTAACTTCCTAAGAGTCAACCTTGAGACATTTGTCTTTGGCAGAATGTCAGGCTAGAGATTATGAGGGACCCTTGCACTGGAAAAAACCTGCGCCCTGTAGAAGCCATCTTTCAGAGCCGTAAGTATTAGGCATTAGTCACATAAAAGAAAAGTTCCTCCGAGGCCCAGTGCCAGCACAGCCATCCAGACTCAGCAGAGCTCACAGAAAGGTGAGCGGGAACCCCCTGGACTACACTTCCCCACCCCCATCCCCTCAAAACTGATGTGATTCTAAGTCAGAAGTGCTCCCTGGCTCCCGGCAGAAGAAAATGCATTTCCTCTCGAGAGAAAAACATTTTATCCACGCAGGCTCTTCAAATATTCAATTAAACCAAATATTTTTTGCATTAAAATGATTGAGTCTGTAATCAAAATTCTCTGCACAGAGAAATTAACAGGCCCAGATGGGTTTACAACTAAAAGTCTACCACAAAAGCCAGATGCTCAGAAATACATCTAGTGAGAGATGTTTAAAAATAGTATGGAGAAAACTTAAACAACTGTATGGAAAGACAACACTAAAGACAAAGCAATGAAGAAGTTCTATGCTCCTGGGTAGGAAAACTCAGTATCATAAAGCACCAAGCAGCATACTCAGTGGTGTTCACTCCCCAGATTTATCTACATTCAATCCAATTCCAGTCGAACTCCCACAGCTTCTTTATTCTGCTTTTTTTTTCTTTTAGAAACTTGACAATATGATTCTAAGATGAATGCAGAGTAGCACAACACATAAGAATAGGCAGGATGCTGAAGAAGGAGACTTTGGAGAAATGTTTCCTGCCAGAGAGGAAGACATGTTGTAAAGCAAAGGTCAATTACGATAATGTGGTGCTGGCCCTAAAATCAACAGATTGAGAAGAAGAACACAATAAAGAGCCAAGAACCAGACTAACACATACATGAAACACTGAAATAAGAAAATGGTGGCGGCATTGCAGATAACTGAAAAAAGGAACAAGTTTTCAAAACCACTGGGACAATTGGTTATCCAGGATCCCTTCTACATACCATATCCCAAAGTCAGTTCCTGACTGATGAAAGACTTAAACGCGATGCAAAAAATCGGCAGATCTTACTGAAGAAAAATTAGGAAAGTCATTTTATAAACTTACTAGTGAAGAAGGGTGGACAATAAGACCTAAAACTACTAATCATAAAAGACTGCTAACTATAATTTTATCAAATTATTTACTTAAAGTCCATCAAAAGACTTAATAAGAACATTAAAAAGACAGCCCATAAGCTGAGAGAAGATACATACAGTATGTGTAACTGAGAAGAGATTCGTATGTAAAACTGCTCCCTATCCCAAAGAAAGAAAAAACCCAAACAAGTTGAATAACAGGCAAAAGGCATGAAGAGCTGTTTCAAAGAGAAGGAAGCCAAATTCCAAATAACCACAAAAATCCACCCTCATTAACTTTTCAGGAACTGTATCTTGAGATCTCAATGAAACACAATTCTGTAAACATTAGGTTAGAAAAAAATAAAGATTTGATTATTTGAATCATTGTAACAATTTATATAATAAATTATTATAACCATCAATACGGAAGTATCTAATAAATTTGAAAACTTGCCTAGTAGACAAGCACAAAAATGTCATGAAATCATTGTTCGCAATAGAAAAATGTTGTCAATAACCCAATATCCACTGATAGAAAAATGAATAAATGTTTTGAGGTATTTTGCATAGTAGAACATGATTTGGCAGGCAATGAATTAGCTCCTGTTACATGAAATAACTTGAAAAAATCTTGGAAATATAATATTGAGTACTATGAGCAATTTTCTGAAGATTGCACATACCTTGGAAAAAATATTACATAACTCACAAACAAAACTATAATCTTTTAAATTTTCTGACTTTTTAAAAGTTTTTAAAAGAGGTAATGCTAAGCCTTCTCTTGGGGGAAGAGAAAGTAATAAAATGAAGAAAGCTTGCACAGGTAGATAAAAGGTATTTTTAGTGGAGGGAGGGGAGTTCACAGGTGTTCATTTTATTATTATGCTTCATAATAGGTAACATGTAGCTTATCTCTGTTCTTTTGTTTTTAGCATGTATTACCCAATATCTTTGAAGAGTTAGTGTTAAGACATTATTTCTTCAGCTAAACAAAGACAGTGAAGCAAGCAGTTTTTGTTAAGTATTTCCTGTAATATAGAAGGAACAGCCAGTGGGGGCAACGGTCTGCACAGAGTAACAGCTGGAAACGCTCTCCCATAAAAGGGTGGTAATTGCGGAGTTTTGGGGAGACACCCCCAAAATTCTCTTTGTTCTAATATGAATGTGTAGTCTTTAGGATTTTGGAAATGTTACCATAACTGGCAATCACGATGCTGGCGTGTACAATAAAATGAGCCCTGAACCCAGGTTTGGACCCATAGTTTAAACTCAGCTTTCTCACTAATTAGCTTTGTGATCGTGGGGAAATCACTTAATATCTTGAGCCTCATATTCTGCAGTTCTAAAGTGTAGTTGAATTTATGAGCACCGAGCTTTTCTCCAGCTCTGAAATCATATAATTTCAAGGCTAGTGAGAAATTTCTTTGACAATAAGCTGAAATATGCAGTTAAGAGCAGAGCTGTTATAAACAGTATCTTGATTGCTTGGATTTTACGGTTTCCTAAATGGTTTTACATGCATCATCTATTTCATAGTTTCTAATAATACTTTCAGTTTTGAAAGCGATATTAGATGGCTTGCTATCTGGTCATCCTTTGATGATGTGTTTCTTTTCAAAATTAATACTAAATGTATGATCAGTCTACACTTGAATATTCCAGTGACATGAAACGATTTCACAAGGGAGCCCAGTTCCACTGAGAGATTTTCTCAAAAGAATTTTGTCTAATACTGATGTTAGCAACCGTCCAGAGGCACTCAACTCTGTGCTCCTCATAGATTATCTCATCTGATCCTCAAATGAGCCCCATGACCTAGGCACCATCACTTCCATTTTACAGTGCTGCTTGCTCAGTGTTATTTGGCATTTCTGGGTCCAGAGCCCCAGAGCGCCCCGCGGGATGGGCTGAGACTCCGTGGCAACAGCATTCATTACAGCCCGGCTTCGCCTTCACAGGTGTGGATCCCCATCCGATCCCCCCAAATCTCCTGCGTGCTAATCAGTCTCTATCTTAGAGACTGTGTCTGGGGCAACCGGCCTGGTGTCTCAGTATTATTTTTATGCAGAACTGGTACACTGGGGCTGGAGTAAGGTGGGGAGCCAGACTTTAACTGTCACCTGGAGCTCATGAGACAGAAGTCTTGTCAAGCAGATCTTCTATAAGGATGATAAATAAGACTGGTTTACGAAAGGTTTAAGTATTTTAATGGTTTAGATATTTGCACAGAACAAAGATAAATTACATAATGTAGGTTTTCTTCCTCCTCGCACCTCCCCTCTTTCTCTGTCCCTCCTCCCCCACGCCTCCCACCCCAGCAGGCTCATGGCTGATCCCTGCCTCCGACCCCTTACCCAGACCTGGGGCTGTGGCTTATGGTGGACAGCGATCCCCAAGGAGAACTTTTCTTTCCTTCCCCTCAACATCCCAAACTGACCTCTCTGGGGCAGGTTCCTTAGGCCCCGCTAGGGACTCTCCAGGACGTCTCTGGACTGCACTAAATGCACTAAATCACATGCTACCTCCAAGTAAAAAAAAATAGGTTTAATTTGCAGGACCCAGTACATTGCAAACATCTGCACTCCAGGAAGGCTAGTATACATGGATGGGATGGTGTAATATTCGTAAGTCTCTAGAGCTCTGCTGTTTCTGTACAGCAGCCACGAGACACATGGGGTTATTTCAATTTAAATTTTAGTTTAACTTAATTAAAATTCAACTTTTTGGTTGCATTTGTCACATTTCGGGTGCCCAGTATCCATAGGAGGCCAGCAGCCTCTACTCCGGACAGCGCAGTTCAATACTGCGCTGGAAATTGTTCCAACACTGCTGGAAGTTCCACTGGACTCTGCCACTCTAGAGGTAATTAAAGAGCCAATATTGTCTGAGATAAGATAAAGGACCTAAAGCTTGTGCTAATGTCTAGCCTATGAGGTGCTAAATAAATTTCTAGAAGCCATGAAATCAAAGGCGATCTAAATTTACCTAAAAGATGATTTCATCTTGCAGGCTGCCTTGCTAATATTCAGCTTCCTATGGGCTGGCTGAAGGTACCTCTGATTCCATCTGCTCATTATCCGTGGAGACATGTACCTACCTACCTCGACATATGAAACAGGTGGAGTAAACGGAAACTCAAGGGATGTTGTTTTCCCCCAGTGCTCGGAGCAGTGAGAAGACAGAAGCTAAAATAAAGCTAAGTAAAAAAAGAAATTCTTCTTACACATCCATCACTGGACTCTGCAAAATAGCCCAGCTCTTACTGTTTTAGTTGCACTAATGCTTGATCCCTCTGATTTTTTTTTGAATGCGTTTGTGTGCAATACTTGGCAAACCTCTGTTAAGTGTTTATGGGGAGCCAGACACTGTGTTGCGGGGGAACAGGTGGAACAGGGCACACAAGAAGCCCAGGAGCGGTGGGGCACTCACGGGCCAGCCTCTGATTACAGTGCAGCACAGTAAGTTCTAGACAGAGGCAGGCACCGGGCAGCGGTGTAGCCCAGAATAGGAGCTCGTCCTGAGAAAGCTACTTTCTCACTGAATAATAGTATCTCTCAGGAATGCGAGTTGTGCTTTCCTTTATTATCATTTTCCTTTTGCAACTTAGTTCTCTGCTTTGTAGTGATAGGTCTAAAATATGAATAAATATACATCGTAAATGAAAGGGCAGGCCAACAAGAAAGGTCGTTAAATAAATATTGAAATACTTTATTTTTGCTTCTACATCAGACCAAGTACTGAGGAGGAGGATGTTGCTGACTGTCCACAAGGACTCCAGGTCAACTGTGTGGTTGCAGCCCTGGCAGCCCTGGAGCATGGGAGGTGCTGCCCCCTACAGGGCAGGACAGGCAGTGCCAGGCTGGCTGCATGCGAGAGGCTGGAGGAGGGTCCAGGGTGGAAAACCAAGAGACAGGTCTAACCCCTTCGAGAAAGTTCCTCCTGTGCTCCCCTAACAGACCTCTCCTGAGTTGGACAACCACTTTTTCCACTAGAAAAGACTGGTTTTATTTCATCATGAACAGTATCGAGAATATTCTCTAATGGTTTTTTGTTATTTTTTTTTAGTTGTCTTTATTGAAGTTTAGTTGATTTACAGTGTCGTGTTAGATTCAGGTGTACAGCATAGTGATTCAGTTATACATATATATATTCTTTTTCATTATAGGTTATTATAAGATGTTGAATGTAGTTCCCTGTGCTCTGTAGTAGGCCCTTGTTGCTTATCTCTTTTATATATAGTAGTTTGTATCTGATGAACCAAAAATGAGGGAGCGAGGAGCGGCTCTTTGGCTCCACAGATCAGCCCATCTGCTCCAGAAGGTGAGCTCTGGGGGACCTGCAGGTGCTGGCAGTTTTCTGGGGTGGCCAGGTGGAGGCTATAAGCAAGCAGAGAATCAAGCAGCTGATATCATAATCGCCAGGCTCTTGCCTTTGGAGAGCGAATGTCCCACTGTCTGTATGCTCTGATTAAAAGCTTGAATTATTTAGCTCGATATAACATTCTATTTTGCAACAAAATCTAGTCAAAGCTGGTTTCAAATTGGATTTTTTTTTTCCCTCTCCTTTGTTGGGATGGGAATTCACAGTGTAATCTCAACCTGCCCGAGTTACCAGCACTGCCAAAAACCAGTCTCGCTCTCTGGAAATTGGCCTGTCCTTTCTTCTCCTTACAGTGTGGATTGTTATGTCATCTTTTGCAGCCAAAGGAATACAGCCTCTTCTCCATGAGAAGCATCCACTGCTTCTCCAAACATTTCTTGTATGTTTGAGTGATGGTAAGAGATGAATGGTGCTCAAATGAGGCCCCAAATGAGAAAGGAAATGGACCAATGATTGTGACCTAATCTCTAAGATCAAAAGTCGAATAATGTTGGAAGACTCACATTGCCCAATTTCAAAACTAACTACAAAGCTATGGTAATTAAGACTGTGGAAAACTGGCATAGGGTAGATGAGGATCAGTGGAATGGTATTGAAAGTCCAGAAATAAACCATCACATTTATGGTCAACTGATTTTTGACACGTTTTCCAAGACCATTCAATGGGGAAAGAATAAGGTCTTTTCAACACATCATGATGGGACAACTGGATATCTACAAGGAAAAGAAGGAATTTGGACCCCTATGTCACACTATACACAAAAATTAACTCTAAATTGTTCATATTAAGAGCTAAATCTATAAAACTCCTAGAAGAAATCATAGGAATAAATTTTTATGCCTTTGAATTAGTGGTTTCTTAGATATGACACAAACATTACAAGAAATGAGGAAAAAATAGATACATTGGATTTCATCAAAATTTAAAAATTTGTCCTCCATGGGACACCATCAACAAAGTAACAAACCACAGTATGGCATAAATACATATGCAAGCCATATATCTGACAAGGCACTAATATCTAGAACATATGGACAACTCTTACAACTCAATAATCAAAAGCAAATAATGCAATTAAAATGTATAAAAGATTTGACTAGACTTATCTCCAAAGAAAATAGACAAATGGTCAATCATGATCTTCTTAACGTCATTAATCACTAGGGAAGTGTAAATCAAAACCACAATGAGGTACCACTTCACGCTCGCTAGGATAGCTGTAATCAAAGAGACAGAAAATAACAAAGATGCAGAGACATTGGAACCTTCGAATATTGCTGGTGGGAATGTAAAATGGTGCAGCTGCTTTCAAAACCAGTTTGACAGCTCCTCAAAATGTTAAACATAGTGTTACCTTATGACCCAGTGATTCCACTCCGAGGTATATATACCCAAGAGCAAGGGAAACATGATCACCTACCTGGTTTCATCAATGTAGAATTACTTTTTCAGCCCTTTCCATACTCTATCCTTTGGAAGTGTTGACTGCTAGATATTTCTCTAGCAAAGATGGGATCAGCAGAGAATTGCAGTTCAGGGTCTGCAACCACGGGGAGCCACATGCAGGTCCCCACACAGCAAAAAAAAAAGGACAACATCTTTTTAGGGAGGGAAAGGAAGTGGGGAGGGCTGTCATAAACAGAGTCCATGGCTTTTTCTCAGCTAAGTCCTTGCCAGGAAAGATGAGGAGTCTTTCTTCTTCCTTTTGGGCTCTGCTAGCCTCACGGGGTGTGAGAGCCCCCCTTTGTGGTCTCCCAACCTCTCTCTAGAGCCACAGAGGTTTCTTGGGCAGCGAGCACAGCGGGAGCGGCAGGGAGGGCACCATTTCATTCTCTTTTGTTTCAAAGCACATCTCAGACCCACCCCAAGCTTAAAACAGCATTTTTTTTTAAAAAAAGAACTAAATCTCAACATTTGGTTGACCTATAATAGAGTCCCTTTTAGAGAATAGAAGAATCTATTCAGCCGTTTGTTTGGCGTATTAATGGCAGCACTCTCATTTATGACAAATGTCTGTTCCTGGGGACAGATCTTTCAGGGTAATAATCTTCTACTGGGGAAAATTACACAGAAACTTGAATTTCCAATAACAAGCATGGGAAAACAGAAAAACATTGTGAATTATAAATATTATGTTGCTCTGGCTTTATAAATAGATATTTATAATAAACCAGCAAGAAGCCATGGGCTCTCTGCTGATTCATTTACTCATTCATGTATTCATTCATTCAGCGAATAGTTACTGAAAACCAACTACGTTTCAGAAGCAAGTTTTGATGGTAAAAGCCAAATAGTAATGAATTTTCATATGCCAAAAAAAATAGGAACCATTGACATAAAAAAGACAAAAAACCACGTAAGACATATTTTACTGTGATAGGGACATAAAAAGGGTATTGTGTTAGTGATGGCTATGCATGCAAAAATATTTGTTAAGTCTCTCCTCTGTGTACACTGGGCACTTATCATGTAGGAACTGATCGGCCATTGCACGGATGCTGCGTTTTGTTTTGAGTGTAAAGACGAGTCACTGAGAGCTTTTGAGCAAAAGAGTGACATAAGTACACTTACGTTTTAACAGGGTTGCTTTGACTCTTGGGTTGCAACTGGAGAAAGGAAGGAAGAATGAGGCTGAGGAAGCTCATGTAAACAGTGTGGTGTGTCTGTGCGACAGGTTACCCTGAACAATAACCGAGGAGTGGTTGCGTAGCATTTGATGAGCCCTAATAATGAATCAACAATCCGGACGTGGTTACTTAGTATTTCCAAAGATGCTATCAAAATCTACACAAGAGAGTTTGTTAGCAAAATTAACAAAGCAGCAAAATTGTGATGTTTAGGGTGGATGTTGGCTGGCTAGGAACATATGCATAGTTCCCAGGACCCTTGCATGAATAGAGTGTAAGAAGCTTGAAGTCCTAGACTTGGGTCTTTGGTGTTGAGTTCAAGGTCTAGAGCGGGAACCTCACTGATCTTGGATTTGTCTGCTAAGCCTCACCTCAAGGTTTACTGGTCCTCCTGTCAGAACTTTCCCCCTCTCAGTAAACCTTCCATGCCTGAGGACAGAGGGCAGGATGCCCCAAAGCCATGAGAACACGTAGTGTAACAGTTTTGTATGTGCTTGTTAACAAATATTGGTATATTTGGCAAAATTTGGTCTAAGACTTGCTTTCTCTGTCACATACCATCTTCTAGGGAGTTAGTGGGAACAGCAGATGTATAGCAGTGACATTCCTCTAACTGTGGGGACGGTTTACCAAAAGAACCTGACATTTACATCGAACAATATGATTTATCTCATTTTTAAATCCAAATCTGGATTCTACGTGCTTGTGTTTCATGTTGGATTTTTCCAACTGTATTCAAACATGACATTGCTCTGAAGTTTCCCTTTTAAGTTATCTTTACTGGGTTCTAGAAACATAAAGATGACTGGAAAGAATTAAAGTCAGAATATGAGCAGTGCATTAGGATAATGGAGGTGGTTTTTATTCATTTCTCTGTATTTTGGCATATTTTACAAGTTTCTTCAAGAAACATATCTTGTATTTACACTCAGAAAATACCATTAAAATTCCTAAATATTTAAAAGACTGTTAAATGGTTATTCTTGATCATTTGAGTATGAACATAGGCAAAAGCTTTCACTAGTTAAAAACAGAAAGCTTTTCAGCATTAAACACATAATAAAATATTTAACAGGCATTTTACATGACTTGATCCATTGCTAGTGAGGTAACCACATTTTTAGGTGTACATTAACAAAAAAAATCTTTAAAGAAGTTGATATTTATTTTAAGATTCATGAATGAGTATATTTTAGATTCACCTATTGTTTTTTAAAGGAAAAATTAAAATACCTGAAATATAATAACATTTGAATAAGTTCTCCAGATGAAACATCATTTAACATGGCTCATTTATACAACTAACAATTGTGTTTTAAAAGTTTCTTTCCCATCTCTTGCCTACAGTAATAAAACATGATCGTTACAGGCCTCAAAATCAATTGTAATTGTTATTCCTGGACGAATTGGATAATGGGCAGGAGAGTTCGTTTGGTTAGCTCGTCTCTAGGAGTCCTGAACATATTTGGTATTTACATCTTGAGTCCTCTGCTTTGTAGCTTATTGCCCTGGGGTAACTGGAGAGGAGCACTTGAGCCGAAATCCACTCTGAAATAACACTTGTATGTAAAAGTTTGCTCTGTGTTCTAACAGGCTGTACTCTTCTCCTTAGATAAACAGCTTAATGGCTTACGTTTGAATACAATATGACTTCCTAAGGTCTCATTTCTTCCCCAAATATATGGCACTCAGACACCTGTCCAGCAGGCACCTCTTTGCAGAGGGGCGTCATCTGGACTGACCTCCTGAAGGGACCTGTTTTTTCAAATTCCACAGAAGGTGGTAATTCTAGTTTAATGGTGTAGTGGATGCACTGGGGAGGCGTGTCAAGCCCATCCCTGCAAAGTCCAGGCACAGCCGGGGGCCAGAAGATTCTGAAGAGCTTTGAGAGAGCCAGATAAAGATGGAGAGTAATAAGTTTTCAGACGCTCTGCAAAACTTGACCTCACCAACACCTAAATATCTCTGGTTAGTGGGAATTACAATTTTGTTATGGGGGCTCCAGCTAAGACTGAACTACAGTAATGTTTGAAAACTTGAGGCCCACAAATGGAAGACAGGCTACCTGGGGACCGAGAGGGGCATGACATTTTGAGGCTTCAAGAAATGTCTCAGTTCTAGACACTGGAGTCTGGAATCAGTCTTCAGTGCACAGAATAACTGCACCTCTGGTTGCGCGTCATGGAAGCTCTGATGCTTTACGCTGCCCTTTCCAAGACTGGCAGCCTATGTCCATCCTCCCTAGACTTTCTTCCCATCAGTTTAAAAAAATTTTTTCAAGCCCCTAGCCAGCTGGCCAACGTATTAAGACACTGTCCATGAGTCAGGGAAGATTCATACCTCTGGCCTTCTCTCTATCCACGTGTGGTGGACAAACCCGAATATTGATGGATATTCTGTCCCTAAGAGACTTTCTTTGTCAAAGTCATGAAATAAGAATAAGCTTCAGCCCCAAGCCAGCTGGTCTCTGCAAGCTAGGGGGCCAGGGGAACACACAGCCAACGAGAAACCTCTGTGGAGGAACTTGACTCACGGAGCTTTGGCATTATTGTGTCCATATCCACTTCGGAACGTGTGGCGTGTGTGTGTTTAGAGAGGAGGTACATTTTTTCTTTTTTTCTCCTATCACCAAGGCTTCAGAATTGAAAAGTTTTTTCTTGCTTGTTTGTTTTAAATATTTCAATGTGATCTTTGCGATACTCTTGAGTGATCAGGGGAGGGGATTCTGTTCACATGGTGGAGAAGGAGCCGGGAGTGACTAGAGGGTTGTGGGGCGGTGGCGGGAAGTGGGGGAGGGCTAGCAGCTCAAAGGAAACCACAAAGAGATGGCAAAAAGTCCCGAGCCATGTGACTCAGCAAGATGGCAAGTGGCCACGGGAATGGGTTGGTGGAAAATGGGTGAGCACGCCCTCTGCAGCCCTAGAGATCTTTGGGAACACGGCTTGGGATCCATGACCCACTGTCACCCACCGCTGGGGCCTCCTTCACCTCATCACTAAGCGGAGGTGAAGTCTCTAAAGTTGGGGGAGTCTAGAACATGTGATTTCAAGACAAAACTTCTGTCTAGGGACTAGATATTTCCAACAATTACATTTGAAAAGTCAAACAAATTTATTGGGTTTTTTTGTTTGTTTGTTTTTTAAGGGAGTAGAGTTATTTATTTGTTTATTTAATGGAAGTACTGGGGATTAAACCCAGGACCTCTTGCATGCCAAGTACACACTCTACCACTGACCTATATCCTCCCCTACTCAAGCAAAGCAGTTGATCTGATTTAGTGTTTCCAGATATTGCATATACATAAAAATTTGTTTACATGTATTATAAATTAAGTGCATTCAGATGCTATGGGTTAAAATGTGGCAAAAGGAGGTATTGAAGCGCCATCTAGAGGAGAAGTGGAGAATTGAGTGGAAAATAATTTCAAGATGTTCTGTCTTTTTTTTTTTCCCTCTGGAAAAACAATAACGGGATACTGTGTTATAATGGGAATAATGGTACCTCATCTTGCGTGGTGGCAACAAGGGGGATGAGGTATAGCGAGGAGTGAGGCACATCTCAGGCCCTCCCGGGAGGTGCGTCTGTGGCGGTCTTACCTGCATGCCTATTCCTGTTAGTCAATGGGATGTTTCTATTGTTATTAACAACGCTCGTTGCTGACTGGTGGGCCCACTAAATTTTAAGTCTAGGAAAGCCACTTAACAAGCTGTCCACTCAACTCAGAATGTCCACCTTAACTCTTCTTGGATAGAATGAAATGACAGTGATAGAAATGATTTCCTTATGGTCATGCCCTCCGTGGGATTGTTTAAAAGGCTGCTCAAGGGGCCCCTCACTTACTTCAGCGCACACTGTTCCCCGACACTGTCCGAGAAGCTGCCGGAGTCTAGGGGAATCTGGGGAGAACGCACAGATCCGGGCTCCGAGGACGGCAGCTGCCTTCAAGGTCAGCGCTGTGAGCGCAGACTGAACAGCAGCTGAATGGAAAACGCCTGTTAGGTCGTAAGGGCGGCGGCTCCTTCTAACGTGTATGTAGCAGCCAAGAGAAACGCATGGCCTGACAGAGGGGCCGCCCTTCCATCTAACTCAGGCATCGCCTTCCCTTCTGGTTTAAGGGCCCTGAAGAACTGGGACCGGTGGTTAGGAGACCTGGGTTTTCTAGGCTCAGCTCCTGTTCTGACTCGCAGGGGAGCTGGGAGAGGCCCCCGGCAGCCAGGGCTTCCTTTCCGTGGTGATGCCCACTAATGCCTCTTCCTTCTAACAGTTGTGGGTCCCCAGAATCCGCGTGCCAGATGTTACCTGCCATCGGTCTCATCACAGCGCAGTGACACTTGGGGGAAGGCAAAGAGTCAAAAGGAACAGGTGGATTGGACACTAGAGCCACACCCTGAGGAGCAGGAGAGAAAAGACTGGAACCAGGAACAGAAATATGTATAATGCTAGCAAGTCACCTCAACTAGAAGAGGGAGCACTTCAGGAAAAAACCCCGCTACTTAGAATATAGGGAGCTTCTTTAAAGATGCTGAAGACTCTGCTGTAACCGTCCATTTGTTCCCAAATCATGTCCCCCATAGTGCAGGTGGACTTTATGCCGATTTCTGTCCAATACATTTAGTATCTATAAACGTAGCTTCATAAACCCACACTCCCAGTGGCAGCTCATCTTGGGGAGTCTTTTGCTTGCCCTCCTCATCTTCGCCAGCCTCCCCTACCCAGAATGATGCCAAATAAGTATGTGACCTGTGCACAGATAGTTTTCTAGGCAAGTATAGCTTTAAGATTCGTCCCCTAAGGTACCGGTTCCAGGTAAATTACTGCCTCTAATCCTTACCCACACAGATATTCTGGAGTCCACATTCATACTCACTTGTAGCTTATTGCTACCCAAACTCATTTTTTTTTAATGTTAAAAAATGAAAGAACAAGAATTCTTGATTATTCTGAAAACCTGCCACTGAGTTCAGTCAAGGTCTTCCTTTCACAAAGGAGCTGTGTTCACGGCACGCAGAGCACAGAACCTTGCTGTTCGAATGGTGACGGTTCATGCTCCCGTTTTATCCAGCTCCCATTTTTCAGTTAATGAATCTTTTCCCGACAGTGTCCTTGAGCAGCTGTACCCCATCTTTTGGTACCACTACGTGATTCTCTTCTAGAATATCTGGCTATGTTTTGGTCTTCAAATAGTTAATCTTTATAGTATTTCTTTGGCTCAGGAAAGGTGTAACCAAAAAGCAAGAGGCTGGATGCTGAGAACACACTCTGATGACTGTGGGATGGAAGTTTGTTTCCTTTGGTGTGTTCTCACCAATACCAAGCCCTTCCGTCTCTTAAAGTCTCAGTACTGTAGGCTGTGGAGGAAAAGGATGGTGCAGTGTCTTCTTAAGTGAAGTCCAAACCCCCTTCCAGGGAATAATCTGGTTTACCCTTCAGGGAGTCGAGCGGCATCTGGAAATTCCTTCAGGCTGCTTGCGTTTTCTCCAAAATCCAGTCCACGTGCTCGATCACATTGGTGTAAACACCCGGCCGTTCCCTTTGGGCACAGCCTTCACCCCAACTCGTGATGCCCACCAAATGCCAGACCTCTTTGTGTTTACAGGACAGGGGGCCCCCCGAATCTCCCTGTGACAAGGAGAGAAAAGAAAAGTCATGCAGAGCCATTCAGGTGCTTCTCATCTTAAATACGTCTTCCTCAGAGTGATTTCACCTAAAATTCTGTCTTGACCCTTTAATAAACTTCAAAGAACCAGATTATTTGTTTTTCCCCCCAGTCTACCCACATCAGATTTCAGTGTAAGGAAAACAAATCCACCGTGTTCCCCGCTCATTGGCAGAAGACTGCTTTAAAAAATGCATTAAACATTCTAATTTGAATATATTCAGTTGGTTCAGGACACTGTTACCTTACAAGCATCCTTCCCTCCTTCTTTGTAGCCTGCACAGATCATCTTCTTGGTTATTTTATGCCCTCTGTATCCTGCCTGGCACTCTTCGTTTGTCACCAAGGGTATCTTGGCTTTCTGGAGAGTATTTTGTATTCTGTCTGAAAACAATTTTTGATTTGTTAATGGAATAACCATACATAATATAAATTAAATTTAAATATAAGTATATATATTTAAAATCAAAGCCATACCTATCTCAAAATGTGGAAGGAAAAAAAAATTAGGTTTACCTCGTAGACCTTTTATAATCACAGATTGTAGAGAAGAAGTTATTCTCACCATGGTGAGTACCATTTTGTTAACGTTAATTAAGTTCAAAATCAATTATGGCTCGAGCTGGGATGACTTCCCAGAGGAAATAATTGGATTACAGGCTAGGGCATTTATTGAAAAGTGCTAGGTTTCAAATTAAACTTCATTAAAAATAATTAATCTTTAAAGAGGTTGTCATATTTAAAATTTCTAGTCAAACAGACATGGTATCATCTTCACGGGGGTGATTTTGTCTTTCCGTCTTTATTAATATACTTTTTGCAACTGGATATGTCATTATTTTACTCTCATTTTAGCCGCACGACTTGGTATAGCAGGAAAGGCTGTGATTACGCTGTGTTGTGTGCATTGAGGATGAAAGTGTACAGAGAAACCTCATTTCTTACCTCTTAATTTTCTGTACCCCCATCCAGTCACCCAGCAATCAGTATACATTACATTTCTGTCTCCTTTGGAAGGTAGGCATATGGGTCGTTGAAAATCTAAATTTTTAAAATCATAGTTTAGTTTTCAGAAACAAAGTACATCTTTTTTCCCAGGGGAGACTCTCTTCTTTCACTTTCTGTTATTTAGTGTGTTCTCTGTTTATTATATTCATTTTTTGCCTCCTGGTCATATATCTTCCTTCCTCGTGTTCAGTGTTATCACATCCCAGGATGAGGGAACAGGGGGAAGACAAGCCACGCCCCCCCCCCACTAACCCCATCACCCTGGCGAGGTCTGTGACCCTGTAGAGCTTGCTTCCTCGTTCTGACCTGCAAACCTTTCTTCCCTCAAAAGGGGATACAAATCATCTGGTTCATGTTCCAATATATTATAAAGTCATTCTGTGCACCTGAGGAAGCCTGGAGAAAACTTACCATTTCACCCACACCCCAAAATAAGATTCAGTCATCAGGAAGGAGTCAGGATTAGCTTTGCAGACCCTCTCCCTTTCATGATAACAACACACAGAGAGCTCACCATGGATCAGGTAGTGGGGGACATTGTCTCTGCGTCATTATTGTACATAACTCTCCCTTGAAATGTTTCCATACCTGTGTAATTCATTGTCGTTTCCAGTTTCAGCAAGGCAATATCATATCCACTTTCTGCCATTTCATAGTGATCATGAATTATTATTTCTTGAACCCCAAAGAAAGATGTATCCTCTTTTATTTCCGATTGATTTAAAATGCCACTATAGACACGCAACACTTTCGGTGACTCTACCCTAAGGAGTAAGTAAAACCGGAAAAGAAAATCCCTTTACTAAAGGATTCCCAAACATTGGGGGTATATTGTCATTTAACTGACTGTTACTAACCAGCTAATATTTTCTGCCAGGGGTGGGGTTTTAGGCGGAAAGAAGTGATTTCATGCTGAGGTTTGTCAGTCACAAATTTCTCCTGCATGGAAGGTCCTAGGCTAGCATGTACCTTATACTAAACACACAAAAATCAATGAATGCTTTTTCCTCCCTCCAGCACACACACACACACACACACACACACACACACACACACACACACACACACTCATGAAGAGTTCTGGGTGTTCGTTTCAGTGCTGGTGTTGATTGGCTGTGACCCTGAGAAACTCAGTTGGACTCCTGGCACTCCACCGTCCCATAAGTAAAAACGGAGACGATTGTCCTCAAGTGCATCCCTGGGTTATACTATGAATAAGCTGCATACTGATAAAATAAACTAAGAAAACCACAAAACTGCGATTGGAAACAACTCAGAAGGTACAGAAGTGCAAAGTGGAAGTTTGGCCAACTAAAATTTCCCGGGATACACGTACTCCCCCAGTGGAGCTTTTATGTTTGGCCGGGACTGAATTTGACCTAAGCGGGGAATCCAGTTTGAGGATGCATGATGAACAATTCCTTCTGTGTCTGGAAACAGAGAGAAAAAGAAGGGGGAGGAGGAGTGGGGAGAGGAGGCAGGGAGGGAGGAGAGCGAGAACAAATGGGAAATTCGATTCAGGGAATAAGAAGTTCTCTTTGAAGTTCGTTCGGGACACAGTGCCAAGGACAGTCACCAAAGATGGTATGCTCTTAAGAAGAAATAACAAGAACTCCCCTGGGGATGTGTATACATTTAAATGGGACAGTGGAATAGTATGCAAACAGCCACATTCCTGCATCTGTTTTGATGCTGGTAGACCATGATGGCTCTTCCTTTTTGCTTTTTTCCCCACTAAAGATAGAAAATTAATTTAGTAAATAGGGTAATTTACATCTTTTAAATATGTGCTAAAATACTAGGGATAGATTTAATATATGTGTGAGCATATGAACAAGTAAAAACAGTAATGGTACTGACTCGTTGAAACAGTGAGCAGCTGTTAATATCCACTGGTTTCCAATGATGGAGCCTCCACACAGGTGTCTCTGGGTGGGTGAGGTGATGTGCAAAGTGATCTGCCACGGCCACTCACCATGAACAGACTCAGTTCCTCCAACAATTCTGGGTTTAATTTTGGTGGTACATGCTACAACAGAAGGATTGCAATGAGCAGCTTCCTAAATCTTCACTTTCCATCAGTCGTCATGTTCCTTCAGGTACATGGGGAAGGAAACCTTCCCTGGATTCAATACTTTACCATGACCTTGACTTGAAGAAACTTTGGAATCAAGTTGACAAAACACAAGACGCAGATAAAAACTGAATGAGGGAGTCAACCCTGTGATTACACACCCCCAGATAATGCCCCATCTGGGACTATGAGTAAGCCTTACCCTCCCTCACATGATAACCCCAGTGGTTCTTTTAAAGCAGTGGTTGTCAAGTGTGGCCCCCAGACCAAGGCATCACCTGGGAATTTCTTAGAAATGCGCGTCCTTGAGCCCCACCTCAAGCCCAGTGAATGAGAAACTCTGACAGTGGACCCCGGTCATCTGAGTTTTAATCAGCCCTGCTGATTACAAAGAAGAGTGGAGCACCTTCCACTCAGTTTGCAGCCTTTGTCCAATCGCCACCCCCCGTCCCCTTCCACTCGGGGCTGCCCTTTGGTCCCAGTCTCTCCTGCTCCACGCACACCCAACCTGGCTGCTCTTCTGTTTGTGAACCGCTTCCGCCCTTTGGTCTTGTTGACAGATTGGGATTCTCTGTTGATACTTCCCAAGGACTCTGATTCCAGCTCACCCCTCTGCTTCTTTCTTGTCTTGGCCGCCCTGAGCAGCAGAGCCCATTCTCCTTCTACTTCCTGGGATGCCAAACACAAGAACCCACCCTCCCGGTTGGAGCCTTGGCCAAACCTGCCCCAGTAACCTCAATAGAAAAGGAGTGAGGTGATCACAGACGGCATTTCTCTAGACCAATGCTTCTCCTGTCTTAATATGCATGTGGATCACCTGGTTAGCTTATGAAATGCAGATTCTGATTCAGTCAGTGGCAGGGCCTGAAATTCTTTCCAGCAAGCTCTCAGGTGATGCCAAGGTGCTATGCCCAAGACCATACTGAGAACAGCAAGGCTCAGTGGATCAGGGATGCTCCATTGTCCTTAGACATAGGTGGAGCGTGACGTGGTGTGAGGTTAGCAGAAGAGTCACTGGCCCAAAGCCAAGTCCTAGATGCTCCCCTCACTAGTTTTGTCAGCATAAAACAACCTCTCTAGGCCTTTCTTTCCTCAACAGGAAAAGGATGTGTGATTCTGGGGCGGATTTCAAATAGAAGGAAAGGACAGGATAATGAGTTTTAAAGGAAACATGAGCTGGTGGCAAGCTGAAGTGGAAACAAGCACAATGTGTCTGTGAATGCCTGAACAGGACTATCAATATGCTAGAAGAGAGTTCTCATTTGAGAGTCTAAAGGGTGGAGATTAGTTTCAGAGGACTGTTTTGAAGAGTTTGACTATATTCTGGAATTACTGGAAAGCCCTTGTAATTTGCAAGCTGGGAAGTGGCCATAAAAGGCAAAGCTTAGGAAAATTAATACGTTAGCAGTAACTAACACATGTTAGGAACAACTCAGTAAAGACCTTATTAAGGATGAGTTACAGGTCTTGGTGTTCATTCTATTTGGTTTCTCAGCTCAAACAAAATGCTGAAAATACCTGTGTTTAGCCTTATGAGATGTTCTTTGTGTTAAGAGATGGTTCTTTTGATGGCAATTGCTCTGTGTCTACAGAAAGTTAAGTTATATTGTAGACTAATGACAGTACAAGATATGATAAACATCTCAGTTCAACAGTCCCTCTCCTATTAGGGGATTGTTTCATCCAATATAGTGCAGCAAAACCTAATTATCAGTTTCACTTATTTCAGAAGGTGCACTAAAAAGACATAAGATTTTATTTTCCTTTATCTTATATTTTCTGCTTTAGCTCTCAGTCTATTCCTGATATATTCTGTAACCTCTAGAGGCCAGAGTCCATAGATTCATTAGAGAAAAGCATAATGAAGGAAGGAGGGTGGGGAGTGGATTCTGAAATTTAAGGTATAAGTGTTGGTTCCTGTTTTCTAAACTATGTCAGTGCCACTAACAAAATTTGCTGCATCCTTTCTATTGCATTAGTGGCACTAAGACAATAGAATTATTGTAAACACGCCTTCTTCTCTTAGGTACATTTATTGTAAGAAAAACAGAGGTTGTCTGAGATACAACTTAACTATCTTTTAAAAGAAGCTCGAGCCTTCCAAAGATTCCCACCTGACCCCCTCTAAGCTCTAGGAAGGCATAATTTCCTGGCCAGGATGTTCATATTGGACACAGTATAATACTGCATGTTCTACAAAACAAGTTCTCAGAAGTTAAGGATTTAGTTACCTCTCAGTGGAGCCAATATATCTCATACATAAGATTTTTATACTTTGAAACCTATTACATAGCATAATTATCAATTCCATTTCACTCATTAAATCTTAGT
Source organism: Camelus dromedarius (assembly GCF_036321535.1). NCBI lineage: Eukaryota > Metazoa > Chordata > Mammalia > Artiodactyla > Camelidae > Camelus > Camelus dromedarius. Next base: position 25,208,938 of record NC_087457.1, read on the forward strand.
TGCAAGTTAATTTAGACCACATTATAATATTGGACATTAAGCAATAAAAGTCTAAAAACATGTAGTGTATGTAAATCAGCGAATACTAAAGTCATAATCGGTCATTAGAATAATTTAGGGAAGAGTTTATGTATTAGGCTCTGTCCTGTGCCATCCCTTGGACAATGTCATTGGCCTGCAAACCATTTTTTGTCACTAATGCTCAGAAACTGGCCAGTGGAAGGGAAGTACTGCTGACCTGATGTGTATTGTAATTTTTATACTATTATAGGTCTTGTTTGATATAGATAATCTTATCTCCACCCTACCATACTCATTGTTACAAATTAATAAGGTTTTACTGTAGCATTTCCTAATGTTTGTAAGTATGCAGAACACTTGCAGGAAATCTAAAGGAAATCTAGAAACCCTGGAGAATACTTGAGTATTTCTTGAATAGATACCTAATTTTACAAGTGAATTGGAAATGTATTTCAATAAGATCAGGTAACAGCCAATAGAAAGAAAATGAATAATCTGATTAACCAAGATGCTGGATGATACTTCAATTATAAAGGATAATAAGAAAGATCATTGACCTTGATAACAAAAATCAGACATAAAAGTACTGGCTGAGCCCGTCTCACCAGGAAATACCAGTTGTATAAACGTGTCAAATTAAAACACACAGTTGATTAATACCAGGCAACACAGAGTTAGTCAAGACCCAGTATTTACCTTTTAAACATGGTCAGCTGGGGTGATAACACTGAAAATAATGGAAAATTGCTTCTAACTTCATTATTTTACTAATTGCCCTCTGTGGCTATTATTGACTCTCTTCGTGATGACATAGTTGGTGTAAAAGAACTCCTTCAGATGTATGTTTTTCAAGTGACATTAAACTCACCATTATCCATTTTACATAACCTTAATGTATATCCAGAGATGCTTCCTCTCCCACGAAGTATTTTAGTTGGCGATCCATTTGAAGAAAGTTTTAAGTAACATTTACCCCTGCAGGTTGGAAACAAAATGACATAAACATGAGGCCCCCTGAACGAGACAGGACAGGAGCATGGATGTAACTCATCCCATATCTTACCCCTCTCCGTTGCAAGATTCTTGAGATGGAGAATAGGTAAAAAATTGGCAGCGGATGGTGTTGGTACATGCTTTCTGGCAGGCTTCGTGCCCAGGCACATCCACAATGTCCAGTTCTTCTCCCAAGAAGTCAGTGTCGTGGTAGAATGAAGAGTGACAGAACACTGGACAGCAGAGCACATATGAGACACGAGACACGGAACCTTAGCTCCCACCTGCCGAGCTCCTCAGAAGAAAGAGCAGCATCATTTACCTGGGATGCTGTGCCTGCAGCTCTGAAGACTAAAGCCAGAAAGAGCTTTGTTCCTCCTAATGCGCGTGCTTGGCAAGCCACTTTTAGAAGTCTTAAGGAGACAAAGATTTCTAAAGGACAAAAAGGGAAATATAGATAGATCATATAAAGTATACCACACACACACACACAAAAACACTTTTTCAGCAGGTACCGACGTCAGCTCACGTTGGCATTTCACAGGGAAGATGCTCCCATTTTGAAAGTACTCTTCGTAAATGGCTGAGTCTGAGTCAGGCTCCATGGTCCATAGGTGGCAGACGGATGTTCCAAACTAAACCGCCTGCTTCCATACAGATTGTCTGAGCCTGCTCTGTTGTCGGTGTTCCTGGCACCTTCCTGACTCACTTCCTTTCTCTCAACTCTTCCAGCCCATCTCAGAGATTCAAGAATTTTCGTGCTACCTAGAAATCTGTGACCCAGAGTTGCTGTAAGCTTAGACGGGGGTCAGCAAAATCCAGGACAGGCTCCACACCCAGGCGGCACCTTCCCGGGAGGAAGCAACTTCTCCTAATTAGCACCCAGTCACAGCCTGGAGCAGCGCAGTCTGACAGAATTTTCTGCAGTGATGGAAATATTCCACGTCTCTGCCAGCCAGTACAACAGCCACTAGCCAGCCATGTGCTGAGTCCCTGAAATGTGGCGAAGACAGCCGAGGAAGTGAATCTTGTTTTATTTAATAGTTGTATTTAATATTCATTAATTTAAATGTAAGATGCCAAGTCTCGGCGTCTAACCCCCACGTTCCTCTGTCACCCCATAATGAGGATCAGATGCGTCAGTAGTGACTGGGAATTTTATAAAAGGAATGAAAAAGAAAAAGAGCTGTGATTAAGACAAAAGAACACATTACAAAGGCATCGTTCTAAGTTCTGAAATTTATAATGCATCAAGGCTCCATCTTTGACCTCCTGTCTTCTCTGACTGGGTTCAATCCTTTGATATCTCACAGTTTCAATAGCATTCATTGCCAGCTGTATGCTGGTGACACCCAAACACGGATCTACAGCATAAGCCTTTCTTCTTAATTCCAGACTTCTCTGTCTACTTGACAATTCAACCTTTCCCTCTGGACGTCTACCAGGCATCTCCCCCCTCTTGAAGTCAGCTCCTCAGGAAATCTGCCCCTTCATTGGCATTTCCATCCTTCCAATTTTCTTGGACCCAAAATCTTGGCGCTCTCACTGACCTTTCCCTTGCTAGCCAGCATCCAGTCCGTAAGCAGCTCTTATCGGCTCTACGCTGACAATATATCCCAATCTGATCACTTCTCTTTTACTTCCACTCTAGTCCAAGCAGCACAAGGTTTTTATCTATTTAGTTCATTAATGGTATCCCTGCATGTGGATAACAGATATCTGAAAGTAACAGATATCTTTTCATGTGGCAAACCTAGTATTTCTGGAATTATGTCTCCACTGAATTAAAAAAAAAAAGAAGTCTTGCCTGATGGGCAGCAACTCAAGGGCTTACCTGGGCTAGGTTGATCTGGGGAACACTCTCCCCAACAGTGAGCCGTGACAAACAAATGCCCAGAGCTCTGAGGGTTCAGATTCAGGGAACATACAGAATCTTGATTTTCAAGCAGACTTAACCATCGAATTTTTTTCTTTTTTAAGTGAATCTTGTTAATGAGGGGCAGCAACCCCAGCAAACTTCCCTTTGACGAGCATAGAACTTTCTTGTGCTTTATTATGGTTTCCTGTGTTAATACCCAACAGTAGGGAAACAGGATCTCGGTTCTCAGCTCTCCCTCCACCATCACTCCCCGTTCTGTTGATGAAGGCCTTCATTTCCACCCACCCACCTCCGACTTCGGATTTAATGTGTCACTGATATTTCCACCTCTTTCTGCTCCAGGTTCAATTATCTTAAACCAGGCATTGGACTAAGATGCCTCTTACTGACTGACTGTTCCTTATTTTCTTCATTCCGTTCAGAACTAGAACTCTCCCTTTGCTGAAGGCAGAGACCTCCCTGACCTAAGGAAAAGCAAGAGTCCTGGGTAACACTGGCTTCGTGTCAAGTGGGTGGGGAACGGAAAGAGGGAGGAGCTGGGAATTCTTCTTGGCAACTTTGATCAATCCTAGACAGGCATTTAGGTGAAATTTGTAGCTGCTCAGAATCTCTAATGATGGCTTTTGATCAACGGTCTTAAAAGCGAACACACAACACAATCTTAGCTCCCTACCTTTCGGATTCTGTTGGCCATTCTTGAGAAAAGAAGGTGAAAAACAAACAGCTGGGGTGGTGAGTACAAATGCTGCGACAGACAAAGGCATCTGGAGCCATGACCCCGTCAACGTTGCTGTCTGCAAACACTGTTTGAGGGAAAATGTCCCGAATACAAGCTGCACGACAGAGGAAACTGTATTCAGGAAATCAGTTCACCAGTAGCATCAGTAAAGTCCCAGTCATGGTGTTTGTAAATTCCATGTAAAAAGTTAGTTGGAGGATGAGGGAGGTTTGTACAGGCAGAACACAGAGGAATTTTAAGGCAGTGAAAACACTCTGAATGATACTCTAACGAGGGAAACATGCCGGTATACATTTGTCCAAACCCACACAATGTACAACTCCAAGAGTGAGCCATAATGTAAACCATGGGCTTTGGGTGAGTACAATGTGTCAGTGTAGGTAACAGCAGTTGTGACAAAGGTACCATTCTGGTGGGGGATGCTGACAGCGGAGGAAGACTCTGCCTGTCTGGGCAGGGAGGATGTAGGAAATCTGTATACCTTCCCCCCAGTTTTGCTGTGAACCCAAAATTGCACTAAAGTCTTAATAGTAACTGTTCAAACGTGTGTTTTTCCCAAGATTATTTACATTTTAAAAATTAGGATAACTGAAGCTTTAAATTCAAATATAAGCTTTAATCATTCAGAACATAATGAAATTTTTCACATGGAGAAGGTTAAAAGATCACTGGGTCCATTCCATCAGCGAGCACAAACTGGTACTCTCAGTTAGGCCCATCGTACGTATCTCCAGCCCCTGCTATGTAACGGCTGACCCACCTCAGTAAGGAAATAACAGTTACCCAGATTCGAACGTGCACAGGACTTCAGTGAAAATCCAGACACCACGTGCCCGAGCTTCGTTATGCTGGTTGGCGTCCCCGTTTGGGTGTACTTCAGTAGGCAAACGTTACTGAATAGAGACACAAATGGAAAAATATTTTATCCCTCCAAATGCAGGTAGGGAAAAAAAACATAAGATAATAAGAAATTCCCGTTTAGAGATGTCTGGGCATTTTAGCTAAAGAATTGCTCTGAAAAGCATTGAGCTGAGAGGCTGGACAGCTGGTCTCGCGTCCTAGCTCCACCAGGAGTGGGTGGTCCTGTCAATTCTGTCAACTTTTTTTTTTTTTTTCATTTTAACTTTTTAATAATGCCTCACAACTCCTGATTTCCTGGCTTGCTGTTCACATTGTGTTGAGTCTTAGACGTAAAATATGTAAAAAAGTGTAGTGTGAGCTGAGCTAAAGACAAGCCAGGAAAGTTTAATGATCAATCTGAGGATTTCATTTTGTGTTATCATTGCTATTCTTTGAATAAATCTTTGATGCTCTATTTCCACTCATCTCCTTTCTGTGAATGTGTAGCGCAGAAGATTAAAATCCAAATATTAGTCACTTGAACTTTCCTTTCATTGTTGGATGTCAGATAAGTATAGTTTACTACACAAATCTGGAATATCTCAAATATTTCTAAATTTAAAAGTTAATGATATTTTCCCTAAAAATATTTTTAGGAGATAACAGATTAAGCTCTTACAGATCAGATCTTTTTATATTCTTACACAACAGATTTATCCCTGGAATATTTCAAAATCCAGGAGGAGATAGGTTTTAAAATATTTCACACGGGCTTCAGTTTCTGTCTCAAGAGGGGAACTGTTATGTCGAAGGATATCTGAGTAGGTTTTTCTTTTTGATTCTGCAGGTTCAAACTGTAGCATCCTTTAGGCTGGGAATGGAACAGTCAGACTCATTGTTTATGTGTTTCAAGATTGCCAGTTTAAAAATGTAGCACTCTATAGATTAACTAGGAAATGAATGAAGCATTTTTTATAAGTATTGTTAAAAGACAGACTCTGTGCTATAAAGTGAAATGCATCCAAGTTGGACTTTAAAATGCATTTTCCATCAGGAAAACTGTGAACACTTATGATAGAATTGTCTTGTAAGGGGTAAAAATAAATTTTGGCATCAAGTTGATGAAAAAAAATTAATGAATCCCATTTTGTTTTCCATCTGATCACCTAAGGGTCCCCCAGGCTGAGTCAACAGCTCACTCACCGATGCTGTACGCTTGGGAAGTGCCTTGTTGCAAATGTAAAAAAGTGACAGTGCATGTCGTTCGTGCATCTCTCTTGGCATTCCTGAGCACTCTTGGTCATAGAGCTCTTATAGTTCATGCCTTTCATGTCTAGGTTCACATAAACATTTCTGTTGCAAGCTGGAAACAAAATCAGAAAGTATGGTTGTCTTCCAGACTCCAGGGTCAAGGCTGATAGTTCTACCTTAGCAACTGTCCCTCCAGACTTACTCTTTCAACTTTCATGGACTTTTGCTCAGACCTCCTTTAGGTTTATTTAAATCTGCTTAATTCCTGCTCTCATGTGGAAGAGAGAGCTGATGTCCTTCTTACACAGCAGCAATGGTAGACTTGTAAATTTCTGTTTCCGTTTTATGAGCTGGCCTCTCTAGTCTCCTTAACTCCACTGATTGATTGGCTAATTAACCTTTTCACGTATCTGTTTCACTATCAAGACAAGTGTCATCTCAACCTTTATAGTTGCTTCCGTTGATTTGAATTAATATGTTTAATAAGGACTTTCATATAAAACCTTAAGCTGGGAAGGAGAAATAAAATAAATGAATGATGAACTGACATAGTCAGAAGATCCTACGAGATAGATTTTAATGAACTTGTATAATGGGATGGGGGGGACATGCATGTATGCGCGTTTTTACTCTACACGAAAAGAATGTTATTAGGAAACTCTGTTTCATAGCCATAAGTCCACACTTGATGTAACTGCATGTACACATCACAAAAACTCATATATATCAATTCTAGTAAGATATCTTACCACTTATTTGGTGTGAGCACTGCTTGAAAGAATATCCAGAAATTGCTCCTGTCCTGTTCACCATTGGCAGGGTTTCTGTAACACTGTCTTTCAGGATGCAAGTAAACCTGTTTTTTTAAAAACATAACATTCCTGGATGAAGATGTAGTTTTTAAAATAACGGGTCTTAAAAGTCAGCCCACAGAGAGTCAATGGAAAGGAAAAACACTATCTCATACCAAAACAAATATTTTCTTAGCAAGACTGTGAGTTTGTTTTTCATCCCAACATCCCGACATTTAAAAGATCATGATGTTCCTTCTTAACAGAAAACAGGAGTGTGTGAACTATGACCTGATGTCAAGTGCAGTTCACTGCCGTTTTCTGTATGGTTCATGAGCTAAGAATGCTTTCTGTATTTTTAATGATTACATTCTAAATGATTATATAAGTATTTATATAATATCCCTGATTTTGCCTCAGGACCCACCCATATTTACTCTCTGCCTTATTAAGAAAAAGTTTGCCAACCCCTGTTATAGATTCTAGAATAGCAAATTTTGTAAGTTTAGGGCACTATGTAAATGTGCAGCAATAACGCACAAAGATGTTGATAACTTCATTCTGCAGTAAAACTTCATTATTAAATTTTCAAGTTCAATATGAAAACAGAAGTGGTGGGTGGAATGTCCTAAAATGTTTTAAAATATGACTATAGAGACCAAACCACTAAATGCAATTTGTGAATCTTGATAAGACTCCGGTTAATAGTTATACATTACATTTAGGGGACAGTTGAGATGCTATAAAGGGATTCTTGTGAAATTTGTAACGTCTTTTGTGTAGGAATAATGTATGTTGAAATATTTAGAGGTGAAGTGTTATGATGGTTTCCAGTTATTTCAAATGGTGAGACATCTACCCATACACAGATAGGGAAGGCAGAAGAGGCAGAAATTCTTGGTGGTGACAGAGAATCATTGTACTATTCTTTCAAATTACCTAGATAAATAGTGGATTTTTTCTAATAAAATAATGGAGGGAAAGTACCAGTTTAATATCAAATATCAATAGCCAGTTGAAAAGCAAAGAACAAGATGATTAGGGGCATAAAAGTAGAGAGAAATAAGAGAGGAAGCGTCAGTGTCCAGAGCACGAGAGGCTGCAAAGTCCACAGGAGGGGGCACATTGTTCCACCCACTCTGCCTAAAACTGTCTTATTTCTGTAATCATTAATATTTCAATCAAAGGACAATGTATCTTCCAGTTGTTAACACTGAATTCTACAAAATGGTAGGTGGCAATTTATTGCAGGGAATTGTCGTGTAAAATCTATTTCTTCCATGTAGAAAAGCAAACATTTACCATTTGGTAGGATCTTCAGCTGCTGAGTCAGCCAGAAAAGTGAAGAGCAAACACCGTGGATGGTGGGTGCAGACCATCTGGCAGTGTGTGGCGCTTGGCGTGAAGGTAACGCTGAGGTCTCCTCCTCTAAAGTAGGCATCTTGGAACAGCTTAGTCACACACTCTGTGATGCAGGACATGGCACGTGTTACTTCGGATTTTAGTGGGCACATTCCTAATCAGGTAATAATGTCCCAAAGGCAAGCGAAGTAGGTCAACTTAACAGGAAATATGCCTGAATTTGGAAATCAGGGCAATCAACACTTTGACTTTACTGGATAAGCAGCCCCTGATAGAAAAGAAAATCTCAAAATGTGCCTCAGTGGAATGGTGCTTATGAGAGATTGTCTGGGATATGTGGGTGCTTTGTGGGTAACTGACTCCTTTCTCATCTTTACTGGCAAAAATGCTCTGCAGTATCCCAGCCAGGTCTAGAATGGCCTCTGCTTTTCCTTTAACCCATGGCTGCTCTGTGTCTAAACTCCATGTCTATATAAAACAGAGGCTCCACAGTGATCATCTCTGGGTAGCATGCGATGGTCCTGAATGTGACAACAACATACTGCTTCCTCTCACTATTTCACATGGGCCAGTGTAACTGGCCCACAGCACCATGTTAGTTCCTGGCACACAACATAGTGATGGGCTGTTTCTACACATTTCAAAATGATCATCATGATAAATCTAGCTTCCGTCTGTCACCATACAAAGATACTACATGATTATTGAGGGTATTCCCCACACTGTACATTTCATACCCGTGACTCGTTTATTTTGCAGCTGGAAGTTTGTACCTCTTCATTTCCCTCCTATTTCTCTCCTCCTCTTACTCACCTCCCCTCTGGCAACCACCTGCTTTTTCTGTGTTTCCGTCTTGTTACGTTTGTTCATTTGTTTTGTCTTTTTAGGAACTAACATAGTACTGTAGGTCAATTATACTTCAAAAACAAACAAACTCATAAAAAAAAAAGATCCGATTTGTGGTTACCAGAGGCAGGCACTGGAGGAAAGGGGAATTGGATGAAGACGGTCAAAAGGTACAAGCTTCAAGTTATAAGATAAATAAGTACTAGGAATATAATGTACAACGTGAGAAATACAATGAACACTGCTATACGTTATATATGAAAGCTGTTAACAGTAAATCCTAAGAGTCTGCATCACAAGGAAAACTTTTTTCTATTTCTTTAATAAGGAATGAGATGTAGATAGATGAGATGCATCTAACTGAGATGTAGATATTCACTAAACTTACTGTGGTCATCGTTTCATGACGTATGTAAGTAAAATCATCACGCTGTACACCTTACACTTGGACAGTGCTTTAGGTCAATTATATCTTAATAAAACTAGGAGAAAAATTAAAACCTAATGAATAAATAAAGGTAACAGAAACCTCAGATTTGGGAGAAAATTATTGAATCCCCTTCCACTGAAATCATAAAATAAGTTAAAAGTGCAAAAAAAAAAGCTATATTGCATAAAATTGACATTTTCTTCTGTTTCTAGAAAGAGATATCTAATAGTTGAGATTGTGGATTTTTAGGTCATTATTACTTAGTCACTATAATAAAGGTGTTATCATTTTAATCTTGGTATATTTTAATTGATGATACGATACAGCCCTTGGTCTTATTAATATAAAAATAAATATATAAATATATATAACAAAAATTAAAATACTTCAGACAGAATAAAATATAACTCAGATTTATTGGAGCAATAATGAAATAGATAGAATTAAAAATAAGTAATTTTTACTGTAGAAACAACCAACATACCAATAAATATGTGGAAAAACACATTGGTAAAAAAACTGTAAAAAATGAGCATTAGAGGCTTACAGGATTTGGGTAATCCATGGTCTTGCCTGGGGGGAAATTTCGTCTTATTTTCACTAACTTCTCACTGAAATGTGGCATATCTTTCTATTATTAAGGTAAGAACAAGCCACCTTAGTGTTCATAGTATCTGTACCTTTGTCGTAATAAAAACCACAGATCTGAATACACAATAGTTGCTGGTATCTCAAAATATCATTATGATTCATTTCTAGTTTGATGGTAATTTCTATGCAGTTTAAACCCACCACTAAATCTTGGTACCTAACATGTTCATAAGAAGCACATCTATTTCTGTATCAATTTTTTTTACATTTTAACTAATTATATTTCAATATAATTGATTTTTGGTTAATCCTATGTATTTTCACTTTATTTCTTTATTTCATCAATTTTGGCTATGGGGTGAATAACGCTGCTGTGAATTTGTCTTTTTGATCCTCTGCTTTCATTTCCTTTGGGTGTATACCCAGAAGTGGTTCATCCACTGATTTTTCAACACTAAGCTAATTTTTCATTCCTGGAATAAAATCAAATTTATCACAATGTAATCATCCTTTTTGGTTTTCTTTTAACATACTGCTGGGTTAAGTTTGATATTTTTATTTTCTAATAATTACATCTATGTTCATAAGGAAAAAAGGCCTATGGTTAGTCAAAATGTCATAATGTCCCTGTTAGATTTTGGTATCAAGATTACACTGACCCCACCCCCCCCAAAAAAGACTGCACAGATCTTATAAAATGTTTTGCAGACTGTGACTAAGTTAATTTCCCCTAATATATGTTTGTTTTTCATTTAATTAATTTCTCCTATTTTGTTTATTTTTTTCTTCTCTCTAGCTTCTTTGCATTTAGTGTGCTATTCTCCTTCTGTCTTCTTAAGCTGGGTTCTTATATCATTAATTTTTACCTTTTCCCTGTTCTAATGTATGTGTGTAAGTGTACACACTGCTACATCCCAAAGTTTTGATAAGCCATATTTTCATTATCATTGAATTCAATATACTTTGCCATTTCCATTATGGTCTCTTCTTTGACCACTATTTATTTAAAAGGGTATCATTTAATTTTCAAACATTTGGGATTTTCTAGTTCTCTTCTGTCATATTTTTGTTCAATTCTATTATGATTGGATAACGTGCTCTGTATAATTTTAATCTTTCAGATTTGTTGAGACTTGCCTTAGGGCCTTATACGTGGTCAATTTTTGTAAACGTTTCATATGCATAGGTAAAGGACGTGAATATGTATATATACAGTTATTGGGTCCAGTGTTCAAAATATGTCCATTGAATTAGCACTGACCTACCAATTAAATAATAGTATGATTTCATAATGATGACAATGAAGAAATGTAATAACCTGGATAAGACTCTTGTCACAGAGAGAAATGAAATTATGAACTATAGTGAAATATATTTTATCTTAAATCTCTTTACCTAGATTTACCATTTTTCACATATGCCAGAAAAAGTTTACTGTGTACTAAATGCTAGCAACAGTAGCAGAAATTAAATGCGATATATGTAAGTTATTTTTAAAAGGAATGCTTAAGCTTTCATTTTAAATAAGAAGTAACATAGGGGCTAAAAATACTTGAATTGATACGTCCTTCTGAATCCTGGTTAAGTGATTTATAAACAAATTTAGTGGATATGAGGTAGAATGGAGAATTCACAGTAGAGGTTAAGTTATAAAAATGCATAAACCACATAGGAATATTTGCATAACCTTTTTCATTCCAAAATTGCTTGTGTGTGTGTGTGTTGCATTGAACTGATTGCTTTATGGAAAATTGACTAATCAAGACAAATAGAGACTTCTGCTTTTTAATAATTTTTGCTCTTAAGTATCATTTAAGTGTATGATGTAGATTTGGATATAAATATGGTATAGATATGAATATAGATAGAGATGTAGATTCTTATTTACAATTCCTTCACCTCAGTTTCCTTCCCTGCTTTGAAAAACCCTGAAGGCTTAAATGGAAAATAAATGAAAGGATTTTATTTCCTTCCCTGGCGTAGATGGCATGGAACGCTCCCACATCTCTGGGGTCAGTAGTGTGATTTCCCCCTCTGGCCTTATACCCTACTGTTTTCTAATCTGCAAGTCAGGGAACCAAGTTATTTCCCGTCCATACTAAAGATCAAGGTCCACTTACCACCAGAAACTGAGGCAAATAAAATGAAATGGACCATTTCATAGAATAAAATCATCCTACAAAAAGAAAAATGCGCATGAGTTTAGAATATAAAATGTGAATTTATAATTAACTTATTGACATCAGAGTTTACCAAAAAAAGTCAAAAATTTTAAAAAGTTTTTTTGGGGGGGGAGGGGCAGGCAATGAGGTTTATTTATTTATCTTCAGGGGCAGTACTGGGGATTGAACCCAGGACCTTGTGCAAGCTAAGTATGCATTCTGCTACTTGAGCTATACACCCCTCCATGAGAAATGAGGAGAGAGAGAGTAGTTAATTCAATAATGTTCACAGAGCTCCTATCACAATGCTGAATTCTGTTTTCCCCAATCCTAGAACATTCCTCAGCCTGGCCGAGTGCTGTGTTGACATTTTCATGGTGGGGAAGAGCCTAGGACGGAGAGGAAAGCGTCCTCTCCCCCTCCTCCCCTCCCTCCCTCTCCTCCGCCTCCAGCTCATTATCAATCAGGCATTTCTCGTGGCCGTCTTCTGACCCTCTCCCCACCCCAGGTTTTCCACATTTTATCTTCTCTCCCAACTTATTTCCTTTCTTTCCATCTTTGCAGTTTCTTTTCTACATCTATCAAAGAAGCTGTAAGTGATTCTCTACCTTCAAAATTTTCTGTTTTTAAAATTCTGTTGCAAATATATTCCTAGTTTATCTTGGTCACCTATACATGTACTTATCCGCACGGAACCCTGAACTGACAGTTCTGTGAAAAACCTGCTATCGGTGAGACAAATCCAGTCTTTTAATTTTTTCGTATTGCTCTTGAATATCTCTTTAAGTTGTAAAATGCTTGCTATTGAGTTCAAACTATTACTTTTCCTCCGTTTGGCTCGGCATCTCTTCTAAAATTGCTTATGGATATTAACCAAAAACCTCCCAAACGTTAAATCAGACACATTTTAATAATCAATCCTTAAATAATAATTTTTGAAATCATACCTGAAACACCTTGTTTGCTGCAATTCTTAATAAGAATGTTCTTCTTCTCCCACAATGGTCTTCATCCTCTTCTAAATGAGCGTTTGCAGGTAATGTTCATTTAACCCTGATATTTACTTTTACTGGTTCCCAGTGTTTTGTAACACTGTCTCTTTGTACAGCAAGCCTGTGAATGTCCTTAAAAGCTTTTCCTATCAAACATGTACCTTGGTAGAGGTGCTTGCTTTTTCAACACGTTAATTTTTTTCTCTTATTTTACTGTGTATTCAAACAAGTGACACCCAGAGAGACAGCTTAGAGAACTCGAATTTGCCTGTGTGCCTTAGCAGTTGAGCAAACTCAAAATTAGTACACCTGCTCGCCAAAGCTGCACTTAACCACACTTTCATGTGTCAATTGTTAATCATTAATTCCAGCCTAACTTGAACCTCACCGTCTAAAAAGAAAACGAGGGACGTGGGATGGACTTATTGATGCGCAGTATAGCAGGGAAACCAGACTCAGCTTCTGAGGGCTGCGAAGTGGGTAAAAAGTAAAGGGCCGAGTGTAGACACCTAGCAGTTCGACATCAGTTTCCCCTTAACGTAGTAGCGTTACCTCCTCAGAGGCCTATGAAGATAAAATTCATTTTATTTTTCCAGCTCTTTTTTATCCCACTTGAGAACATTGAAAGTTTAAATTAACATTTTTTTTGAAAAATGGAAAATATGGGACCTTCATAGCTTTCTTTAGATCTCAGCCCACCGAGACACAAATGGAGGGCTCGGAAGTGACTGTCTAGCTGTTGATTGACCAGCAATCAAAAAATCACAGGTCAGTTACTTTTGTCCCAGAAGGCGCCTCCTAGTGGTAGGACTTGTTACAGTTCATAGAGAGGAAAGCTTGTGAAATACTTCTGGGATTTCACCCTAATTATCTTTCTGTTTAGAGCTTTCCCATTGATGTTGAGGAAGGGCTAAAAGCTCAGTGAAAGTCATGATGACGCACGTCCTCCCTTACCCAGATCTATTCATTAGTTTATTAGTTACGTAACTCAAGCAGAAACCAGACTCCTGTGCTTAAACCAGATACCTGTGCTTTCCTGGCCAAGCCGCCTTATCTCTCTGAACTTCAGGTCTTCATTTAGAACATTAAACACTAGCTCGCTCTGAGGATTTCTATGTGGGCCCCTGGAAACCTAAAAGAAATAAAAATTTTAAAAACCTTTACTATGTCTGATTTAAATACATTTTAGAGAAAGATGCTATGGTTCAGAGAACACATAATTTTCCATTGAAAAGCAAAATGAGATCTTGGGTTTATAAATGGAGTCATAATTTTAAAAAATATTTTGAAGACAAAGGGAGAAATAAGATGATAAATTTGCCCCCATTCAGGACCTTGCTGAAGTCAGAGGTATTAGAGGAAATACTGTACTTTGTTCAGGAACAGTATTGCTGATGTGAGTGTGATCTTCCAAAGCTAAACAATGTTGCCAGTTTACTTGGAGCATTTCAATATTTGGAGACAGGGAGACGGTCTCGTTTTATGTCTATCACAATAACGTTGTCTTTATTGGAATGGTTTCTGAAGGTGCGGAATAGCCAGTCCCTGGTTGTCAAATGCCTTTGTAGAAAGATGACCCAAGATTAGGAACACTGGACAGTCTTTTCAAAGCTCTTACAGGAAGGGACATATGGGGGAAAAGAGAGAACTTACTGAAGGAGACAGTGAGCAAAGGTCACTTTGAAGCTTAGCCCCATATAGACTGACTGGAGTCCTTTTGAGAAGAGAAAAGCCTGCATTTTTGTCTCAGAGGGCAGAAAGTTATGGGGTGATTTAAACTTACAAGATGTCTTTATGTAAAATGCTAAGGAACTATTGTGATCTTGTATCTGGAGGGCAGTTATTAGATATTTTTATTTGATCTGTTATTTGATCTTTATGCCAAGATAGCTTTTCTGACCTATCAGGTGTGTACCTGTGCCGTGGATCCCGCAGGTACATATGCCAGTGTCCCAGGGCCGGAGCGGTGCTGGCATCCAGGCCTGGTGCCGCCCCTGCCCTCTCTTGGACGGCACTGCCAGAGACCCACGCCTCCCATTTCCTCTCCCTCGTGTGGGCTCAGTCATCCCAACCTCTCTCCTGCTTAACCTCCTACACGCTTCTCAGTCCCATGAGGCTCTTACTGTGTGAAGGGCTCCTCTGTTCACCCCTGTACTGAACACGTGGCGGGTAATAGGCACCATTCCAGTGTCACTGGTTCCAATTTGGCCACTTTGAAACGATCATTTATACCCCAGCGGAATTCCACATTTCAAAGCTGCCCTCTCCTTTTTGCCCAAAGGAGGTCATTCCCTGACCAACAAAAGCCCAAGGGTTACCCTGCAAACACTTCAAAGTCCTATTCAAACACTTGCTTTAGAATACTAAAAGCTGAGATAAAAGATCTTCATTGCAAACTGTTTTTTTTCCTTTTAAATATGAAGCAACACCCACACAGAACAAAGACCATTATCTTTATTGCATGCAAAAGTAAAAGCTGAAGTTGTAGGAGTGTTTTTTGTTTAATCATTTCATGAAATCCAGCCAGATATTACCCAATCCGGAGAATTTACTGGCAAAGTAAACCCTTAACTCCTCCGTTTCCTACCATATGGCTTGTGAGTAACCCAGACCTCATGGTTTTCCTTCCCGTCCCTCCACGTTGGCCCTTTCTACCACTCAGTGTGCCTTTGAGCGTGGAAGAAAAAACTCGATCCCTTTTAGAAAGTTTGCTTTTCTATTTTTGTACTTAGTTTACACAATATTTTGTAAGTGGTCATTTCTGGGTTGATGTCAAGTCAGTTTAACAGAACTGAATTCAGCTCCCTGCTGTCTGTCATGGTGGCCAGGGGCAAGCCTGCAATTTGTGTTGCATGAGAACTGATATCATTCATTCCAGGGCTACTTTCTGCTACCATGAATTTGCCCAGTACTTCTTGGGTTTCTACAACAGAGCCCAGTATCTGAACCCCTGGCAAAGCAGGTCCCTTGCCTTCCATGAAGAATGTATGATGAGCCCATTGCAGGAGCCGCACCCAGACACCTGCAGCCCTGCGGGTCTCCCCTGCATGGCCAGTCTTGGAGCCCTTGTGGCGATGCCCAGGGAGCCAAGGTAGGAGGCCAAGGTGGAGAGGTGCACTACTGTTCTCCCAGGTGCGGATAACCCATCTCTTCCTTGGAAAAGTGCTTGTTACACAGGTTACTTTCCTTCCACTTGGCAGAATAAAATCCAGGCTTACTGGCTCTCCACCCCACACAAGGCAGGCAGGAGTAGTAGGTCTGAATGACCACATGCGTGAGCCCGAGAGAAGAAATGGGGATCGCGGAGATCGACTGAGTTCCAGAGGGAGCGGTAAGATTAGAGTGGTCCCAGGCGTAGGGCTAGAATCTGGGCACTTACCTTCCATTCCGTTTCACAATCAGAAGAAGCCACTTTGTTTTTTTCCTTTTTCCTTTCTGGCACTTTATTTTTTTTTTATTAAAGTATAGTCAGTTTTCAGTGTTGTGTTAATTTCTGGTGTATAGCACAGTGATTCAGTTACACATTAATAATTCCTTTTTACATTCTTTTTCATTATAGGCTATTACAAACTACTGAATATAGGTCTCTGTGCTCTACAGTAGAACCTTGTTGGTTATCTATTTTATGGACAGTAGTTAGTATCTGTACATCCTAAACTCTCAGTTTATCCCTCCACCCTCCCCTTTCCCCCCTGGTAACCATAAGTTTGTTTTCTGTGTCTGTGAGTTTGAGAAGAAACCACTTTTTGATCACACTCTTTTGCCATTTTATTTCACAACCAACAATCGTGGAGATACTCAGTTGTTAGTATCTCCCGCTATAGCATTGTTACTGAATGCTGAAAGCATTATGCATTGTCCATTTTTGTCCGTATGACAAGGACAGGAGGTAGACATCACTCTCCACGTTTTGGCTGATGAGGACCCCAAGGCTCAGTACTTGAATTGAACCCAGGTTGCAAAACTAATGCGCCCAACTGGCTTCTTCCCCATCTCTGTGAAGCTTCGTCGGGCTGGCTACTTCATCAAAGACTGATCATCACCGTCTTGTGTTTTCTCTAAAATCCAGTCCATGTATTCAGCAACTTTGGTGTAGACCCCTGGTTGTTCCCTGCGGGCGCAGCCTTCACCCCAACTGGTGATGCCCACCAAATGCCAAATTCCATTATGTTTGCAAACCAAGGGACCACCTGAATCACCCTGCATCACAGTGGATGGAAAAAATAAAATGATAGACGGTTATGACAGATGTGCCTTTAAAATTCCATAGTCACGCCACACACACCACACATACCACACAGACAATTTCTTATAGTTCTTCAGACATCCCATGTGCCTCATTAGCTATGGATGTGGTGAAGATGACTTAATTCAATAGTGTACAGTTGTATTTTCTGTTTATTCCAACAGAGGAATTTTGACATCGTCATCCCAAAGTGAAATAAATCTAATGCTTTTATATTTTAGTAGAATTCTTGTCTGCACAACTGTCTTCCCTTAAATACAGCATGCTCCTGCAAAAATTGTGACATATATAATACATCACACATAAAAATTATAAATGTGTATTCACTTTATTAAAGGCTATTTATGAAATTATTAGATCATTTGGCCCCAAAGTTTTTAAAAAGCTATAGTGAAATATAGTGAAGTATACTATTGAAAATACATATTTTGAAATGATTTTTCTCAAGTGGCCTATTGTGTGTTTTTCATAATCAAATGCATTACCTTACAAGCATCTTTTCCCCCTTCTTTATAGCCAGCACAGATCATCTGTTTGGTTATTTTATATTCTTTATAACTTTTCTGGCATTCTTCATTTGAAACCAAAGGAATATTTGCCTTTTGTAGAGTATCTTGGATTTTACCTATGAGGTAACCAATATATAACTTCAGAAGGTGGCAGTAAAATAAATATAGAAATAAGACTAGCGTCTTCAAATAAATGAGAATGATGAACTTTTCCTTAAGATCATTTTTTTGGATAAAAATAGTAACAGTGAGAAGGTAGAGTTACATGCACAAACTCAGAGAGAGAAGGGGCACCAGAGGAGACCTGCTGTGAGCTCTCAGGCAGCGTGAGGACAACCCAGGGACCTTGGGCGACCAGAGAACTGACTTCCATTTTCTCTGCCACCCTCTCAACTCCATACAAGTCTCTCAGAAATTCCTTCTTACTGCCTACAATCCAAAAGCCTAGAAGTTCTTATCTTTCGGTTTTTGTTTTATATATTCAAAAAATCATTATAAAACATATTATTTTTACCAACAAAATGCAAAAACGATCTATGGAATGAGAAAACGTATTTGCAAACATATATCCAATAAGGAGTTAATACCAAAATATTTAAAGAACTCACAATTCAATAGAAAAAAATCCCTGCAAATAATCCAATTTTTAAATGGGTGAAGGACCCGAACAGATATTTTTTTCAAAGGAGGTAATGAATGGCCAAAAGGTACAGGAAAAGGTACACAGCATCCATAATCATAAGGGAAATAAAAGTCAAAGCCACAATGATATTACCTCACACGTGTTTGAATGGCCAATAGCAAAAAGATACGCGATAACAAATGCTGGTGAGGATGTGGAGAAAAGGAAACTTTTGTGCACTGTTGGTGGAAATGTAAATTGGTGCAGCTACTAAGGAAGACAGCATGAAGAATCCTCAAAAAATTAAAAATAGAACTATCACATGATCTAGCAATCCCACTTCTGGGAATACATCCAAAGGAAATGAAAACACTGTGAGGAAGAGATATGTGCATCCCCATGTTCATAGCAGCAATATTTATAATAGCCAAGACATGGAAACTTAATGTTTCCTTTGACGGATGAGTGGATAAAGACATTGTGAGATATATGTGGATATATATATGATATACACATGATGAAATATTATTCACCAATGAAAAGAAGGAAATCCTGCCATTTGTGACAATATAGATGGACCCTGAGGGCATTATGCTAAGTGAAGTAAGTGAGACAGAGAAACATAACTATTGTATGACCTCATTTATATGTAGACTGTAAAAACAAACAAGCCAACAAAAAAACCTCATAGAAAAAGTGATCAGACTTGCAGATCAGAGAGAGGTAAGGGGTAAGGAAAGGGGAATTGGAGGAAGGTGGTCACAAGGTGAAAACTTCCTGTTGTAAGACAAGTAAGTACTGGGGATGTATGTACAACCCGATGGTTATAACCTAGCACTACTGTATAGTATGTTTGAAAGTTGTTTAGAGTAGATCCTAAGAGTTCTAACCATAAGGAAAAAATTTTCTTTTTCGTGTGTGTGTATCTGTATGAGATGATGGATGATAACCAAATTTACAGCAGTGATCATTTCACAATATTTGTCAGTTGAACCATCATGCTGCACAGCTTAAACTTACGCAGTCATATATGTCATTTATATCTCAATGAAACTGGAAAAAAAGATACATATATAATTTTTGAAAAAAAAACAAAAAACCCAAACCTTTGGCAGCAGAAGAGTATTTTGTTCTTTGAGTAATTGCAAGTGAGCATTTTTCACTAAGAACAGTTTATGAATAGTTTAACTCCCACCAGTGTCCAGGCTGTCCTTGGACATCATTTGGGAGTGTTCATCATTTAGTTAAGATTAGTTTACATTTCTTCCCATCTCAAAGAACTAGTCAAAATTTTGAAAAAAAAATTTTTAATTCATTGGATAAAGGACTGAATCAGGACAGATGGAGAGAGCTTATCAAGCTGTCTCCTTTTGTAAAGAATGAGGCAAACCTCTAGTGTCTACCAAGAACCTAATTTTGGAAAGGAAGAATGGTCTGTTTCTCAGAAAACTCAAGGGCAATGAAAACACCCCGAGTATCCATAAGCAGGGGTTCTTAACCAAGGGCCCATAGGAAGAATTCACATGGTCTATCAACTTGGGTAGGAAAGAAATACATCTTTATTTTCACCAACCTCCAACCGAAGTCTAACACTCCCTTCAGCAGTGTTAAGGGCACCGTGACTTTGCCATCAGCAGAGATCACAGACATTTTCCTGTCACATTATAGTTGTGGCAGATGACTCAAATTATCATTGTGGTCATTGCAGTTTCAAAATTGCGGTAGTTATTAGAACAACTTACTATTTAATATGTTAATAAAGAAGCACAGTATTACTGTAGCACATTTTAGAGTCTTTTGGTAAGTATTCTGCAGTTTCATTGATTTCCTTTGTAATCCTACGTGTTTTATTTAAGGATTTAAAAGCATCATTAGAGAAGGTTTATAGGCTTCACCAGATTGCTAGGAGGATGCATTTAAAAAAAAGCAAAAACAAGAAAGAGAGAGGGCGTGCCTCCCTATGCTTCTGGTCATTAATACCAAGTTAGAAAGAAGACTGGTGTTGGGAGATGAGAGCTCTGTTAATTCTGAGGCCGAGATGGGTTTGGGTGGCCTTTTAGTCCTCTATGAGACCAATCCTTTATGTGAAGCCAAACCAATTAAAGTAAGATGCTGAAAAGATTACCCTATAAATTTCCAGACCCAAGCAAAAATCCATTTTCTCAAGAATCACTGAATAAATATTTGGGAATGGATAATTTGGAAAAAAAATCATGAGTTTGGAAAAAAATTTAGACAGAGGCCAATTAAACGGATCTACTCCACGAATTTTACATATAAGACTTGCTTTAGAAACAACATTTAAAATGTCATGCTGTACCTTTTTCCTCTGTGAAGCCCCATCCAGTTACCCAACAGTTGGTGTAAATTGTATTTGTATCATCTTTGGAAGGTAGGCATACTGGTTTTTGGAAATCTGAAAGGTAATTTTTAAATTAGAGTCTGGCTAGATAAAGTTATGGATATCGACTTTAAAAATACATAATTTTCTCTTCCCATAGTCTCTTTCTAGAGAGTAGCACCAAGCAGAATAAATCTTTTGCTTTCTGCTCCATTTCTAAGGTCAATGATTCCAGAAAATTTCTCACCGTCAGAGTCAGTTTTGGTGTTAAATTTTCTGGATTAAATTTTAAAACTCAGAACCCAGATTTACTGCCAAAAGCACTTAGAAGTTCTTGCATCTTTTTCTGTGTGTGATTCTTAATAGTAACAGAAGAGTGTCTATACCATATAAAGCAGGACTTTTAAGTGCTTTAACTTGCAGTTCTGTGCTTCCAAATGCAGCACCTCCAACCTCAATGCTACTTCCTTCTCTAGTCAAGGTCCACCTGGCTCTGCTTGCTTTCACAGAGTCCTTTGTGCCCAAGGCAACGCTAACGCTGCTACTCTTGACAGAGGAAGCCACGCTTCCCAGATGGCAAAGACATGTCTTATGTCTATTATTTCAATAGTGTATATGCAACTGTTTTCCTACCTGAAAGAACCAATTAACATATCTTGGCCCTTAAGTCTTATCTTTCATGGCAACACTCACCTTTCCCACCACTCCACTAACCAAAAAAAAAGAAGAAGACAATCTGTCTGGATTCTGACCTTTCCAAACTGACGTGAAAATTCAAACCAGCACAATTTAGCTGTACGCTCCTCCTTAAACATGCTACGTACCAGTGTAATTCAAAGGAGTCTCAAGTTTTATTAAGGCAATATCATGACTACCTTCCGAGATTTTATAATTGTGGTGAATGATAATCTCTTTTATTTGTGAGAAAGGTGTTTCTTTGGTTATCTTGGACAGATTTAACATGCCGCCATAAATGCGCCAAACATTCGACAAGGGAAGCCTAGGAGGGAAAAATAAATGCCGATTTGAAACCAGAAAGACTGGTCTTTGATATTGGTCCTTTTTCCTTGCACTTTAGTTTTCAAAAAAAAAAAAAAAACTAGGAAGAAAGTACTAATATAGCATGTGTTTACATACCTAATTTCTCCCCCCAGCAGTTTATCACCAACAGCAGCAGTGTTGAAGGTTTAGTCTGAAGGTTTAGTTAAAAATATTGGAAAATGTAAAAAAAAAAAAGAAATTGGAAAATGTACATTTACGCAGTTATTTCATGTTTACTGTGAGTGAAAATACAAGAAAGTCGCTGTCCCATTCAGGGACGCTGGTCGGGACATGACTAGCAGTTTTTCTCGTGAAAAGCATGCTCAGTTCTCCAGCCTGAAAGCAGTTGCTTCCACGAAATTCAGAGCTGGCAGGAAGTCAGGGTGCCTTTATCCAAGCTCGTATGTGATCAGATAAGGTATGGGGTCCCAGACAAAGAGAACCAGACATGGCTTTCTTGACGTGAGAGAAGCCATTTTTGGCCTAAGCCTTTTTGTGACCTCGGCCTGGCCGCAGTGGTGCCCTTGAACAGGTCTCTGTAATGAATGATCTTAAGGGAACAAAAGAATGCAGAAACACAGGGCTGTTACCGGGCAAGAGAAGTAACAATAGCAACTGGTTGTAAAGACGCCCAGTTCTCTTTCAATAGTAAAGATTAGCCTGAAGGGCTCAATCGCCAGATCCACTGGAACCTAAGGGAAGATGATGTTGACCTTTTCTGACCCTCACGACTTCAATCAACTAACGCCTGGGCTTTGTCGGCAGTCCAAGCCCCTTCGCGAATGTGCATGTACCCTTAGCCTTAAACTTCCCCCATTCTGCTGTCCAGGGAGACACGGTTAATATATCAATTACAGCTCAGTAAAGCTGGAAAAAAAGGTGAAAATTCTTGGTCCCAAGTTGGGGTACATTTAGTAAAAGGGGGCACTACTGTTTCCTTTCATAGTGTCTTTCCTTCCCCTTGGCAAAGCCACGCGCAGCAGAGCCCTGACTGGGGGCCCAGGCTGCCCCGGGGGCCCGCGGAGGAGCCCTGCCCTGTGCCGCCCCGCCCGCTGGGCCCCGGCTGTTACATTTCGGGGGCAGTGGCTTCCATCCTGGTTCACAGCAACCCATGATGACAGGGGATACGGAGGAATTTTATGAAAACAAAAATACTTTTTGAAAGAGCTCAAGTGTCTTTTACGTTAGGGCCACTAGTCCCTCTTTCCCTTATCCATATGTTTTGTCCGTTTTTACGTGTCTTGTTTAATCATTGCTTATTTTTTTTTTGAGAAATCTTTATGTTCCAGGTATAGTATTAGGCATTTTAAATGTGTCACTTAACCCTTCCAATGACCTTATGAATAAGATACTCTTTTTATTCATGTTTTACAGATAGGAAAATTAAGCTAAGCGCTGATTATTGCCCGAGGGCACTCATGCCTCTAACAAGTGGCAGAGCTGTGACTCAAGCCCCCTTCTGTCGAACTACTACGTCTGTTTAAAATGGCAAACCCCCCACCATGTGCACTATTTATGTGATAAAGTAGAAATATTATATCTGGTCATATTTATTGAATTATATAGGGTAATACGCAATCACTTTTTTGTTTTACTGTTAGTACTACATTTGTGAATCAAAGAGCTGAAAGTAAAATATCAACGGGTCTGAAAAATATGTCTTTGCAGAATACATTTGGGAAGCAGTGGGTGAAGGTAGCAACAGCTGGGGTACTTTTTAGTTATTCTTGAAAGCAGGAGCGACATCCTCCCGGGAGCGTCACTCCAGCAAACATGCCGCAGTCTGTTCTGATGGGTCCGATGGTTCAGAGCTTGGGCCCTACCGGTTAGTCGACATTTTGAATCCCATCCCTGCTCTAAAATGCCTTTTATTGAAAGAGAATAACCTTCTCTTAATAAACTGACAACATGATGGAGAAATTGATTATAGAGTCTTCAACACAAAAAGGCAAGCGAAGAGCCCAGATAAGATGCAGCCAAACCTTACCCGTCAAAGCAATGGGCTGCAGTCAGGACCCACTGGTGTCCGATGATTGACCCTCCACACAGGTGGTTCTGAGCTCTCAGCTTCACTTGCAGGCTGACCTGCCAGGGCCACTCTCCCCAGTCAGAGTTGGTTCCTCCAACAATGCGTGTGTTTGTTTTTGTTGCACAGACTAGAAGAGAGCGTTGAAGTTAGTGGCTGAACTTGGGGGAGAATCAGAGTCCTCTTCAGCCAAGGAAAACAAGACACATAATTCCACTATAAAAGACCAAACAAGCTATCAAAACAACTCCAACATCCCCTTGCAGTTCTATGAGAAAGTGAGATGTACTCACCAGAGCTGTCCCCACTTTTACACAACCTCAGAGAATAACCAGAGCTTGCTCGTGTCCCATACGTAATCCCAGTGGGGGAGCCATCCAGAGATAATCGTAAGGAACACTTACACCTAGATAAAATCAGGACAAAGATTAACCCGTCACGGAGGAGGAGAGCTCGTGAAACTGTCTTGCCAACTGTCTTTGAAAAAGAAATTTTCACTAACTTCTCTCCTCTACAATCTTCTGGGAGTAAAGAATAAGCAAAAAACTGACAGCGCATCGTTTTCGTACAAGCCTCTTGGCAGCCACTCACTCCTTTAACAAAGGTCACATTCAATTCTTCTCCTTCAAAGTCAACTTCTGAGTAAATTTTGGAATGGCAGGGCTCTGTGCCGGTTATAAAGAGAGAGAAAATGCAAACAGCCATAAACCACATTTAGCCAAGTTTCTGGTACATCGTTGAGGATTGTTAGGCAGCCATAACTTTTGTCACATTTTGTGTAATATTATTGAGTCACATTACCAGGCAAAGTTTGTTTGCAGGTTAAAAGGCTGTATCCAGACACGGCGTTTTCCTGAGGAGAAGGGGATCTCGGGGTCCCACTTTGGGAAGTCTTAAGGAAACAGACATTTCTATTTTGAAAGAAAGCAGGAGAAAGAAAGAACACTACATTAAAGGCAAGTACAAAGGCACCTCATATAAAACAACAACAACAAACAAACACCCCCTGCAAATTCTGTTCTTCTGAGAAATTCTCTTCAAGGTCAATCAGACTACAGGACTCTCCTAAATTACTGAGATTAAATGTAAATCAAGCCACATCTCCCCCTGAAGAAAACTGCTAAGAACAGACAACCTGAAAAGAGGAGAAAGATAAAGTTCTGCCTTTTAAAGGAAAAAAAAAGGAAAGAACAAATTCTGGAGATTCACCGTGCTGGTGCTGTTACATAACCGTCCATCATTCTCGGAGCTCCATCTTGTGCATAAAGAAAAGGACAGGTTATCTGAGGGTCAGGGGGTCGAAGCAGGAGAAACAGGGCTCTGGTTTCTGAAACAGAGCGGTTAGAATAAATACGTTCCCGGCAAGTAGTTTTTACTTCCAGCTCATGGAACATTAAGCTCAGTAGGAAAGATACCCTTCTTTCCCCAGGGCTGTTGTCTCAAGGGTTCAATGGTATAAGTGAGAGAAGGTGGGTAGAAAGGTCGGCTGATCTCTTAACTAATCTGCACCTGGAGGAAAAGTACCTAAAACTGTGAGTTCAAGTGTTTTATGGGAAATGAACAAAACTTAAAAAAAAAAAAAACAAAAAAAAAACTCACACCGTGAAACTAAAGCGCTGTCAGGACAGCCGCGAACGTTTCACAGTCACGCTCACCTTTGTGACTCTGTCTTCTGGGCGTTGGTGTAGAATGTGAAGAAAAGGCAGCTGGGGTGATAGGTACAGATGGTCCGACAAACAAAGGCATCTGGAGCGAGAACCCTGGCGACATCCACATCTGAGAATGCGAGCTGCTGGAAGACGTCCCTGTGGCAGCCTGCGGACCCACGGAGGGGAGATGTGCGTGACGTGATGCAGATGTGCTCATGCTTTGTCATCGTAACTGCGGAAACTGTGACGGCTTGTTATTCAGAGCACTGAACGTCCTAAGTGCAAAGGTGTCTGTTAAAACATCCCCAGACTTGTTTGTTTGTTTACCGTTTAGGAGAAGGAAAGATTGGTCTCACGCTAATAAAAGACAGATTCCTATGTGAGGGAAACAAAATGGCTTAACCCGTGCTCCCAGCTCCGTCCTAATCAGTGCAAAATACTTCTGTTACTCAGCCTGTGTTTGTATTTTCTTTCTATGACCCTCACCCTGAATTCCAAGCCTTAGATACATGAGGTTTTATGTTTTCCTGAATATTCTGAAAAAGATTTTGTTTTAAAGGGATCAATAGAAACCTGAGTAGCTAATGCAAATGCCATGTGCCCACTGAAATTAGAACAAGAGGAAATCCACTTTCATTGCCCTTACATAACCCTGTCTCTTAATTACATTTTTTATTTGTGTTCATAATATTTACTCCAGTTTACTCAATTTGATAACTTCTATTCATATTATGCAAGCTTAAGGAATAAGGATAGTGAACGTGGGAAAGACAAAAATAATCCAAATTTAAATGAATGAACGTAGTTGGATCAAGAAAGTGTACCCACCATAACACAATAGCCTGGTCTGGGCAGTGTAGGAAATCAGACCTCAGCTGATCAAATCTTTTTTTAAAAGACATGGACTCTTGAAGCGGGAGGAGAACTTACGGGTCATCCATGTCAACCCTCAACTGCAGCCTCTCAAGGAGCTCCCTGACAAGTTGTTCAGCATTTACTGAAGACATTTACAGTGGCAAGTTGCTGACCAGCTCATGACAAGGCTCACTTCTTGTCTGGACCACTCTAGGTGTTAGAAATTTTTTCTCATTTTTATCATGGTAGGAGCTACCTAGATCTGCCTTCTGGAACCATGCAGATTAGTCTAATTCCCTTTCCCGATCACAGCCCTTCAAAAACAAAAAAATAAACGACAGTCATCCTGACTCTTTGTCAGGTTAAATGTCTTTAACCTGTTTCTTTAACCATATCTTATTGTTCACTATTTCTAGATATCTTACCATCCTGGTGACTGACTTGTGAAGGGTTCCACTTGTCCACTGGTCCACACAAAACGTGGAACACAGAACTGAATACAAAGTTTCCATCACCATCTGACCCGTCCAGATGACAAAAGGACAGGGGCTGCCTTGTTCCAAAGACCATTTTCTTTTTTAGAGCTAGTTTGATTTTCATTCGTTTTGTTTATCAGGACATTAGTGGGAAGGACAGAGTAAGGACCTCCGAAAGTCCTCTCCTCCATGAAAGTAGTGAGAGCCCGGGGAACACTGTCCAAATCAACATCTCAACTCTAGAAATTAACCAGAGGTTTATAACGGTCCAGGGAGTGTTTATTGAAGACGAACAGCCAAATCTCCATAAGAACAGCAAGTTTTGTGGTGTTTTGGAACCCCATATGGAAGCTCCATGGAAACCCTGGCAACAGCCCCACAATCACAGTGAAAATCCGCAGTCTAGCAGCACGTGGAAGGGGCAGAACGGAGTTGGGGCTACTCCAAAGCTCTGTCCCCAAATAGTTATTACATGATCTCTGTGGAAGTTCTCAGTAAAACCCCACTTGCAAGGACTGAGTTTATCTGACCTGACTCAGCGCTTCCTCGGTGTTAGCAGCCTTTTCCTTGGAAATGTTTGTCAAAAAAAATTGTGGCAATGACATATCATTGCAGCTGCCTAAGGCAACAGTAACAGCTTGGACAGACAACAAGCCAATAAAAATCTTGAAAGGAAAACCAGGGGATAGGGTGAAGATCTCTGACACACTGCAGAGGCTCTAGAAGCTGTGTGCGTGTACAGAGCTGTGTGCGTAACCAGGGCTGTGCATGTGCCCGTGAAATTTCCGAGAAAGCCCTGAGCTCTCAGTTTGGCTGATGTTGACCTCTGTGAGCTCTGTGTCAGCAGAAAGTGAAGGCCAGGGCAAAGCTGTAAAATCCCCGCCTGAGCACTGAAGGCATGCCCCCTCCCCAGCTCTCCCAAAAAGCCCCTGGTGGAAGGCTGGGCAGCTCGTCGGATCCAGGCATTAACGGAAACCTCGGTCCCGTCATTAGTTAACTACTAGGAAAACCAAGCAGAGACATCAGTGGCTATACACAGCAAAGGCTAACCTCTGTACAAAATTAGTTCAGGAAAGTCACCAGACAAACAGCAGCAACAACACAAAATGGTAACAACAACACAAAATGGTAACAACAACAAACTCTGGGAAAGGAGGGGATTTCATTTCCAGAGTTGGCACATGCTATTAGTTAAAAGACCTAATTTTTTTTTTTAACAAAAAATTGTTAAGACATGTAAAGAAACAAGGAAACGTGCCCCATACACAGAATAAAAGGCCGATATAAACCACTGCTCAGGAAGCACGAACTTTGGGCTACTATACCGAGGCTTTAGGTCAGCTACTTTAAATATGTTCAAAGAACTAAAGGAAACCCCTGTCTAAAGAACTGAAGAAAAGTATGAAAACAATGTCTCACCAAATAGAGAACATCAATAGAAATGGAAACTATATTTATAAAAGGAACCAAATCTGACTATTAAAAAATTAAATAATCAGTTAATTTGAACCAGTCAATCCGGTGCACAGCATGGAGGAGGTGTGCCTGCGGGGAGTGGGAACAAGTAGGAAGAGCGATGTACTGTTGCCAACTTCCTAGTCTTGCAGGCAGCTCCCCATACAGGACTTGGCACGGAGCCGGCACTTGATACTGTGTAGAAGTGGCTGTTGGTAATTTGGTTTCAATAACATGTTATCAGTGACACGCTGATACGCTAAATAAGGTAGAATGTGAAAGCAAATTTTCTGGAAAATTCAATTAAAATTACTTCTGTGTCTGAAACTATAAGGTTTCATTGAATCATTATGCTGGAGCTATTTCACTCGACAATGGATTCCACGAAGAAATGACCTTATAGTCTTTCTACAAATCACCGTACTGATTTCTTATTGCTGCTGTAACAAATTAGCACAAACATAGTGCCCTCAAACCACACAAATTTGTCATCTCAAGGTTCTGGAGATCAGAAGTCGAACAGTCTGAAGTGGGTCTAATTGGGCTAAAATCAAGACATGGGCAGGGTTTTGTTCCTTTGCAAAGCTCTGGAGGAGAACCTATTTCCTTGCCTTTTCCAGGTTCTAGAGGCCACTCCTTGGCTTCTGAACCCTTCCTCCATCTTCAAAGCCAGCAACGTAACCTCTTCAGATCTCTCTCTCTCTCCCTCTGACTCTGATCCTTCTGCTTCCTTTTTCTTTTATAAGGACCCTTGTGGCTACACCGGACTCATCCCTATGATCCTGAATAAGCTCCCATCCAAAGTCTTCAACGGAATCACATTTTTAATAAAGCCCCCTCTTCCATGTAAATTAACATATTCACAGGTTCCAGGCATTAGGACATCTTTGAGGAGCTCCCATTCTGTCCACTACAATCACACAGTAATAGTAGCCATATAATTACCGATTTCTGAGACTGCACAGGGCTTCAGTGAGAATCCAGATTCCACGTTAGCCAGCACCTTTATGCTAGTAGGTGTTCCACTCGGGCTGTGCTTTAATAGGCAGCTGTTCCTGAATGGGAAAAACAGAGGTTACTTTGCTTCCTAAACTTCAAGGTGCGTGTAAAAGTCCATTTCAAGTTGAAATGGTCCAGGGTCAGTGGAAAATAAACAAAGAAATCGGAATGATGACCTCAGTATTGAATGGGTTAAGGATTTGGGTTATTAATCAAAGAGACGTCTTCTGCAGAAGGATGGTTAAAGTGAGAACACGGTGGGAGACATCCTTCCACAAGATGTTATTCTGCTAAACCCTCATTCCACAAGCACAGCCTATTTGCGGACCAAACGGAAATTATTCTCTTCAGAGAAAAAGGCACCAAAATTGAATAAATAAATAAATAAGAACTAAAAACACCGTCAGAAAGAACAAACGCTATGGATTTTACTCACCGGTAGTCTGCACTGTGGAACGTTTGCGTGGCGTATGTGAAAAACTGGCAGTGAATGCTGTTCGTGCACATTTTTTGGCACTCCTCAGCACTTTTAACCTTAGAGACATTGAAATTGACTCCTCTCATATCAATTCCTTTATAAATGTCTCGGTGGCACGCTGCACAAATAAAACACATAGAGCGAATTCCGTCAGTTTCTCTTCTGGAAGTAAACCAATTTGGGCAGAGTAGTTTTGAAGGCTAGTATTCCATTTCTGGTAACTGTTATTAATTAGGAGATTTAGAATTTTTTTATAGCCCTAAATTATCAGACTCTGCTTGAAATACATACATTCCAATACGTTTTAGAGGACTAGCATGGAAGAGGGGCTCGTTTACTTCCAAAACTGCGAAGCTTGTGCAGCAATACAGGTAATAGTTCACGATGGAATTATTGATGAGCAGCGGCGGATAAACAAGAACAGAAGAATGATGACAGGCGCTTGCAGGTTATAGAAAAGGAATCTCTTGCCAGTTCTGCTTTACACGAAAAAAGAGACAGGCTGGGAATTGGGATGGAATACTTCTTAAAAACTTTTCTTAATGGTTAATTGAAAGCTATAAACCTCCCTCGAAATGTTTTAAACTAAAATGGGTCCTGAGTTTAGAGGCTTTATGTGCCCGGGAGCAAGTTTTCGCTTTAATTTCACAAGATATTTGGGAAGAGTTAGAAGGGAACATTAAATGAAGTTCTGTGAGTAGACTAAGTCTGGGGGGGAAAAACAATAACTAAGGAGTATGGAGAAAGGCAGAGTATTATTTTTTCTTTAAATTTTACTATGATATCAAATTGAGAACAACATTTAATTGAATCGTTTACACTAAACTGTATTAAGAGATAAATTTGATCTTATATGATAGGAAAAGTACTCCTTCTCAGGTAAACTATATACTGACTAAGCCAGGCCCCCGTATTTAGAACTAAGGGCTGGTTACTGTGCAAACTGCAGGTACAATGTGTGTGTGTTGAAGGAGAGGTGTTACTGGAGGGGAAAAGGATGAAAAATTTAAAAGCAACTGAAATGTAAGCCCACGCAATTACCTGGTCAGAGTAAAGGTAAAATAGCAGAGGTGTATAGTGCTGCCATGGCTGTTTTAAGGTTCTGTCAGCCCATCGGTTGAGAGAGCCTTTTCAGCACTTTGCACTTGCAGATCAGTCAGGTTAGAGAAGGAGTTCATTTGCCTTAAAGTGATTAGGATGGAGTGGGAAGTTGTTTCCCAAGACATCAGTAGGAATAAGCGTCAGAATGACAGTTTCCTGGCCTCCTAGTCCTCACATTTTCCCCTAAGATGTGCTATTCTTGGCAAGATTTACAGAGTCCAGTTTTTCAGTTTGGGGGCTTAATGGGGCTTCTTAACTTCGACACTATGAACATTTGGGACTAGGAAATCTTTGTCGTGGGGGCGTCCCTGTGCCCTCAAGAATGCTTAGCAGCATTTCTGACCTCTGGCCCCTAGTGTAGCATCCTCCAAAGCTGTGACAACCAAAATGTCTCCAAACGCTGCCAAGCGCCCCCTGGTGGACGGAGAAAATCCCCCGGGGTTGAGAACCACTGAGAACCGCTAGTGTACAAATTACCCTGGAGTGAAACCGGGAGAGAGAGATGCCCTCTGTGTTTTCTTTAAGGTTCTTGTCTGGAATCAAGGGGAGACTATTGTTTGAATGTGTATTCACTCTCTGTACATCTTACACCATAAATAATAGCGGCTCCTTAAGCATGTGATGGCTGATAAACACAAGAGGATCTGTCCAGAGTCAGACCCCCTCTGTTATCTTTCTGGGGGCTCCCTTCCAAAAGTCCGTGGCAGGACAGAGTTTGCGCAGAAGCTGTTCTAAGGCAGACCCATCCTCCGTTCAAATTTAGCTCAGAAATCCACACCTTACCACTAATTTGATGACCACACTGCTTTAAGGAATGTCCAGAAATTGCACTGGTCCGTGACACTCTTGGCAGGTCTCCTGTAACACTGTCTTTCAAGAAGCAACCAAACCTGTTTTTAAAAGTAGCTTCACTTAGGAAGTAGAATAATAAACACACATTGAGGAATGTCTAGCATTTTTATACACTCATAAATATAGCTTTCCCTGACACCTGCTGGAGAGAACATTCTTAGAGGCGATTCCATAATATCTAACGGTCTTTGAACTACCTAACTTCAGCATTGTTTTCCTTTACATTCACAGTTTGAAGTACAGAAGGTCAGTCATATTAAAGAAATAATGATTTTTCCTGTGTTTCCAAACTTTAGAGGAATTACGTTCCCACCTAGTGATTATTTTTATAAATACTTTCATTTACTTAAGAAATGAAATCAGTCATGAGAGTTGCATCTGTATATGGTGTTCATCTTGGTCACTAACTCCTTCTAGTCCACACCTAATGAAAGACTGCTTTCTGTCTTTAATGTCAACCTTAATGTCATTTCATCATTCACAAGGGTTTGGAACCTAACTTGACTTTTTACATGAAGAGTTACTACATCTTACATACAGTCTGGGTTTTCTGTGCAAGTTTAACATGTAGAATCAGGGGATGATTGTCTTAATTCCTAGTTTTTAAGTTCAAACAAGGTAAAGATAAAAGAAAAGAATTATGGACATGGAAATGGGAACAAGGGAGAAACATTCATTCTGGATATTGATTAAAATGAATGAAACTAGGGTTGTAGCTAGGCACATCTATGACCAAACAAGATTTTTAATCACCAACTATTTTTCAAATTCTCTTACTTTTCCAAATCACCGGTTAATAGTATATATCCATGGCCACGCGCGCACACACACGCATATGCAGGCACACACACACCTTGCATACCACAGTGCCCAAGCTGGCTCACTATAGGCACATTCAGACCTAACCTCTCCCAAGGTTACAAGCTCTGGATCTTAATTATATTCTCAATAAAATGCTTGCTTTCTACTGTGTTTTCTTAGGACTGTGCTATCCACACACATGATCAGGGGTCAGACAGCAAGTACTTTTCTCGTTCAGGTGAAATATCCACCTATTATTAGACCCTTTCTTGAGATACCCTCTTAGCGCAGTGCTTTTCAAGTGTTTTCCTTGAGGTCTTGGATAGAAAAAGACCACCTTCTACTATTTTAAGTGAATACAGTGATTCCTTAAAATACAGACTCCCAGTTTCAAGAGACTTTGGTTCAGTAGGTCTGGACTTGAGCCTAAGAATCGCTTATTTAAGAACCACTCCAGGGGATTCCACAGAGGCCGGTCCTTGAACCCCCTTCGAGAAACACAACCTGGCTATACGTTACCTTTTTGCACACAACTGATTCCATTTTGAAAAATGACTGGCTTCCCCAGCAATGAAATATCAACTTTTACCTTTTGTTTGTGTCATGAGTGGAACTCGCAGGAAGAAAACTAAATAGCAAACACCTGGGATGGAAGGTGCACATCATCTGACAGTGCTGGGCGTTCGGGGTGTACACGGCGGATACATCCCCACCTCGGAAGAAGGTGTTTTTATATAGTTGAGTCAAACACCCTGTGATATAGTCATTGAAAAAAAGACACATTAATTTGGAACAAATGCAAATAATACTTTCAAAAGAAATGCACCTGTGTTCTGAACCTTCTTACTTTATCCATGGAATATCTTTATGACATGACTAATTATAGAGGCAGAATGAAATGTTAAGATTTGATGTATGATGTTACAGTTACTTTATGGGAACTCCTGTATAAAAAACTTAGTTGATTTTTATTGATCATGCAATTCTGTACATAAATTATTCCCCCAAAATGCAATCTTAGCTCAGTTTCTCCCTGTCTTCTAACATGCTCTGAAACTTGCATTAAAAATAGCGATGTATGATCTCTTTTCCAAAATTCTTTCACAACAAACATCCCCACTGGATTCCCTCAACAGCTCGGTAAGGGAGGCTAGAGATAGGTTTAGTACATGCATCTTGAGTTTTTGTTTGTTGTTTGTTTGTTTTGTTTGTTTGTTTGTTTTTAAGAAAGAGGTTAGAAACTGAGTCTCAGGGCTATGCAGACTTGCCCAAGATCCACACGGCTAATGAATGTCTTGGGACATAAACCCAACTCTTCTGACTCCCAGTCTTGGTCTTTTTTCTTGCTTGCAGTGTTAAATGTTGTTCCTCATTTCAGTTTAATTCAAGCTATCTAGCGGTAATTGAGTATTTATTACTTTAGAAATGAGTGCAAAGGAGGCAATATTTGCTCGATGCCTACAAGCTCAGTTTTTAGATGGTTTAAGCAAATGCATGAATATACCAAATTGAAAATACATTTTGAATCATTTGTTTAGAACTGTTCACAGCTCCAAAGTACCCTGTATCCCACGTATTATTAGAATATTAAGTGTTACCTTCACGTTTACTGTTTCATATACTAAAGATAACACTTAAACACGTGCATTTGGGGTTACCTTGAAAGGCCCACTTCAAAGTCTGCCTAATAAGCTTTTCCAAAGGCCATTCACTTTAGTTGGTCAGCAGTTCATTAACCACAGGATATTCCAACGACAACCTTGTCCATCCCCAAGGGCAATAAACACACTTCAATTTTAGCATTTTTATATTGCCTTTCAGAAAATGGGCAGCTAAGACACATGCATTTCATTAAGCACTGAAGTAAAATTTTCTCTGCGCTATCCTGCCCAGCAGGTTGCTTCTCTTCCTCTCAGAGGTGTGGCTAAGATGACTAAGCCTTGGATGAAGTTCATTTTTAGAAAGAGCAGAGATCACTTCAGGTGGAAGCTCCTGGGAATGCAAGTTGCCAAGTGTACCAGCGTAGATTTCCTGGACACACAAACACTGGGTAGCGGATCCAGTGACAACCCTAACTGCAAAGTGGTCTGTGTTTTAGACAATTGGTGCTTTTGGCTGATTCATAATTATCAAGCAGCCATCCTCCCCCATCCCCATGCAGAAACAAGACTCCAGACAATGGTGGTGCTAGCCTGGGAGTTTCCACGCTGCAGTTGAGCCTTTGTGAATTGCCATGTGTCTCTGCTGACTAGAAATGGACCAACTTTGGAGTGGACCAAGAAGAAAGTTCTAGGAAGTGGTCTTGCTTATCCTCTTAAGTTGGTTCTAATGACAATGGTAGTCATGATGATGACAACAGGCTTGTTTGTATTCTATCTGAGAGTGCATGTACCGCACTGTTACATAAACTGTCGCATAACATAAAATATTTTGTTCTATTGTCACACTGGCCCCTGTGTCCAAGGACTTCGGGCAGGTTATTCAGTCTTGTTTAAAAACTGCCTAATCAATAAGGAGAAAAAAAGCACTTTAATTTTTAAAATTTGAGTGAAGGATATGAAAAGGCAATTTGCAAAAGAAATACAAGCCACTCGTAAGTCTACGAAAAATGGTAAGAATCGTAAATACAGGCAGTTAAAACAACTAGGTGCCATGTTACACGCCAAGTGAGCAAATATTTTAAATTAGCCTGCGTCGATGTACTGATTCTAGATGAAAATGATTTTTTTAAAAACCTAGTTCAAAGTGACTTGAGTACAAATGAAATGTGTTGGTTCAGAAGCCAAAGAGCCCCTGGTGGATCTGGCTTCAGGAGTAACTGGAGGTGGGGCTCAGCTGATCCCGTCGAGGCAAAATTTAATTGTCTTCACATCTCTGCTCTGTTCCAAAGTGCTGTCTCTTTGTTCTCAAGCTCCACATAGTGGCAAGATGATGCCAGAAACTCAGGCCTCTGTATTCTCACATAATTCAAGTTCATTTGGGAAAAAAAGACGTTGGAAGGCATTGGTGCTGGTCAGGTCACTGCAGATGGCAGGATGCGTGCCCTCACTCACTGGCCCAGCCCTGCCTGGGTCACAATCACCTGGACCCAGGCTGGGAGGCAGCAGTTCCCAGAGTAAATTAGGGTGCTGTTTTCCTAAAGGTGAATCTGTACCAGGCCACGAAAAAGTAGATGATTTTCAGCGTTGACCAAAGTGGGGCAAATGATTACTCTCAACTGCTGGTGGAAAAAGTCAACTTGGGAATAACCTTTCTGGCAGACAATTAATGAAAAACAGTGTCCGGCATCACCCTTGTTCTCTGAAAATCTAATGGAATGGATAGAAGGGGAAACAAGATCAAAACCTGATGCTGAAAGTCAAACCATTCAATGGCCAGTTTACTAAATTAAATATAAACCAGGTACTTTCATTTCTGAAATGGTTCCCTAGAGGCTTGAAAGAGTGAAAATATGTACTGTGTACCTGTTGTCCCAGAAACTGTAAAATGCCTGACACTCTTTTTGAACATTCAGATAAAGTTAATTTTTTAAATACTGATAATTAAAAATAGAGGGCTGACTACTTTAAGACGTGCTTTGTAGAGAATCATTTCCAAACAGACGTTTCCATTAACACCTGCCCAAGACATTCTCACTTCTGGCTCCTCCCTCTGGTGTGTTTAGGGCATTGCATCTGACAAGTGGCCGTTGGTGCTGAACCTGAAAAGGATATGTGTCCTGAGGGGTGGACGTCTGGCTTAAGTACCTCTCTCCCATGCACCCTAAACTTCATGTCTTAAAGGTAATCCACTCACCGCAGGAAACGGTAGCAAACAAGCAAACGAAATAAGCGGCTTGCCTGAGCGAAATCATCCTAAAAGAGAAAGCAACACATGCAAAACTCTGCTGGTTGTAGATTGTGTTTAACATGAGCCTTAATTTAGGGTGATGTAGATTTCCTCATCCATGTCTGAATCGCAAATCTAAGCCCACCATTAGCAGTAGAGAAAGCAAGGGTTTTTCTGTGCCTTTTGTACCCAAGGACTTGGCACAAGCTACAAACTGAGACTTCTAGACTCCTGTTGTGTTTATTGTTCACTTGGCTCCCATGTTCTTGATAATTATGGAAAGGGGATTGCTAGAAGGGAATTAAACACTTGTGAAACCTCTCGATGTGAGCAAAAAGAAAATTATTGTAAACCATGGCAATAGTATCCACACAGAATCCCTGTGGAGAGATATTCAAAATATTCAAGCCCATTTGAAAATTTTGAATCCATCAATATTCTCTTGGATTTAAAAATACCGCCCACTTAAATTTTTTCTCATTTAAGAATGTCAGTTCCTTCTACATTCTCTAAATACACAGGAAATTAGAACATCAACTTATAGCTTCTTCATAAAGTAAAAACAATGCTTAATGAAGAAAAAAAAAAAAACACATTTGGAAGCAATCAGAGTAATAGAAATCCTGTACCTGAAAGCACAATTGCTTCTGTGGTTCTGGAGGTGACGGTGTCTCCTGCCACCTAAAGATGGCCGGTCTTCGAGCTTCCCCAGTGCGGCCCTACGGGCGTATTTGCTTGGCTCCGATATTGACTTTGGTGTTCTGCCAACGGTTTCAACTTTTTGTCCTGTCAGCATATTCTATGAATGTCCCATTCAGCTATTTAATATATTAACTATTTCATGATAGGGCCACACAATTCATGCACAGGGTTTTCCTTTTCCACAATGTCCATAACATTCCCAGTTATTTGGGGTCATGATACATTTCATCTGAGTTTTTCCGGCATGATGACCTGGCGACACAAGTGAATAAGGGATAGGGGTGGCTAGCTCATCCTGGAAGGATCTTTTGGCAAATGATACCCACGCCTTCCTGTATCCTATCCCACTGATGTTTTAAATATGGAAGGGACTCGGTCAACGTTTAGGTCTTTCTCCCAGCCAGTTCAGGAAATAAGACAGAGCAGGGGTTGACAAACCACTGTTCACAGACCAGATCTGGTCCAGTGCCTGTTTTTGTAAATAAAGTTTTATTGGAACACAGTCATGCCCATCCATTCCTGTATTATCCATGCTTGCTTTCACCGGACAACTGAGGAGTTAATAGTCGTGACAGAGACAGTAAGGCCTGTAAACATGATAAAGTTGGGTAAAACCTGCTGCATGGCGCTCTTAAACATAAGAGTTTAGCCTTTTCTGTCAGGATACTTCAACCTGAAAGAAACATCCTGTCTTTCCCAGGAGCCTGTTCCTGCTTAAGGGTTTCTCTTTTATTTTTATTTTTAAGAAAAAGTCTCCCCAAGACCTCCTTGCCACATTTATCCGTCATTCCTAGATTGACTTACTAAATCCACACAAAATAATTTATTCTCCTTTTTGTGCTTTTTAAAATATTTAAAGACTGTAATCCCCTGCCCACTAAATCTCCTTTGTTTTCTAACTATTCTTCAAAAAATGCAGTACATCTTTCTGGCTAGTAAATTAGATTTTTAGGGAGCTGGTTCTTCAGTAAATATTTAATGTGTGTTTCTACCATGCAGAACTGTGTTCATTTAAAAATGTAGGATAATGTTGCCAATAAAATATTTTCTGGCTGTAGTGAAGTAGCATATTTCAAATATTGATGCTGCCCTGATTTTAGATTGAGGGTATCAACTGGTACTCCAGCAAACAGCAAAAGGGAATCAATCTCCTGGTTTGTGCAGTATTATAGAATTTAAATTTGGGATTTCAATTCCCACCAGCCTCAACAGAAATAAAGGATGACCTGGGAAAAAAGCTACTCTGTCTCCAAATCACAGCAGAAACTCTCAGAAGTTGTTTCCCTAAAAGGTGCGATTACCAATTTTAACCTGTTTAAATAGATTCCTGTGTTGCTTTTGAATTTTTCTAACAGTGGAACGTAAGTTATGTTCTAGCAATAAAGTAAAATGACAAAATTCCTTTATGGCTCCACAAGAACCAAATTGGAATGAAGTTGAAAAGAGGCAGTGGCAGGAAGAATTCTAAAATGTTCCCCAGGATTTTCCAGTCTAATCCCAGGAAGACGGGGATATTGAAGAAGATAGGGTATTCC
The DNA here is from genome assembly GCF_036321535.1 of Camelus dromedarius. NCBI lineage: Eukaryota > Metazoa > Chordata > Mammalia > Artiodactyla > Camelidae > Camelus > Camelus dromedarius. Next base: position 25,247,351 of record NC_087457.1, read on the forward strand.
GTCCATACTTATGTTATATTACAGGACAAAAGAGTTTTGCAGTCTGATCGGGTCTACTCTGAGCTAACCAAAATGGGGGTTATCTGGGTGGGCTTGGTCTCATCACATGACCCCTTTAAAAAGTTATCTTCTGCTATTTGCACAGGAGAAGTCCGAGAGATTCAGAGTGTGAAGGCGATTGGACGGGAAGGATGCGCTCCATTGCTGGCTCTAGAACCACTGTTTACAGCAGGTGAGGTGTGTTTTGAAGAAGCAAAAGGAAAGGATGAGGAGAACAGAAGGTGGGGATGTGACAGGATAGTTCCAAATATAAAGAGGGTGCTGTTCCTAGAAAAAGGGGGTTTCTAGGCAGATCAAACAAAGTTAAGTGTATCTATTAGCATCTAATTTGATGCTGGAGGTAAATACAGCTGATCTTCTAGGTACATTCCAGAGTGAACATTGACCTTTTTGTGACCAGTATCTCTTTGGGACACCGGTCAGCTGATTCAGAAATGGACACGCTTTGGTTGTCTGCATTACCTGGAGAGGTTTCTAGACTGTAAACCCCTGGGACCCAGTGATGCTTATCATTTTTGCTGGCTCCCAGGTAGCCTGAAGAGATTTTACTTGTTGCTATCAGCTGAGCAAAACGTTCTGGTGTTTCGACTTTTCCTCTAGTCTATTCAGAGGAAGGGAAACTCGAAATCAGTCTGTGATAACAGCGTAAGGATCATTTTGTTGGAAAGTCCGAGTAATACTGATGACATCAGCTCAGAAGTGCTGCTTCTTTTATTACATTGTGAGTCAGTCACCCACTAACTTATCTTTTAAAGTTATCCATGTTTCAGACTGACATCAATTCGTAGCACCCACGTTTGAAATGTGATTTATTTTTCTGGAGATACCTCTTTCAAGAAGGAGTAAGACAAGGTAATGGTGATAGGAACACATATTTGATCATCCTTTTATTTAAAAAAAATCTGCACCTGCATTTCCATTCTGCAAATGATGACATAATTTCTCAATTCCAACTCTGACAGTGTTTCAGAGAATTTCCAATTAAAATATGAATAACAGATTATTCTGGGGCTAAATGAAGATTTTTAGGCCGAAAGGTAACATTTAGCAATGTTTTACTTTACATTTAATTTCACATCTAATGTAGAGTCACTTTAGAAAAAAAAAACAAAACCAAGGTTTAAATGTAAGTGCAAAAAATTGAGAAACAAGACTGATTTCCACAAATAAAAGTCTAATTATCCAAAGTCATCTGGGAACAAGATTTTCTACATATGTCCACTTCCTAGATAACACAGTTCCCAATGGGATGGGAGCCTTTTCCCATTGTATATTTCCTTGGTCTCTCATCAGCTTAGGGACTGGCTTGTCTACACTGGGCTTTCTGGGATATTAAAGTGGGTAGAGATGCTGCCCCTGTCCTCATTGCCCCAGCCTGCAGTGCTTCCCAAATGGCTTTGGTTTCATAACCCCTTTCTTTGATATCCATTGAAGAATACTTATTCTATCCTCTTAATTTGTTGTTTATATCAGCTATCACCTTGGAAAAATTAAAGAAACAATTTTATTAAAATTATTTATTAAAAGTAGTTTTTTAGAGGTACTGACTGAGAGAGTAGAGTTATCGTCTGTAGCATTAAAATTCAGGGAATGGGTGTTAATTATTAGTTTCACAGGTATATCCTGGAGGACTGAATTTACTGGAAGTCTAACGCCAAACTAAGGGAGATATTCCTGGGTTACTTAAAATAGATGGATGGCTTCTCTTTTCCTTTAACGATGGAAGAATTCTAGAAGAATTATTCCAAAATCAGAGGCAGAAGGTCTGTGTTTTAATGACACATCTAGTTGTAGACCTGAGTTCCATTAAGCAAGAGCGTGTTGTAGACATGTCATCATATTGGGAGTGGAGAGACTTAGAGTAAAGACCTCTGTTTCCAGCCCTGTCACCCACTAGTGGCATGGCTTTCGGCAGAAATTTGCCTTTCCTTTCATTTCATTCCCTTCCTTCTAATAAAAGGGAGTGCAGTAGTACAGTCATCCCTTGGTATCCGCAAGGGATTGGATCTAGGACCCTCCATGGATCCAAAAATCCATGGATGCTCAAGTCCCTTACATAAAATGGCGAAGTGTTTGCATATGGATAGGCACATCCAACCACAGACCTTAAATCACCTCTAGATTACTTACAATACGTAATGCAGTGTAACTGCTATGTAAATAGTTGTAAATACAATGTAATGCTATGTAAATAGTTTTGCTTTTTGGAGCTTTCTGGATTTTTTTTTTTTTTTTTTTACTATTTTCAATCAGCAGTTGCTTGAATCTGAGGATGCAGAACTCACAGATAGAGCCCGATGCTCTAAGCTCCTTCCAGCTCCAAAAGCCGTTCATCAACTCCCTGAGACACAGTGAGGGGCTGGAGATTACCAACAGGAACCTCTCCCAATAACAAATGATATAGAAAGGTAATTGTGATGCTCTGAGGAATGAAAGAAGTCTGTAAGTATGTAAGTACATAGTCCAATGATCTACTGTAGGTGATAAAATCTGAAAGGTACCATAACAATTATTCTTCTCATAACTGATGCCACTGATATAATATTTTAAAATTAAGCTCCTTAAGTCTAAACGCTAAACTATTCACCCTTTTCAAGTTAAATGTATATATACACATGCATATGTGTATTCCCAAGTCAACAAGAATACCTTAAAAGTATTCTGGAACTTCAATTAGATTATACCCTTTGGGTCTGTTGGTTGAAACTGACTTGGCCTGTGGATGCCTCTGTTGGGAAGTTTGTTATGCAAGTATTTGGGTACAGTCATCAGTAGACTCTAGTTATGGGATCAAGACCAGGGGTAAGAGCTCTGGTGGTGAAGAGAGTATAAAACTCGCTTTGGTAGACTTGACCCCAAGGTAAGTAGGAACAAGAAAAAATTAGGTCAAGGGATTGAGAGTATTGAATTCACGACCTACAAATTGTAAATGGAAAGTTTCCTTCAAAGAAAGACCCTTTTTATGATAAGAGCACAGTTCAATGCAATTACACAGTTAGGATTCATCTGTGTTCCTCCTCTTCAACTTGACCCAGATTCCATTACTTGGACGAAGAATCAGCTCTCCTGCCAGACCAAGTTCTTCTCTCTTTTGGTTGGATTCTACCCAAAAATGCCTCAGAATGCAAGAAAGAATGGTCTTTTCTTCCATGATGGCAAACTTTTGACCTTCAAATTAATGTAAACACCAACATTTTAATGATGGATATATCTCAAATGTGAGAAACCACAAGTTCTATTAGAGGAAGCAAGCAGTTTTATGTTTTCACAATGATCCCCGAGAGAATCAAAATCACTTCAGATGCTTGTTAAAAATGAAGAATCATGAGTGCCCTGACCTGCTCCCATCCAGTGCGTCTGAGTAGCTGGGGTGGGCCAGGTATTTGTAGTTTTGCAAAATCCCAGGTGGATCCTGGGCTATTCAAGCATGAGAATCGCTACTCCAGATTGCTTTCTTATTTGGGTCTTTAATTTACTATAGAGTCACTAAATCAGCTTCGGGTTCATCCATTTAAACCTGGCCTGATTTTACAAATACCTGCATTTGCATAAATGATAAAATGCTAGAGATTCTAAAGCCAAGAGTGTTTATAACGCATGGTGATGTGCCTTCATTTTGTTTAAGCACTTCAGCTGGCCCTGTGGTAAGCATTTTGTGGTTTGGTTTTGCAAAATGCAATTCTGAAAAGTAACACACACAGAAATGAGGCTCAATGTAACCGTTATAAATAAGTTGTCTACCATATGACATATATTCTGTTTCAATCCAAAAGCTACAACATTTTCAAACTCTGCCTTGACGCTGATGAGGCTTTGTGTTATGGGCTAAATTGTGTCTCCCTCAAATTCATCCACTGAAGTGCTAAACTTCAGTACCTCACAGTATGACTGTATTTGGAGATCGGACCTTTCAACAGGTAATTAAATGAAAATAAGGTCTTATGGGTGGGTCCTAACCCAATCTGACTGGTGTCCCTATGAAAAGAAGAGTTTAGGACAGAGACACACACACAGGAGAGACCACATGGAGGCACAGGGAGAAGACCATTGACAAGCTAAGGAGAGGTTTCCAAAGAAAGCAGTCCAGCTCACACCTTGATCTTGGACCCTGAGCCTCCAGAATTGGGAGAATTTAAGTTCCTGTGGTCTCAGTGTGGTACTTTATTATAGCTGCTCTCGCAAACGAACACACTTTATGACAGCCGTATTTTAAAATAATCACGTATAGTAAAGTGGAGGGAAAAGGGAGCCGGTTTTTTAAAAGATTGTTGCATGTGGGACACCACATCTCAAGAAATTTTTGTGAGCCTGAAAGGTCACACCTGTTCTGATGGATACAAACCTATACAGTTGCGGGGTCCAGCAGAGAAGGGCACGTATGCGTATGAATGGCGTCCTTTCGAGTTCTCGGGCAAGAACCGTTCTGGCACGAATTCCTCAGGATCAGGGAAGTATCTTGGATCTCTGTGCAGTGCGTAGGGCACGATGATTACTTGAGAGCCTTTCACAATTTTGTAACCCCCTGTCAGGAAGTAGAAAATAAGCCATGAGGATGGGGCAAGACAGACATTAAAATAATCTGCTGTCCCTACTATTCAAACAACAGAATTCTTACCAACGTCACAGTCTTCATTCAGATTACGGGCAAAGAAGGGAACAGGAGGGAAAAGGCGAAGGCTCTCCTTAATAACACATTCCAAGTATTTAAGTTTCTTCAGGTCTTCCAAGGTAGCAGGACGATCAGACTTCCCTGGTTTTAAGTAAATGCATGGGATAAGCAATCAGAGAATTATCTGAGCTTGGAGGATGGGACGTCAGCGAATACACTCATCAAAACACTGAATGTTAAAAACCTATGGCTAAAGGAGGATTCCTATTACCCATAATCAAAATAAAATGAGACATGTTTGGTAAAAGAAACGAGACACCAGAGGTCACAATTGGTGAGATCCCATTTGTAGGAAGTACTCCGAACAGGTAGTAAATCCTTAGAGACAGACAGCAAAGTTGCGGTTGCCAGGGGTGTGGGGAAAAGGGGAGTGGAGTGGCTGATTAATGGGACAGGGTTCCTTCCGGGTGCTGGGACTCGGATGACATCACTACTGACAGCGTCTAGGACTGTTCACCTGCGTATTACTGGTTGTGTAATAGAAATTCACATCCCATCAGCTTTACACACCTTTTCACTCATCTGTGGCCATATGCAACGCTGTATGAAGCAGTTTTCCTGGACCTCTCGAACTAATGTCACCTGCTCCTCTCTGCTCCCAAACAGCACCTTCTTCACATCACTCAAGCACACAGCCATGACTCGATGCTTTACGTACATATGTCTGCTTCCTCTGTTACGCAGCGGGACCTCAGACAGTCACATTTATCTGGGCCTCCCGAGCATCCACCCCAGGGCAGTCACATGCCAGGCAATGAGCAGATACCTGTACTCTGTAAGTGATGGGTAAGGCCTCGCTAAGAAGACCGGTACGGGAGGGGATCCCATGTGGGAGCCTTCCGGCTTATGTGGAACAGGGCCTACTGCACATTCTTAATGAGCAAGAACAGCATTTGCTCTGGTGGACGTGATACCCACAGTGTAACTAGTGAGGGGGCCAAACATACCAAATATTTCCTCCAGTTCATTGTCCACTTTTTTCTGGACTTCTGGATAAGAACCCAGTAGATATAAGGACCAGTTTACTGCAGCTGCGGTTGTGTCGTGGCCCTACAAATGTTAAGGAAAAAATGACTTACCAGCAGAGTTGCACTGAGAGGATTAGGAGAGAGAACTATTTTGAACTGTCTCTGGATTTGACAGCTGCACTGTGGCTCCAAACATAACAAATTAACTGGGTACAGGATTGCACCTTGGTGAGAAACCAACAAGCAAATAAAACAGTCCCTTCAAAGGGGAGGTTCGTGCTTAAAGAGACGTTTCAACACTGTACAGAGATGCGTACGTAGTGAGAAGTGGCTGGGCTGTGCTCATAAGGGGGCATTCCAAGGGGACTGGGTGCTCTAGACTCTTTTTAAGGGAAAAAATGTCGGACTTTCATGGGCCAACTTTCCAGATCTACTTCCAGCATCTGTAAGGTAGGCTTTACCTGTCGATGCTGGACACCAGGCAGTGTGCGTGTGTTCTGAGTAACATCCTCAAGAAGTTGATAAATAAACCTCATGCAACACTTCCTGAGCTTTTAGGCAAAATACTAAGTACTCTGCAGAAACTAACTCCATTCTTCATCAGAGAAACTCCATGAACTCCTTGATACAGCTATTCACATTTTCAATGTTAACAGACCAAAAACAGTTTTTACATTTACATGAGTTCTTCAGAAAAAAAATATACTTAGAAAATCAAAAATACTATTATAGCTCTATGAATAAGGCTTTTAGGGGAACTAGAGAGAAAACAAATTATCTCCTCTATGGAAGACCTCACTTTTCCATTTTCCCTGTGTGACACAAGCGATGGTTTTCATTTTTCTTTGGCTAGAAATCTCCAAAGCACTTGTTTCATAAAACAGCTCCTAAGATGGTTTGAGGCTTATTCTGCAATTTTTAAAAATGTATATATTTGATGAGTCTCTGATATGGGTGTGCCGTTGCCTCTTCTCATGCTTGCTGTGTATTTACCGAAACTACTCTGAACTCCAAAAATCTGGCCCATTTCACTCAGTTGTTTACCAGAGTCACAGAAGGAAGTGCTCTTGCTAAATAGTTTTTAATAACTTCCCTTGAATTTATAAGCGGACGCCTGATCCAAATGTGTCAGAGAAGTCTGCTGAACTTCCTGTTTCAATTGGTCTGATAGCCGAAGAACACAGGATGAAGCAAAGCATAAAGTACAAAGTTTGCAGACGCACAGTGCAGGGACAGGGCCGGGCAGCAACCTTCATATGGAGGGTCTGGCACCTGGGCATGAAAGGCATGGCGGGGACAGCCTGCCTCTGCCTCGAGGAGGGGGTCACGAGATGACAGTCACACGTGGTATGGCCTCCTATTTGACGCGGAAAAGGAAAAGTAGAATTTCAAGGAATGCTGGAGCTGGAAGAAAGAGATCATTAGTCTGGCTGTTTTCGTGAAGGTGAGAGGTTTCATCCTTCTGGGAGAAGGATGTGTGTGCACGTGCACGTGTGTGTATGCGTGGATTTGAGTGTGTGTGCACATGGGGATGTGTGCATGTGCGTGCAGGCTGGAGACGTGAGACAGGCTCTCCACTTCAACATCGAATACTAATAGCCAGTGTCACGCTTCCCGTGTGCCAGGCACGAGTCTCAGTGCACTTTAAGAAGTCATTAATCTAATCGTCATAACTATTCTGTGAGGCCCATGCTGTAACAGTGAGGACACCGGAGCCCAGAAAGCCTGGAGGAGGTGCCCGAGGTCCCACCTCTAGGACAGGTTAGAGCTGGGATTTGGCCCCAGAGCCTACATGCTTAACACCTCTCCATTTTTTTAGCTAATGTAGATGTCCATTTTCTGCATAAAACTTCTTTTCAATAAAATGCTCTGCTTAAAAAAAGATGTTAAAAACCACTGATGTAGTCCATCTCTCTATTTTAGACGCAGGGGAAGTGTGACAAAGATCCAGGATGGCTGGCACCATCTCATACAGCTAGTGAGCATGGAGCCAGAATGAGAACTCGGTCTAGGGACCCCTGACCCAGCTGGCCTTCCTCCGCTGTGCCCCGGGCACCGAACCCACATGGCTGCAGGCAGAGCAGCTGACACCACCCACTGCTTTCCTCCACTTCCAGATTACCAGGTGGTGCTTTTGAAAACCACTTCTTCATCTTTATTTGGCAATCCACACACTGAGAGATTCTCTCTTTGTAACATTTAATGCTAGAGTTAGTTTTTGTAAAAACTGTACCCTTTTTTCCCGTGATTTGAAGACCAGAAATCCCTTTAGAATCACAAACTAGTTAAACTCTCTATGAGAGCGCCTTACTGTGGTCTTCAGTTAGGGCAGCTCCCAGCAGGAGCCAAGCGCTCCTTTGCTAGACCTTCGGGAAGGAGACAGTCCGGGGACAGACTTGTGGGTTTCAGAGACTTTTTAAAAAGCATGAAGCACTATAGGGAACTGAGAGCAATTTCTGGCTGTTGTTCTGTTTGGAAAAGTCTGACGGGTTTCAGGTTTTCTTGAGAAAACGTTGTGTGTGCTGCTGTCCCCATCATGAGTCAAAAGCTTTTTCTGAAGAAGGAAGTTGATCTGGTGCTTAACCAAGCTCTGATATTTTCTCATTTCTAATTATAATGACTCTTCCTCAGTTATATGATAAAGATTAAAAAAAAAAAAAAAAGGGAATTGGTTTAAAAATACCCAGAAAATAACATGACAATAGAAAATACCTCAAACATAAAGGTGTCAACTTCTTCTCGAATTTCTTCATGACTTAGCTTGTTTCCTTCATCGTCCGTCACATTTAAAAGCAAGTCAAGAAAAGCCCTGCATTTATTTTTGCGCGTCGGAAAGTCCTTGTCATCCCATTTACCCTCTTCATCTCTCTTCATTTCGTTGGCCCGTTCGGTGATGACCTGTGTGATTTAAACAATCCCATGCTTTTGTTTGGAATTTGTTGTAGCCTCATAATGCATTTTCCTCTGAAAATATACTAGCTTCTTTAACTGATTTTTTCCCCTAAACTTTTCCTCTTCTGTCTAACTCAACAATAACTGAGGCTCTCATGAAAATATAGTAAAGCTTCCTGTTAACACTTCAGGGCATTTTTGGATAAGCCTTTTGGAAACAAATTTCATGTCAGACAAATTCAGAACACGCAAGTGTTATTTTTGCCATCTCCAACTCGGCAACAGGGTGTGTAGTCCACTAAATGGTGCCCTAGAGATTGGAATGAGCTAATGAGAAAAAGTTTAGGTGGTGGAGAGAACGCAGTCATTATGCAATAGACTAATTATAGATCACTCTAATTACAGGTTGTGCTGGAGAAAAGAAACAGCGGGTTGATCAGTCAGTTCACACTACGTGCGTGGCCGTTCCTTTTGCCTGGAATTCCTTCTTCAGATGCCAGCATGGCTGGCTCCCTCCCGCCTTTAAGGTCTTGGCACTTTTTCAGACTGTCAGAAAGACCTTCCCTGATCACTGCTACCTGGTCCCTGGCATTTACCGTCTTCCTAACCCTACTTTATTTTTTTCCATTTCACTCACCACCTGATACCGCATTATATTTGCTCTATAATCTAGTACACAACTCCAACATGTCATCCATGTGGCAGCAGATTTGTCTTTGCTCGTTGACTTAATTCCAACCTCTAGAACACTGCCTGGCATTTGAAGAATGTTCGTTCAATCTTTCTTGAATGAATAAAAGAATTAAAGCCCATAAACTTAATTTGGTTATACATTTCAGCTTTCTTCTCCTATCAGGCAGTTGACCAAACCTGCTAGTGAGTGGTTTGAATGAATAGACCCTGAGTGCTTTGAGGACAGAAAAACATATCTCCTTTCATTCTTGGTGGAACCCCAGGTGCCTGGCACTCAGTGTGCAATTTTCAATATTTATTAAAGGAATAATATTGTCCATCCAAGTTGTAATTCATTCATTATTGATATTGATGTCAATGCATGTAATTTGAGGAAAAATGTGATTATAGTTATAAAATACAAACTGTCGGTCATTCTCCTACTGCCCAGCCATGGAGATTACTCTCTCCTCCCCCGTGGCCAACTCAACCCAACGTCTCATTCACCTGACATCTCCTGACTTGGTGCCCCAGGATCTGTTGGTGATCGGCTGTACCTCGCCGTCAGGAAGCACTTCCATTATATTTTAAACCAAAGTCTACAGCAAAGGGAGAATATATTTAACCTGGCACTTCTATCAGTGCACTTAAATCATAATTTAATGTATATTTTAAATTAAATATTGCTTTGTTAAAAACACATTTTTAACACACGACTGACATCCTGTGTCTAAAATGATATCACCATCTCCTTGTTATTTTTGAATTGGGAGTAAAACTCGTAGTATCTAGTTAATTTTAATCTTTTCCAAGTTGAGATACAGCTATAAATGCCCTTTGCCTTTGAAAATGACTGCCTAATCCAAACATTTTCAAGAAGGCTCTTGTAACACAGCTCTTTGTCTCTTCTTTCTTTTACTAGCACCCTGTTTGTTAACAAATGTTTATAGTTCATATCACATTTTGTAATTTTTTTAAATAGACAAGCTCCTCTACTAGAGGTCTTACTTATTACGATGTTTCTAACGCTTGGTACAGTGCTTGGCACCTAACAAGTGTTTAATTAATATTTGGTGAATATATCATCAAAATGTACTCATGCTGGCTACTTTTTCCCATTATTCTTCAACTTTTATGTATTTTTTAAAAAAATTTTTTGGGGGGAAGGTCATTGTCTATTTATCATTAGAGTTTTTTTTGGGGTTTTTTTTGGCAGAAGTACTGGGGATTGAACCCAGGGCTTGATGTGTGCTCTCCACCATTTGAGCTATACCCTCCCCCCAATTCAACTTTTATTTTATGTGATGCAGACTCCAGGGTCCTTCACAGGTTATGTTAACAAAACATAACAATCATGGACTTAGAAGAGACCTGGAAATGGAGGTGGGGATGGCTGCACAACAAGGTGAGTGCACTTAACGGCACTGAATTGTACATTTAAAATGGCTAGAATGGTAAATTTTATGTTGCATATATTTTACCACAATTTTAAAAAAACAACAAAAAAACAAGGACTTACACTGTTGGTAAAATTATGTAGGATCTTTAGGCTCCTTTTTTGCTCCCGCCCTTCTTTAAACATACAGAACAAAAAGTCAAGCCAGAGCCAGGGTGTCTTCATTCTCTGATGTATCGAGTCACTCATCCTATAAACCGGATAAAATTACATCAGCTGATACATCGAAAATGTGTATTTCTTGAGCACCTATTTGATGCCGGGTGATACGCAGGAATGAGGGTGATTAGTCTGAAGGGCTGCTAAAAGCGCCAAGCTTTATGCTCAACCACGATTACATGGGTTGTTACATATCCAGTGAAGCTTAAAAATTTAATGGAATTTTAGGAATGAAGAATCCTTTATAACACATCCTTAGTAGATGGCCAGCTGATCTCTGCTTCTGTTTCTCCAGGGAGAGTTCTTGACCTTCCCGGGCTGCCTGTGGCTTTGTACCACAGGTTGGCACGAAACCTGCCTCTTTTTAATGTCCACTCATTTGCTTGATCACTCGTCTGGAGTGCCAGGAAACAACAGGTTGCCCTCTTCCACGGAGAAGTCCATCGGCCACACTGCTCTCCCGAGCGCCGCCCTCATCATTTCCAGTGCAAAGCAGAAAGACCTCGACACCATCTCCATCTTCACCACCAGCTCTGAGGCCAAGTCTCCAGAAGACACCTTTCCTGGCCACTCAGTCTGTTAAACGTATCCCCGTTTTCCTCTCATATCAATTTGATCTTTTCTTTCCAAGCAATTATTCTAATCTGTAAGTTTATATTCATCTGCTGTAACACCTGTCTCCCCTGCTATTCCGTCTGTTCTGTGTGCTCCTACACAACTAGTCAGTATGTTGTGCAGTGACTAATAGATGCTCAATATTTATTAAAATGATGTGAGATGAGCAGTGGACTTAAAGATGGGATACATCAAGTCAAATCCTGGCCCTGCCTCTTAATAGCTGAATAGTCACAAGCAATTTTAAAAGTAGAGTTGATTATTTCAATTAAAAAATACTACCTACTCAGAACAGAAATACAGGAAAGGAGAATGAGTCACAACAAAAACAAAACACAATCAGAAAGAGAACAACACTTACAAAACAACAGTGCCCACAGCTAACATTTTAGTGTAGTGTCTTCTAGCTTTTTTCTGTGAATAATTTCTTATACCCAGTGGTAATCAAACTACCAAAAAAATTGTTTGTATATCTTTCTTTTATCACTGAACATCATAATGTAATCTCTTGATAATTATAAAATAGTCATTTAAAATCACTGCATAATCTGGATAGGCCATAACTTACACAACGATTCCTCTGCTGTCGGAATACATGCTTAAAATGATGAGGTTAATTTTTAGTATAATGTTTCACTTTGAAATGATGAAAAAGATACACTACAGACAGAAATTATTAGCAATAATTTTTTTAAAGCTCTAATCAATAATAATTTTAGAAACAATCAAGAGGACTTTATTTACCTATAAACTGCTCGAACATACTCGGAATCACCGTTACTTTGAGCACCAATATTCTTCCCCATGGCTGTTTCTGTAAAACACAGTGAGAAGCAACCATTCAGTTCATGCGCATCTCTTGTGTACATTTCCCCATGGCAGACCCTTGAAAAAAGGCACCTGAAAAAAGCCATGTCCCATTCTGTCCGATATACTTTAGAATCGCTCTTTGCCCTCTTCTCTTATCCCAGTTCCCGCCCTTCCTTCCCTCTGACCTTCCAGGCACGTTGGCTCTGTGACTGCTCGGTTCAAAGTCCTGTGAATGGCTCTGGAGTCCAAGTGGCTAATTTAGCAGCAGGACCACCCAGAAGACCCCAGCGTCCTTCCTGGTCCCCTCATTCGCCTTCCCCCGCGAACTGTTATCTCCGATTTGAGCCATTTTATCTTTACCGCCTAACTTTAAAAACAAATCAATGAGACTTACCACAGATTATATCTAAGGCACAAAGAGTGATGTAAAAAAAGCAGTTAAATGCTTCTTGGTTAACGTGTTTTTCAAGTTTATTAACCAAAATATTTGCTTGTTCATTCATGACATCTAAGAAATCTTCCAGAATTGCAAAATGGAAAGTAGGTGTTAACATCTTTCTCCTAGAGCGCCACTTGTTTCCAGTACTAGAAATACAATACATGGTTACAAATAAAAAAGCAACATCTGAAACAAATAAAATATAAATAGTCAAGTCACCAAATTCTCCAGAAATAGCCTAATTTACAGATTCTCAAATGCTTTGGTCAGAATGACAAAGTCTCATGAATAGGCATAGAATGTGGATACTTTGGATACTGTTCTATATGACATGTATAAGAGGGTACTCATTAAAAATGGAAACATTTCAGAATTTTTCTCAATTTCTCAGTTCTGAGGTTCTAAAAATTAGAATTTTTTTCTCCGCTCTATCAGTGCCTTAGTCCTCAGAGATCCACCTGCTCCATGATTTAATCTCTCTGGTCTTTCAATTCTCCAAAGTGCCCACAAGAGTCACGGATGGAGACCCATTTCTGGATGCAGCTCGAGGACTGAAGTTACTGTGCTCGATATATTTCTCTGGGGCCGACTGCTTTTGTCATTGGATTTTCACAATTTCCCTGCTCCAAAGTCGCCTTTGCTTTACTCCATTCATACCTCACTACCTCCTCATTCTTCTTGGAAGACTGGGCATTACCATTATTGAACGCAGTGACTGGAGAGTACCATCACCCTGGACTCCTGTCTGTCAAAGGCCCATTGTTAGCTGGACTTTTCCTTCCAGCTTCTCCCACACTTCCTGATAGCACATTACTACCTTGTGTCAATTCCTGAAATAACAAGTTACCCATGGAAGTAACAGTTCCCACAAGACAGCTTTACAAATTTCCACTGACATACCTTGTAAGAAGTCCTAGGCCAAGCCACGGTTCTAGGAATTTGTACATAGAGGATTTGTCGATGTGCTTTGAACTAGTTAAAATTACCTTAGAAAGAGAAAACAATAGTTAGAGATACAGACATCAAAATGACCTCAATTATAAGAATCCCCGGCTAGAACACAACTACTTTTTAAAGCAACATTTCATAACCGTTATTTCTCTTTGATTCATTTTCCTTCTTGTGCTTCAAAGAAATTCAGTTAGAGTTCTCAACATAAAACTTTCATTCAGTCTTGAGGACTAAATGGAGTTGAAAGAAAAGAAACTGCCCATGATGATTCCCTGGTACTTGCTATGAACTGGGAACCAAGTAGCTTCATTTATTGAGGGGAGCGGGGGAAAGGCAGGTGAAACTGGAGGGTGAGCACACCTAGGGAGATGGAAATCACAAGTTCATTTTCAAGTATGTTGCCTTGGAGACAGTCAAGTTGCCACAGTCCGAAAGCAGCTGTGAAGCTCAGGATAAATACTTGAGCTAGAGGTACACATTTGAGTGTCTCCAACATGTGAGTAACGTTGGAAGCCATGGGTACGATCAGGTCATGTGGAGTCAGGGTGAAGTCGAAAGAATGAACATTTAGGATTAAGCCCAAAACGCTGCCCAAGCTTCTTACTTGAGTCCCCGACTCTGGACAGATCTCTACTCACATCCACCAAATCTGCTTCTACAAGTCAGCAGTGGCTGAAATCCTAGGCCTGATCCTCTCATTATCTGCTCTGAACCAGGATGCTAGAGTTGATATAAGAGAAACGCCAACATTTTCACCACAATAATAGACAGACATACCCTAGCGCGGATCCCTAGGAACTTCTGTCTAATTTTGTTCCATGAAGGGAAGCTCTGTTTATCCCATTTTTACTCCCTGATCCAAATCCTGTTCTCCTCAAACCACAAAATAATCTCTCCAGTGTCTTAATAATAAGTAAAGGGTATACAGTCTTTTTTGAGGAGTAACTTCAATAGCACCGATGAACGATATCTGCCCTCTCATTATCAGATTAGCATTCTCTTTTAGGAAAATTAATTTGGAATAAAAAAAATGTATAATGGATATAGTATGAGGCTGAAAAACTAGAGGGAAATAGTCATATTTTATTAATCTTATATTTTTAGAATCTTAAAACAGTGCCTGGCAGAAAGCATGTGCCCACCTTGTAGAACAATCTATTCATGGTTCTATTAGTCAATATCCTTCTTCAGACTTAAAAAAAAAAAAGGGAAAACAAATATATTGGGATGTGATAAATGTGTACAGACACCTAGAGATGCTCTTCTCTTGAGGATTCAGACTGCATCTGAAAAGCATTCGCTGACAGCTACAGAGTCTAAAATATTTAATGGAATGCTCAATGTACTGAATTCAATTAGATACAAAGACACAGCTACTATGTCTGTTCTAATGAGCTTCTCACGCCTTCTGATACACAGTGGAATATTGATCACCTTGGCCACTTACACACCTCCACATTCTCTGCATTATAAATGGCCACCAGAGGTACAGGCCCAAGCCAGAGCGTCAGGAGTGGCAGGTTTCGGTATTCTTCAGTGCACTCAATTATTTGCTGAAAAAAATCTGGGAGAAAACATTTAATCTTAAAATCAATTGAGATAAGAATTTTGGAATAAGTTCCTTATTGTATCTTTTTTTTTTTTTTTTTTAACTTTAGGCAAGTCACTTAATATCTCCCAGGGCTCTCATATCTTAAAACTAAACCACATGGCCCCTATTAAATGATTTAATGATGAGGATAATTTAATTGAATTATGAACAGGATAACATTTCTAATACCTGTGAAACAAACTGGCTAGCTGTGAAATGCCAGACGTCAGACACGTTCACAATGAGCCTCACCACGTGAATTTCCCAAGAACCCTGGGCTCCCACCTTTCTCCAGGCCAGGTTTGATGCTGCCCTTCTGTGAGAAGAAAAACCTGCCCTCCCTCTCCAGCCCTGGTGGACGCTTCCCTTCCACTCTTGAGAAACGCTCCTGTCCCACAAATCCTTCGACTTCTCAAAGGTCTCAGGGCCTGGAAAGGCTCTCTCCTCTTTATGGGAAACTCCATCCTTACTGCTTTTTGTCTAAAACACCTACCTTTTCTTCAAGTATTGTCTTAAATGTGATTTCCCTGGGGAGTCTTCTCTGATACTTCTAATCATGAGAAAACTGCAGACAAGCCTAAGCTGAGAAACAGCCTACAAAACACCTGACCAGTACTCAACAGAAGTGTCCAGGCCATTCCAGACATGAAAAAATCTCAGAAATGATCACAGATTAGAAAAGACTAACAAAGGGGAACTCAACATCAAAGCACTACCCGAGATCTTGGACTGGGTCCTGAAACAGGACAAGGATATTGCCGGGAAAAGTTGTGAAACTCAAACAAGGGCTGTAGTTTTGTTCATCATATTACACAAATGTCAGTTTTCTACTTTCGATAATCATACTAATTATGTAAGATATCACCATGAGCGAAAGCTGGGTAGAGGGCATAAACGAACTCTGTACTATTTTGCAACTTTTCTGCAGATCTAAACCTTTGAAAAGAATATGGGAGTTTTATTTTTTTGAAGCTGAAGAGCAAGAAGTAAGCTGGGGGAAGATTTTAAAAAATATTTTGTTTGTAGGGGACGAGCACATACACACAGATACATAAATAATTGGCTTGTGACTGTCTTTTCTCTAATGCTGAAAAAAAGTGTTTGCAACTTAACAGTCCCTGTGGTGGGACTGGGTTTAGAAATGTGACCAAAAAAATTGTAGAAGAGCTGTCATGGTGAATATCAGAGTCAATGAACTAAAAAGAATTACTGAGCAGCCTTGAGGACAATACAGGGATTAGGCAGGGACATTTTGTAGTCAGTCCTATTACAGGTCCAGAAATGAGAATGAAGATGCTGGAAGTAGTTTGGGGGGGCATGGGAGAGTCTATATTTCTACATAATTATCTTTAATACTCTAAAGCCTTAGGGCAGAAGGGGAGGTTGTCTCTGCTTTTAGTATTAGCCAAGATGATTTTTTTGCAAATGCGGTTTTCATATATCCAATGTGTTGTTGAATCACTTGTGACGTTAGTCACATTGATGTTTGGCTGGTGAAAAAAATTTACTTGGATTTCTTCTGCCCCAAAATACATTCAATATTTTGGTAAACACTCTCCCATGAAGCTTCATTGTATTCTTGTGAGGTTAAAATGACAGTATTATTTTTCTTTGGTGAAACAGAAGTGGAAAAGAATGAATCCCTCAAGCTTCGGAGTTCAATGTTTAGCCTGTAAAACTACTAGTAAACAATGAATCTGAGGGTGCACTGGGGTCTGGTCCTGGGCTCATTTTAAAATATGTCCTGTTGGGCAAATCCTTTCAGCTCTGGCCATCTTCATGTATACACCCAGGAAAATAACCCGCTCTCATCAAATTCACCCTCCCCAATGGGGGGGCTGCAAATACCAGATACTTTTGAGAGCTTTCTAACTTAAAATGATTCTCTTTCCATCAACAAAGATAGTATAAAACTATCTCTTCAAAAAGATGATTTCAGTTTTAAAAATTCACTCATAAATAAGAGTTTCTGAAACTTGCTGTGTGAGTTTGCAAGAAGGCCTGGCCATGAGTTTTGTTATCATGTAACCTCCTTAAAAGAGCTAAAATATGAAAGGAATCAAAGTTGTGGTCAAGTCTTGTGAAGGCTTGGGGAAAGGCCTCAAGGGAATCACAAGCCCCTTGTTGGAAAGAGAGAGACCCTTTTAAGCCCCGCTTAAAGTTTCTGCCCTCAAGACTTTAACAGCCAAGACAGACGCAGAGGCAGCGGTGTTTTGAGACCGGAGCCGCTAGGAGGTGGGAAAAGAAGAAGCGAAAAAGCAGAACAAAAATTTAGAATTACTGCAATCTATGCTGCACATACAGAAAAAGTTCGTTTGGAAGAAGGGGCACTAGCAATTTTGTCCGGGGTCACAGCGGAGCGGGGTGGAACTGAGACTCCCTCGTCTAGCGGGTGACAGATTCTCCGCTCTCCCTGCGGCCGCACCTCAAGTACCGGTGTCCGCGCTGCGAGGGGGCCGGCGGGGCGGCGCGGCCCGGAGGCCCCCAGCCCTCGGGGGGGGGCGGGGGGGGACACGGCCGGCCTGGGCGCCGTCCCTTACCTCTTGCGTCCGGCTTTACCATCAGCGCGTGTCCCAGCAAGGGGTAGGCGCCCTCCAAAGTCGGGAGGGCACGCAGCTGCTGCCACTTCCACGCGTAGCTCGTCACCATCTGCAGGAGGTTCAGGGTGAGGGTGACGCCCGCCAGGGAGACGGCGCACAAGCCGCCCCAGAGCAGCAGCTTCTGCCCGAAGCCCAGCATCCACAGCGCCAGCATCGCGCCGGCCGCCGCGTTGCGCGCGGGCTGAGGCTGCGGGGCGGGGTGCGCGCGCGGCCGGCGCCGTCCGGCCCCGGGAGTTCAAGTGCTCCGGCCCTGGGAGGAGCTCCAGGCCGGGGCCGACGCGAGCGGCGGGCGGCAGGGCGCCGGGCGCTGGGGGAGCCGGAGGAGGTGGCGCCAGGCCCGCTCACTTCCCCCTGCGGCCGGGGGTGGGCACAGGCCTGGCCTCCCTGAAGCGAGGACCGCCCCGGCCCTCTGCACAGGGTTGGAGCCTCCGAGGCTCCGCGACAGAGCACCGCGGGGGTTGTCACCCAGCACGGCCACAGCCTACGCAGTGAGCACCGACCCCTGCTTCAAGCGGAAACGAAAGTCCGGAAAACGACCTCATCGCTCCTTAGGCTGTGCTGATGTAAATAAAGGCACGTAGGTGGGCGGAGTGGAAGGATAATGAAGGTGAATTGAATGCAGCTTAGTGATGGAGAGGCGCCCTGGGGCCAGAGTTCGCTTACCTTTGAGTTCTACGTCCCCGCTGCTGGGAGCGGGACCGTTCGGGCTGGGTTGAGCAGGATGTTTTAAAATTGAAATAAAGAAGCATTTGGTTAGAAACTCAGTCTTTGGAGCTCATTTTTTTCCCCCGCTGGGTATCTAACCTCGCTTCCTTGCACGTGGGGCTGTGGTCCACTCTGCTGGGACTGGCTGCCTGCCTGCCTGCTCGGAGGTGGGTAGCATCCTGGCTTACGCATCAGGTTCACTCTGGGCAGCTACCTACTTTGATCTAGAGTAGCCTTAGGGGCACGACCTTAAGGGCATCGAATGGCTGATTGCGACAAGAGAGAGCAAGGTTGTAAGGCTGTTGTGATCTAAATATTTTACAAAATATTTTCGGGACCAAGAAAAGCCAGCACCCAAGAGAAGATAGGGGTAGATAGGAGAGGATGGAGGTCGAAATCTCTGAAACAGGTTGTAGACTGAAATAAAATCACACAACGTGAGAGCTGTGAGTGAAGTTTTATTTGGGGCGAAATAAGGAGTGCAGCCTAGGAGACAGCATTTCAGGCAGCTCTGAATACCTGCTCCAAAGTGGGGGAGGGGAGAGTCAGTATTATATATGATTTTAGTGAAGGGGGTTCCATGCAGTCAAGCACACATTTAGGCAGACGCTTGCTGCTAGTCAGGAGGAGCAAAGGTCAGCAAAAATGATTTTAGTGCTTTTCTAGATATGAGGATATCCAAGAATTAGGGCTCATAAAACCTCCTGAAAATATCTAGCTATCTGAAGGCCTGTTCTGTAAGCTTTCCCTAGAACATAGATTGCCTGATTCCTGATCTCCACCCTGAACTCCTTTCAGGGAGTGTCAAAGGTGAGCAGCTGCAGCGGCTCGTGATTTAATCCAAGCAGAGATAGATGACGAGGGATTTTTAGTCGGCAAGGTGGATAAGCGATGCCGGGAGAGGAGGGTTTGATAGAGGAGTAGTTATGGAGAACTCCCAGAAAGAACAAACCACTGAGCCTGCAGAAGGAAACAGTAAAGGCAGTGAGAAGGCTGCCCCAGTTCTGCCCAGGGGCTGTGTTCCCTACCAGTTTCTCTCTTTTCTCCAGGCAGAGGTACCCATTCTTGACTCTGGTTCTTTCGTCTACACTTGATCCTTCTTACAAAGGGGCTGTCCCTTACAAAGAGGGACACCTCTTCTGGCAGCGGGTCCCTAAGCTATAGGAAAAGTGTTAAGGAAAATGAAACACTGAGCAATGCTCTCTGTGTTTTTATTTTGTTTACTGTATAGTTTGCCCACAGCCACCTGCTGAGCCTCTTCGTTGTAGAGAAAAACATGTCTCAGACTTTTCTCCAGCTGATTTTTTTTTTCAGATCGTCTATATATGCTGACACAGAAAGATGTCCGTGAAATAGTAAGTGAAAAAATAATAATAAAACAAGTTGCAGAACAGAGTATAAAATGTAATGCCCTCTTTGGGAGAAGTTTTCTTTTTTCCTCTACAGGGAGACTAATATCCAGAAAGAAAAATACTGACCAACTTTATGGTGTGGGAATGGAGAAGAAAAACTTACATTTTTATGTTATTCACTTCTATGTTGTTTAATTACTTTAAGACTTTAAAAAAATATATTTCTGTAGTACCTTTAAGTGTTTATCTCCGGGGCTTTCATTACCTTCTCTCTAAAGGGTTGAGACTGAGCTATAAGGTCAATTATGGCTATAAAAGTACAGGATTTCTGTATATCTGACTCTCTGCTCATCTCTGCGGACAAAACAAGGACTACAACATACGACTGCTGCCCTGGAGAAGTGGAGTGGGGGCGGGGCGGCGGTGAGTGCGCCCGGCAACAGCAACCAGTGCTCCAACAAAGCAAAGAAATGCTCCAAGTCAGGGAAGGTTCTGATGGGCTCAGGAGGCAGTGTGGAGACCCCTGCTTGGGGCACAGGGTGGCTCACAGAGACCAGAGTAAGAGAATGTTGTTGGGTGGCATGGAGCAAGCTTCTGTAGCCCTTGATCACCAGACATAGATGTTTTATCTTTATTTTGAAGGCAATTTGTGGGTGGAGAAGAGGGCACTGGAGAGTCTTTTTTAAAGGGTCAACAAAATAAAAGCCTGTCCCTTTGTTCATCTTGTCCATGGTCTCCTTGTCACCAGTGGGACGCTTCTCATACTGCCTGGGATATTGGAATATTGGAATTTCAGACGAAATCACTCCGACAACCTGGCCTGCAAGAAATACATGGCACCCTCCTTCTCTCCTGGCAGCAAAGTACACAGTGCTGCACCTTAGAGCGTCCAGCAAAAACGTAATGATGCTCAGTGTAGGACAAAGGGCATTGCCAAGGAGAAGATAATCTATCTCCATTTGACCATTTGATTGTCAGCTTCCCAGGACTAATCCAACTGAGTAGAAAGGCATGTTCTTACTTCCTCTTCTGAAGATTCATTCTACAGTAAAGGATGAAAACCTTCCCGCTTGGAAGATCTTTGCTTGCTACGCTCCCCAGCTTGAAATAAGTGCTTTTGAAATTTAAAGTCATGGGCCAGACGTGTTATAAGCTACAGAAAGGCTTTGTGTAAGTTAACACTTAGATTTTCTTAAACTTTATGTCACTTGGAATGATTCCCAATTTGAAGAAGATATTTAGTTTAGATTATAAAAATAAATTCTGGCTGGACACAGAACTATGTCAGCTATATACTCACACCCATCAAACCATCAGTGCAAATTCCTCTTGTCTTCAGTTCCTCTCCTCTGCTTCTCCCCTGAACCCTCTGCAGTTGGACTTTTGCCTTGTCCGTTCCACTAGCACGGATCTTGTCAAGATCACCAGTATCTTCTGTACAGCTAAATCTTTAAGTCATTCTGCAGACCTTATCTAAATTGACTTACAATTAACAGCATTTAACCTATTGGAGTCCTTATCATTTCTTTGCAAAACTTTCCCCTCCATTTGACTTTGAGGAGTCCACATCCACATTCTCTTGATTTTTATTCTCCCTCACCAGTCATTCTTTCTGCCTGCTTGCTAGCTTCTCTTCACACCCCATTGCCAAACTTACACCCCCATTCGGCACCTCTCTCTAACACGCAGGTGCTGATAGCCAAGTACCTCGACAGCTCCGCGTAGGCATCTCGTAGGCGCCTCAGGCACACCTGTCCCAACGTGCTTCCAAGTCTGCTCCCCCTGAATTCCCTCCACCCTCAGTAAATGACCACATCATCTTTCCAAGTGACACACCAAAGCCTTGGAGTCAATTCTGAATCACTTTTTGTCACACCCCACATCCAATCCAATAGCAAATCCTCTTGGCTCAAATTTGAAACATGTCTTAAGTCCCTTGACTTCTCACCAACTGCACCACAATCACCTGATCTGAAACAGCATCTCCCAGATTACATCACTGTTCTCAGAACTCCCCAGCGACTTCCTGTTGCAGATAATTTACGAATTCCCAGGCCAAAAGGGCTCTTAATCCCTCAGCTCCTATTACTTGCTGATCTCACGCTTATTCTTTACCCCTGTGCTAATTCCATCCATGGCTCTTCAGACCTCCGGGTACGCTCCTGTGTTAGGCTTGTGTGTTTTTGCCTCTGTCTAGAATTCTTTTTTTTTTTTCTAATCTCTCTGTGTTAATGAAAGCTAGATTGGTATAATTAGCTGATAGAAAAGAAGAAAATTATGGCCATTTGAGATCTGAGAATATCAAAATGAGTCTAAGAATTTAAGTCACTATAATGGAAAACAATGGTAGGTTGGGGGAGGGGGAGGAGGAGGAGGGAGAGACCCTAGAGGTGTGCCTCCAATGGATCACTGCTCCTGTGCCTTCTCTGTTCCACTTTCTACATTAATGTCAGGTCGGGACACATGCTCTGGAGGAAAATAAAACAGGGCTAGAGGACAGAGGGTGGAGAGAGCTGCTGTTTAGACAGAAAGATCCAGGCAGGCTTCCTGCAGAGATGACATTTGAGCAGAGGTCAGACTGTGACGGCATGAGAAAGATGATTCAGCAAAGCTCTCCCTCTGGTGGACGAGCACTTCCGTTGTGAACAACAGAAATGAAACCATATGTCATATGTTTCAATGACGTTTATATTCAGCTTTTAGAAAATCAATAAATGTGGGATAGTTTTAAATAAACTGCCCGAATTAGAACATGAAAACTAGTGAAACAAAATTGACCTGAGACCCTCAGCCACTGACGTTACTCAGAGAGGTTCATGACTGAAGGGCTTTTTTAAAAGGTCTGAGACCATTAGCCCAAGGACGAGGGCGATCTGACAGTCAGACTGGCACGTTGCACCAAAGATCACTGCCGTTTCCTGAAGGAGGGAGTGACAGCTACCAGCGACTGGGATTTTGAGGGAATTATTCATAGAATGAGACAAAAAAATATATGTCAAGATATAAAGGTTTTATACAGATTCCTAGATAAAAATGACATATTCCTAGACAATATACTTTCATGTGCTCAGTAGTGTGTGAATGTGAGCGAAGTATGTGTGTGTCTACAGGTAACTGATGAAGGATGGATTATAAACACACGCTAGATTCTTCCCAGCAAAGCTTAAGAGAATCTTTATTGGAATGATTCCGGTAAAGAAGAAGGTTGGTGAGTTTGACTTGTATTCTCTTTACAATGCAAAGTGTTCCAGATTCAGTTGTTCGCCTGCATTTCTCTCAGGAGTCCAACATCTCAGCCGGTCAGACAGATACATAACATAATACTTGTTCTTCCATTTTTCAAGTGATAAACAGTGTGCTGAGGCTTTGAACGCTCCAGCCAGCGTTGTAGCTCTGGTGAAGTCATATCAAGAGGCCACTTGGAATCTCTTTCTTAAGGTCAAAGTTGTCCTCTGGAAAGATTTAGGCAGATACGGTGAACCTGAAACACAAAGCAAAATTTTCATTAAAATGTTAAAAAGGGGAAGGGTATCGCTCAAGCGGTGGGGCGCATGCTTAGCATACACAAGGTCCTGGGTTCAGCCCCCCGTACCTCCTCCAAAAATAAATAAATAAACCTAATTACTGCCCCCCTGCAAAAAAAATTTTTTGTAAGTTAAAAAAAATTTTAGTTCTCAAAAGGACTGTGTTGTATAGTCCATGCAGATAATATTTTATAAAAAGAAAAAAAATTATTTTAATGTCACTTTTACACAAGTCAGGAAACAGTCATGCAAACACTGCCATTTTGGGTGCTGAGAAGAAAGATGGGCACCCCGCCCCGCTCTGAGCCTCCATCCCAGCCATGTGTTCTCCCAGAGCTGGTGGGTTTGCAAGGACCTTCTACCCAGAGGTGGAGCCCTGAGGCCCAGGAGGTTGCACGGGGGGCCGGGGCAGCCCCACTACTTCCCACCGGCAGAAGCCATGGCGTAACTCCTGCCCACTCTTGGCTCCTCTGCCTCCCGTCTTTCTTTTTTTTCTGCTACAGAACAGATGTTGATAAGGTATAGCCCCTGCTGCTTTCTGACCTGGAAGCAAAGCTTAAGAAAGAGACTCCCTGCCTCCTTGTCAGAGAGAAAGAAAATAAACCCTTAGACCTACAGCAACATCTCTCCTGTGTACCTCGGTCACGTCTGTAGAAATGAAAGTGGCCTCTGACCAGCAGTAATAATGGTGGTCATAAAGTTACTGATAAAAGAATGCACTGACTTAGTATTTGGTGAAAAAATGAAGAGTTCAAGTTTAAAACAAATTCAGAGCTGAGTTTCCTCTCCTAACCTCTGCTCCGGTGCGCCCAGCAGACTCTCAGACACCTCCATGTAGCATGCTGCAGTCAGCATCCCCAGGACTGAGCTCATTAAACTCCTGGGGTCCCTGCCTTCAGCACCACTGTCTACGGCCCATCCACAGACTCGGACTCATCAGCCTTCACTCTCCTCTCTCTCACACACCAGGGCTGTCTTCTACAGGAAGAACTATCGTCATTGAAAACGACAGCAAACACTGCTAGGGAAGTACAAAGGAAAAAGCAAACGAAAGGCACAGCAGCTGAGGAGAAAAACCTCAGAGGAATAAGGAATCTTCGACATCACTACGCTACAGAACCACAGAAGGGCTGGTGTAAACCGCGCTAAGCCTGTGTTGTCCCACTGCTTGAATTACACTAGGTTTATTTTAGGATGATAATATGTTAAGTATTTCCCTTAAAACAGCAAATCATCCTCAACATTTCAGATTATTGACAATACAAATGGTTCATAATTTTTGAGCAAACAGTGTACACCTGGCATCTAACTTGTTCCTTTCCATACATTTCCCCAATAATTATTTTTTCCACCCAGTCTATTATAAAGAAGAAACTGAAGCCTACACAGTCGAGGCTCTCCTAAGACTGCCCAGCTGGTAGAGTCAGAATGGAAACCAGGCACTTGCTTCCACAGTGGCATACCTCATGACAAGGAGATGCTGCCTCCTTGACCAAAAATGGTGGTGACAGTTTTGAGAATTAAAACATCATTGGCCTGAATTCAGTCTAGAAACTTTATCCTTTAAATAGCATACTAGCTGAGATGAAGTATTTATCTAAAACTCTACATTATAAAATAATTAGACTATTTGTATTATTTTTATGAAGCATTTTTATAATTAGATCTTCAAAGAGAATCTGAAATTAGAGTTTCATTTAGAAGAAAAACATGGATTTCCAAAGTTTATTATAAACCAAAGGATAGAAAAGCTTTACATAAAAATGTCAGTTTTAGCTTCCACATTGTTGCTAGGAGTTTGGGATTAAAAGATACACATTATTATATATAAAATAGATAAGCAACAAAGACCTACTGTATACGACAGGAAACTATATTCAATGTCATAATAATGGAAGAGAATTTGAAAAAAATATATGTATGTATATGTATAACTGAATTGCTTTGCTGTATACCTGAAACTAACATTGTAAATCAACTACACTTCCATTAAAAAAAAATAAAAACAATACATAACTAGAAGAAAAAAAATCTAATGTCAGACCTATCACTGATGGTATATTATTAAAATAAGGAAATTAAAGTTAGTGGCACCAGGAAAAAAAAAAGGATGGAAACTCTATAGTGGAGAGATACATTGACTTCTTGTAAGACTCATTAAGACAGCATTTTATTTTTTGTTTGAGGGTGAGGCCCTAAGTTATTAAGTAGATTTGGGCATTTCTCCTTTAAGACTGTGAAAATTCAGAAAAGGAAATCTCAACCAGAATTGGAGTCAGGAAGGCCTGTAGAGGGAGTTCTCACACTCTACCTACCATTCGCCTTCAATTACCCCAACAGGAGGACATCAGTAACTGTCCCCAACAGTTGGAGACTACGGTGCACTCCCAGACAGGAAGTGCAACTACATTCCTATCCCAGCAGAAGGAAGGAAGACTTCCTTCCTGCCCAGCAACAAGCCAGCCAATGAGAAGCCATCATCACTTGACTTTTACTCTCCTCCAATGAACTTTCACTTCTTCCTTGCTAATGACTTCCTTTCCTTGTCCCACCCTCCTTACTATAAGATATAAAAGCCTTGCATGTCCCATAACCCCTCAGAGAATCTCTCTCTTTGCCAGATGAGATGTTGCTCGATTCGTGAATCATTTAACACAACCAGTTAGATCTTCAAATTTACTCAGCTGATTTTTTTTTTTAACATGACCAGCAGCAGAGAAGTGCTTGCCTTTGAAGTTTTGCTCTTGAATGCGATTCTGAGGTATGGCCATCGACTACAAACATTTGGAATTTCCTCTTACGTGATCAAAATGGTCCTATCAAGATAGGTAATCTTTAATTTCTCTTTCCAAAACTTGAATCTTCACATATTATATCATTTATTTGTTTACGGAGGACACTGACCTGTCAAAAAGCCTTGACCGGTCCACGTGTGTCCAGCGAATTCCATCAGTGTCAGTGAACCTTTTCTAGGTGTATCTGACTGTCGGAAGAAAAATAAAATGAGGCATGAGTTTTATTGTTTCAGATATTTTTAAAAATGAAAGTTACGGTTAACAGAGAACCTACCCAAAATGTATGGGTTGTGCTGGGCCTTGAAAACTGCTCCACAGTCAGAGATCTTTCTCGAAGAGGGGTTCCTTCTACACTGTCAGGAACCGCACTTAACACACGGTTTTGTGGATGCTTTCCTCTGAACTAAATGAAGGACAATATGTTCTTGTTTAAAATAAGTGCACTCCTTAAAAAGACAAAAGAAAATCTATACATGCTTCCATCACTCACTCGTTTATTCATTTGCTCACTTGCTTATTTGAAAACTTTCATTTAGAGATCGCTAAGCCTTTATGTTCCCTGCAGCTGAGATCTTTCCCTGTTTTATAAAACAGATACAGTTACTTGTATCAGAGTGAAGGGAGCTGTCCCTGTAAATCTGGGGGCATCTGGTTGTGCTTCCTGCGAGGAGCACACCTCCCCTAGACCTTTGGCGTCTGCTTGGCTGAGCTGAGCTCAGGCAAAGAACACACTGCCTCTACACTGCAGTGAACATGGTGAAGGTTACCTGTAAAAACGAGAGCTCGTAACACTGTGCTCGTAATCTATGCCAGGTGTTATCTGGACATCTGTAAATTCATTTAATCCTTGTAACAATTTTTTGAGGGAGCAGTCATTATTGCTCTTTTATAAATGAGAAAATTAAGGCTCAGGGAGATGAAGGATTCCAACACAGATCTCCCTGTCTCCTGACCTAACTTTCATGCTCTTTTCTTCACTACACCATCCTGACTGTCAGATATTTCCTTGGCACCTGGACTTTCTGATTTAGTTCTTGCCATGTTTTTATTTCACAAAACATTGAACTACCCCTCCACCACCTGTAAATTCTCACAAGCCATTTACTTTCAGGGAGCAGATTATGGACGCATTTTACACTACTGAGTTCATTTGGAAGTGCCCAAACTAGGTTTTGTTTGTTCGTTTGTTTTCCAACCAACTATGCAAATTGGTGCACTTAAAAATAATGAAATCTGTCTTACAGAAACAGGGCGAGATCCGGGAACCGCCGTATTCTGCTCAGCAGCCTCTGAGCCTATTGGGGGCAACCTGCTCCGAGGGGTCTGCACCGGTGGGGAGGGCCTGCGCTCCGTGCCAGTCTGCCTGCAAACACAGAGACGCGACCAGAGTGCCTGGGGCAGGGGCAGGGGCAGGGGCGGGGGCGGGGGCGGGGGGCGGACCCCACCGCGAAGCTCCTCGCCTTCCAGGGGAAATGCCAGGTAGGAGGAGCTGAGCCTCAGGAAGACGACTGTGGGCGGGGGACTGAGCTCCAGCTCAGGTCACCTCCGAGTTCAGCAAGGACCGGCAACCTGCATTTACCGAGAGCGCTCAGCTAAGCCGGCCATTGCCCGGAGCACAGAAGTTATCGGAGGTCTAGTTCTTCCTCTTAAGGAGATTACAAATTATCGAAAACAAGATGAAAACACATCCAATGATTAGAGTACAAGGCAATGCAGCTGGTATGACAGCGCTACGGTGTGTGGTTCCAAGTGTAAGCACTGCAGAAATTTAGGGAATGGAGCAATCAGTGAAGGATAAAATTAATTCTAAATGTGCAGGGCCAAGATGAGGAAAACTTACAAACCTTTGTGTAAGGCCAATAACGGGAGAGGTAAAATATGTTCTTTGTTTCGAAAACTAAATTTTGTGAAAATGCCAGTTATTCCTACATGTTAATAGATTTAATGCTGTGAGGCCCAATGTGATACTTTTTTAAAAATTTGACAACCAGATTGTAAAGTTTATTTGTCAGGATGGGTGAGTAAATTTTAATAAAAGAAGAGTAATGATGATAAGAGATGTTCCCTAACAAGTATTAACATTGAAAAATATCCAAATTAATGAACTATTTAGAAAGCATCCACATAAAATCTGATAGAGGATGCTTTGCCCGGAAGAAACAATAAACCTTAATTGACAAGCATCCTCTGTGACCTTTGGTTTGCCACGAGAGAGACAAGACTTACAGCTTTGTTCCCCTGAGAACTTCATCGCTGTACACATTGGGGGTTTTTATTCTCTGTGAGTCTGCAGTAAGAGAAGGCAGCCTCCTGTGCGCCGGTGTTTTCTTCGCAGACGTCTGTAGTCCGCGAGCATCCCAGACGCGCCCCTGACGGGGCCGTGCCGAGGAGAGAGCAGTGGCCCCCACACCCAGCGATCTGTCCTCTTGCTCAGTCCTGGGGGAGGGAAATCAGGTTCATTACTCAGAGGAAAGTTCTGTGAGAACAGAGTGCAGGCCACGTGTACGCCTTGCTGGACTTTGTCTAGGACAGCGCCTGGCCTACAGATCACAGTCCTGTTTGTTGCATGAATGGACAGACTATCATTTCCAGTTCCATTTTAATTTCTGTGAAGAATCATCCGCAGGGAAAAAAGAGCTAAGTTTCTCACTGTTTGTAATCAAACAATACGGCCATAAGATTAAGAATTGACAGCTACATTCCCCTCTTATCTGCCCCAACCTAACAGTAACTGTTTCGTGGTTGATATTAGAGTAGCATGGGTTTTTTTCAAATTATAGTTGATTTACAATTTAAAAGTTTTTTTAAAATTTTATGTATGTATATATGTATGTATGTATGTATGTATAGAATAGCGTGGTTTTGCTCTTACACATCGGCCGTGCCCTCCCCTGGCTGTGCTCAGGCACATCCGGAGTGTGGGATTAAATGCGATTCTCACTATCTTGCCCTCTGTAGTATTTGGTGCTCAGGTGCACCCAGCATAGGGAAGAAACTGGGCAATTATTTTTAATACGTACTGTGTTCTATCTGCAAAATAGGTAGATCTCTGCTGAAGCGGTTTTGCTTGAATTGTCATCACACCATTCAAGTCACTATAAAAATTGTTGGAGAAGCGATGAAACTGAGAAAAATAAAAACAATAAAAATTAAAAAGCATCCGGGGCCATGGTGGTTCCTGACGCCCATCACGAATCCACAGGAGACACTTAAACTGGCTAATTTGTGGAATCTTTACACTCGGGATAATGATTCCTACTTCACAGAGTTCTTGGGAGAATTAAATTAGATAACCTTGGTGAAAGCACAAAGTAAGGGCTAGATAATGATTAAATTCCTATTTGGCCCCAAAATATGGCCAACTAAGATTTAAAATCATATTTAGATTTAGGCAAATGGGATTCTGAAACTAGAATTCTAGTTCGAGAAAAATGTGGTGACCATAATCACATTTTCCTCATACTGAGTATATAAAACAGTAAATGTTCAAGGAATAAATTAAGACATATTATAATTACCACCGAAATGCTTTGACTATTTCAAAATAAACTCTACTAGTATTTTATTTTTACTTTTAACTTTGGTGCCCATTCTCTTCCTTTTAACATTTATCCAAATGAAAACAACAAAACAGTTGTAAAAAGCATTTTAAAAAATCATAAAAAAACATAGAAACAACCAAAAAATCTGTAAAAAAAAAAAAAAAAACTCCTTAGATTTTTAAATTTTCCATTTTTTTCAAGTGTATTTATATTGCCTGAGAGTTAAA
Organism: Camelus dromedarius; assembly: GCF_036321535.1. Taxonomy (NCBI): domain Eukaryota; kingdom Metazoa; phylum Chordata; class Mammalia; order Artiodactyla; family Camelidae; genus Camelus; species Camelus dromedarius. The sequence continues at coordinate 25,277,378 of NC_087457.1, forward strand.
GGTTCTTTTCTATCTTGTCCTCAACTGTTCATTTTTGTGGTTTATAGTTCATATTAAAAAAATTTTTTTTTAATTTTTAGTAGAAGTGCTGGGGATTGAACTCAAGACTTCTTGCATGCTAAGAACACACTCTAATGAGACAGGAAGGGGGCAGGGCACAGCCATTCAAGGAATGCTACAGCAATTAACATCAAAATGGTGAAAGATTCAACCCCCAGTAGGCCTTGAGGCTCAAGATGATGAGAGATTTAACTTCTAGCAAATCTTAAGCTTCATTATAAGCTCATTGTAATATATTAACATGGTGAATAACACGCCCACAGGCGCCATGGCAGTCCCAAGGTTAGCCTCAAAAGGTCAAAGAGTGGAAAATGGCCAACTTCCTGGAAATCCCAGCCCCTTCCTCAGGCTAGTTAGACTAGTCCTTCCACTTATTAGCATATGAAGCCACTGAGCCCATAAAAACTGGCAACACGGTGCCCTCTCTCTCTCCCTCTTCGGAGACGGCCCACACTCTGTCTATGGAATGTGTACCTACTTTTAATCTGAGCACCCGAACCCCACACCTCGTGGCCTTTCTCTTGCCTTTCAATGTATCTCTCTGAATAAACCTACCTTTACTCAACTGTGGCTCGCTTTTTAATTCTTTCCTGTGTGAAGCCAAGGACCCACACTTGTCAGGGCAGGTCCCAGGAGCTCAACCGAAGCCTGGGACACAGCCCTCCTCGCGCCCCACATCCGTTTTTTCTGTATCACTACCATGGAGCTACATCCTCCACCCCATACTCCATATTTTAATATGAAAAGTGGACAATACTGTTGAGCCTGTCAGAGCCACCTAAAGAGACCAAAAAATACAATAAGCTGGTAGCAATTCCAAAAGTTTCTTTTGAACAGCACAAGTGAAGAAGGTGCTTTGGAAAGCCCTTAACGGTGGAGGCTGAAGCAAGCCCAGCAGGCGTCTCTGAAACCGCTGCTCCCTGAACCGCCTGCCCTCCTGCTCTGCCGTGGAATATTTCTGCCCCTGCCTTGTCATCCTCCCTTTTCTTTTTCAGCTTAATAAATCCTGCCTATCATTTAGGATTTAATTCACATATTATTCTACTTTCGGACGGGTATGCTATTTTTCCTCTGAACTCCCCAGCACTTAGGAGCCAAAGGACCTCTAATTACAATATATAATGGAATACAATGTGATATGATATATAATTAGCATCTTATTATAATAATAAAGGCTAACATGATGAAATGTCTTGCTCTGTGAACCCAAGGTATACTCACTGACTGAGTCTTTTATCAGTTTGGTAGGAGAACAGGAAAACATCTGTAACCTTCAAACTGGCTAGAAATATTGGGGGAAAGCATTTTTTTTCTCTTCAAAACTATGGAAACAGCTCTACATCTCAAAGCAGGTGGAAAGTCTCAGATCTGAGTGTCCCTACTCTATTTAATATTCTATTAAACTCCATGAAACAATTATTTTAAAATTTTGATCTTCTTGGCCAACAGACCCAAATTATCTTGCTAACAGAATATAACAGAATGGCACTGTTGACAAACGGAGGCCAGAGAGATAAAGATTGAAGGAAAAAGAGAGAGAGAGTGTGGAAAAGCATCTACCTGAGGTGGATTAAGATAAGAAGCCAGGGGTATGCTTCGAGTTTCAGAGCTTCTGGACGGGGGAACACTTGTGACTTCGGCGTTGACACGGGAAATGACGACAGGTGGAGATTTATTCTCAGCTACCTTCAGTTTTTCTTTCTGTTTTTTTCCTTCTGTGCCAAGAGAAAAAGCAACATTATTAAGAAACATACTATCTAATACATGCACCTAAAATCCACTGTTCCAGGAGAATATTCGTTCTTCAAATACCACGAGTCTGCTGTGGCCACGAGTCTTGCTACAGAGAGGAGACCCTATAGAGCAACGGGCTGATGTGACACTTTCTCGAGAGCACAGAGCGAAATGCCTGTCACATCAGTGTAGGTAGAAAAATCAAGATTATACACCGGGGCAAGAAAGATTCTTGGTATTTTATAATATCCCAATTAATTCCTTTGATTGGAAAAAGTAGTATTTAAATTAACATGATTATTACTCTCTTGTACAAACTGGTTAACACTAGTCACTTCTTGACAGTTCTGTAGTTTGCTTCTCCTCAATTTCAAGTAGTTTAGAAAACATGTTACATAGGTAAATGAAACGATTATTAATTAGCTTTGTTTACATTTTATTTTATAAATAATGTCATCTATAATTAAAAACCAGTACAACATTTCTAGGGATTAATTAGGTAATTTTTTTAACCACAATTTTAAAAGTGACTTCTAGCTTCTTTCTTGTATAGTTCTGTGTTTTTTTCCAGGAGTGACTCTATATGATTTTTATAGCTCAAAAAAACCATAATGTCCTTTTTGAAGTGATTAGAGATCATTTTTGAATAAAGGCAGAAAACCCCATCCCTTCTCACCCCACTCATGTCCTAGGGTTGGCCAAGCTGGTGGGGCAGGAAGCTGAGGAACAGGTGTTACTTCTTCATTAAGCCAAATTCTACAAAGTAAGTACCTGCGAGTGTAACTTCCCAGTTTTTTCTAATCAGCTTTCCCAGTATTTCTACCACATTTGTCCAGACGTGATCAAACACTTCTGCAGCCACCGCATCTCTGAGACAGTCGTGCGGGGACACGGGAGGAAGTCCATGTTTACGCTGCGTCCGGTGATGCCGAGCTGACTTCTGTTCAAGACAGTCCTCATCACTAAGGACAAAACCCATTCTAATTACTGACATATCAACGGTTAAAGTTAAAATAACGCTGTCTTTCTACCTATCCAACATGCATGCATACATATACGTTAAACACATATAAATAAACCTAACTTTTTTTTTCCAACAGCACTTTGTTAGTTTTTAATGGACCAACTTTCAATCAGGAGGCAAATTTTTTATTATACAGTATTTATAGCTTTTGTCTAAGAACCAAATAGGCATTTAGTGCAGAGACTGGACCTTCCCCTTTGCCCACCTGGGCAGCCGGGCTTGGGGCACGGGGAGCCCCCTGGGGAACAAAGGCCACTAGTAACCTTGTCTGCTTTCGACAACACGCTGAACACAATTCTTTGTTTCTGTCTGTGCCTCACTGTCAGTACGAAAGGGGAGCCCCGCTTCACATCTCCACTTCCTGCCAGGAATCTAAAAACTTCGGGGAGCATGTGACTCTCAAAAGAATACAAAATCTTTTGGACAAGTGAAAAATTCACAACACACTGAATGAACATATACTCAAAATACATGCCAAATAAATAAATACTAGTGTACTAAGTCAATGTCAATGTCAAATAAAATTCCATTTACTCTTCTTTTCTGTCAAAAGCGAAATACTCTTCAATCTTTCCATCCACATCATAAACCTCTTCTTCCAGGGATGAACGTGCCGTCAGATCAGTAACCCCTGTGCCGTGAGGACCGGGCAGGGAAGGGGCTGAGAGCACTGCAGGGACTACATGGGAGCCGGAGATGCACAGCCTATGGGAAAATCAGATTCTCCATGAGGGTTTGTGGAACCTCAACAACATAATGTTTACACCATCATTACAGGTTTTTACAATTATCCATAAAGCCACAGAATTCCAAATTTTAAAAATCACTAAATATCACATTTGACAAAAGCCATATATTTAAAAGCAACATTTTAACGCAGGCATCATTAAAAAATTTTGAGGGCTTCTTAAAAGTCTAAATTATTCTACGAGTTTGTATCCTCTTTGATGTAATGACAGGGACGTCGTGGCCCAGTCCCAAATATGTATGAATGGCATAGAGGGATTTACCAAAATCTGTTCGTGAGCACAAGAAAATGGAATGGAGCTTTATTTCTTCTGCTACTGCCCTGGGGCTTAGGATCCACCCCAATGAGGCAGTTTTTGCTTTTGCATCTAGCCTGCCTTTCAGAGTCTTTGAAACAACAATTTAGAAGTTAACTTCCTTGTTATTTGTGTTACACACATCATCATCATCATCAATTTAGAATCAGAAGCATCTTGGGTAAAAAAAAAAATGCTCTGTACCTCCTGCCTGTCACTGAAATCTAAATTTCCAGTTTGGTTGAGCCAAGGCTTGCGGCTGAGATAGACATGAAAAAGCACAACTAAAATGCAATTTAAAACACTTTTCAAAAGCAACTTCTAGGAACATACTCTCTGACATTGCTCCTGTGTGCACAGGCATCAAAGGAGGGTTTGTGGACGGCAGAACCAGGCTCGCTGCCCTGGAAGTGCTGGACCCCTTCATCAGTGGGCGGGATGAGCTGTTTCCCCAATAGTCTGTAAGTGCAAAAAAAAGAGAAATTAGTATTTCTGATTGGAAAGGGAAAGATGTTTTCCCATTTTAAACGCTGGTAAAAGAATCTTCTGAAGAAGCATGTATGAAGCAATAAGGTAGAGTTAGGTAGGTACGTGAGCAGTGCAACGGGATCCCAGGAAAAGCACAGGCTTTGAGGAAGAAGGACGGACTGTTCTTGCAACTGAAGAAAAGACTTGAGACAAAGCTTTCAGGCTCCCTGAGCCGCTGACTTCACCTGTTTGATTTTACATGCAAGGCAGACTAACAGTTCCCTTGTAGGACTGAGTGGCTTAGAGATAATGTGATCGGATTCAGACAACTCGGGCACACAGAAGCTCTCTGTAAACGTTAGCTAATATACACACAATGAAGAAAGATATATAAATATATATATAATTGGCCTCTGGTCCTTGTCATCTTTTCTTTTTTTCCAGCCTCCCCTCCGTCACTTTTATGTGAACTATGTAAGGCAGTGGTGAGAGGGGCAGGTCTGAGTTCTGGGATTTCGGGTCAGTGCACCAGGATGCTAGGATCCACTGTTAACATCCAGTGAACACATTATAGTATCTAGGGCAGGGGCTTATGAAGGACTGAAGAGGAACAATGAAAAACCTAGTGAGTCAAGATTTTTTTTTAAAAAAAGCTACCTAGTTGAGATAATCAGACCTATCAACATTTGTATGAATGTTCCCATTTATTCTCTCTGGATACAACACAGGGGAACTTCAGATACTGACAAGGATTTTTTTCTTCTAAGAAGGTTTGACTGAGTAGTTGAAGGAAGATGACCTTCACACCCAATCTATAGTCTTCATCTTTGATACAAAAAGTAGATGACCCTTCCTACATAAGGCATCGATTGGTCAGGTGGTAAGATTCATCTATCCAACCGTTCAGCCAATAACTGTTCCTCCCCCCACCCCACTCCAAGCACTGCTCTGGGCACTGAGGACAGACACGCTGCTCACATGTCAGCGAGTGAGAAGGCAAAGGGGAACGTCCGCCATTCCTCCCTTCCTGCACTGTGATGTGTGCAATGCCTTTCTGGGGACAGAAAGCTAGATTTGCTGCTTCTCACAAATGAAAATGCACTTGAGTATTGGCATGTCTCCAGATTTCCTCAAACACTGTTTCAAAGGATGTGATTTCTCAGTAAGGGACACGTGTTCTAGATACATATTTTGACAGGGCCAGTGCTTTCACTCAAAATATACCAATTTAGTCAACAGGTGGGGAGTGAGCAGTTCCTAAACGAATTCTGCAGAGTGACTATGAACAGCCTCCTTACCTCAGATGGAGGGACCTCCTTGCCCACTCACTGCATTCAGCCAGCAGATTCTGCGTCTGAGGGCTTACTTTCCCTTCAAATAACATTTCCTCGACCTCCCAGAATAACTGCTGTACTTTCTGTGTGTTGGCTTTGTCAAACTCCTAAAATAAAAATGCACATTTACTTACAAGACCAGAAGCTGTAAATACGGGCTTCAGAATCAATGATATGTACAAATTTATATAGGAGGGACTATGACATGAATAAAAACCAGTTATGCCAGTGCTGCAATTTTTACTCTTCTGATAAATTACATCCCGCTCTGAGACTCAGCTTCCTTAACTACTAATTGAGATTATTTCTATGACACCAGTTATGAGACTTATTCAGGTTTTTACACAGACATGTTACAGGGATAGACATACACACTGACGCAAATGTTGCTGTAGATACGCATACACACACCTAGATATCTAAGCACACACGTGCACACATATGTGTACACAGACACGTGTCCCTCACATCGCTGTGACACACCTAAACCCTTCTGCAAAATACAAGCTATTTTTTTTTCTGATGATCATGACACTGAAAAGGAAAATTGCTTTTATAGGAAGGGCGGTTCATCTTCTTTTAATCAATGAAACAAACAAACAAAAACCTTAGGTAACTTAGGAGATGAGGCCAGAGTATTCATTTTTCCTGTCTGGCCCTGAGACTGAATCTAACTCACAACTGAGAGCAACCAAGGGCCTATTCAGCCTGACAAACCTGATCCAAAATGGTCAATTCAGGGTGATTTTCACAGAATGTGATTCAATGTCTTCCGTGTTACTTCTTCCCCCAAACTGATAATAAACTAGATTCCCATATTGCTGGGGAGTTGAAGTATCTCTTTTGAAAAGCAAATAAGGAGAAAACTCAGAAGAATGTTTGCTTCTGAGGAGGGGACTGAGGGGCTGGGGTGGGGAAAAGGGCTAATTTTCATTTTCCTATCCTTGGCGTTTTGTCGCTTTTGCAAATATTATCAAAAAGTAAACAAAAGTTTTCAAATCCAAAGCAAACTTTAATGCTTAGGGGCTGGATTAATTTAAATTCTATAAATGGAAGTCATAAGACTCTCTCCGGATAATTACGTGGAAATTTGTATTAAATGAATCCCAGAATCCGGACAGTTTGAAGACTGGTCCTCAGCCTTCCTCCTATCTGCGCACTTAACGGAGAAAGAGCGTGAGTGGAGGTGGACAGGAGGGGCGTGCGGGTGGGCGCTGTTTATTTCCAACAGCCCCTTGTTGGAAAAGGGCCCGAGAGGCTGGGAGCCGGCCCCCCTGCAGAGCGGTGTCCCCGCGGCCCTCTCTCCCTCCCGCCGCCTTGAGAACCGCGGTGTAAAACCAGCCCGGGAGCGGAGCCATCGGCGTGTGCAGGGAGGGGCGGAGAGCTGCTGCAAAGAAAGCAAAGAATCCAGGTCACAAACAAGACAAGAGCCGGGGTCAGAACACCCGAGGTGCTAGGGTGCAGACTTCCACAGCCGCCCCGGCGTCACAGAAGACTGTGTCCCGGAATTCTCAGGGACACTTGCCGGGAGGAAGAGCTCGGAAACCGCGCAATCACAGAGATTTGGCCGCAGCCTTAGCTGTCGGCTAAAGTCTCACCCAGCTGAGTCCCACTCTCAACAAAAACAGGATTAAAGTGAATAGCTTCCGCTAGGGTTAGAAGTAAAATATCTGATTTAAGAATATTCAGGGGAAATTCCCTAATCATGGCGATTTTTTGTTTACAGCTTTTATTTTTCCCCAATTTTTCTCTTATTCATGTTCCTCATTGTCAGAGTCTCTCCTGAATTTCCAACCATAGTTATTACACAAGAAATCATATATAACAAACTGAAGGAGAGGGTTGGAAGGTGGGATAAAACCAAAACTATCAACAGCTAAGTCTCTGGGTTATGAAATTATGGGTGATTTTTATTTTTCCTTAGTGTTTCTGTATTTTTAATTTTTTGTGTGACACGTTAATGTTTTTAAATGTATGTCTATGCATGTGTGTACTAGGTAATGATTTTAAAATTGGTGAAAAGATTTTTTTTAAATAAGAAAGCAAGTCATCATTATAAATTGTAATCATGGGATTATCCAAAGTTTTCTGAGACATACATCATCTCTCCAAGAGTAAACGGAGATCCTCTCCGTAGATAAGCCAGTGGTTGAACTCTGTGTCCCAGACCCAGACCAAGAGTTGGCGCCTTCTGTGGGTGTGGGGCTGCCACTTGATGAAAATGATGACACGGAGTCACTGCAGGAAGAAATGGAAAATAAATAACATTTACTGGGAAGAGGTGTATATACTGAGGACTGGCTTTACCTCTCTGAGCCTACGTTCTCTTTCTTTAAATATATTGGTTAATTTTCACAGTGCTCTGATTTTAGAAGATGTATGCAGTGCAACATTTCACTAGGCTAAAAATAAAATTGCTTTTTTTCCCCTCACTTTTACAAGTTCACGGCCTGTCAGTGACTTTGAGTTCACGCCCATCAGTGACTTTGTGTCCCGCATTTGTGATGGGCATGTTTTGATTTGCAATAGGAAGCATTAAACAGGCTAATTCTTACCTGGTGTATTTATCAATGGCTTTCTGTACATTTCTTGTAAAATGTGTAGGTAAAGGATCTTTGCTTTTTTCAGCAAAACTCTGCTTTCCAGATCCTTCTGACAGTCCTCTTCTGAAAAAATAAAATATGAAAAGTATCTGTACGACATAATTTTACTAAGACATTTAAAATTCCCTTTTGTAGAAAGTTGTCCCTCTCCTCCTGCCATGCCCCCCTAAACACACATGTGCGTTCCCACGCGGGCGCGCTCCCGCGGGCACACACACGCCCCTCAGGACATCAAGGTCTAGGACTCTACCATTTTTATTTTTCTTAGAATCAAGGATGTCATCAACCTAGACACCTTTATGTAAACTGGAAAAAAGCAACTTGTGACTCCACCAGACTGGTCAAAGTTGCCCAAAACCTAGGTGGGTAAAGCCTCACTCTAAAACTTGGCAACTGAAAGTGAGCTGGGTTTCAGGTCCCGCCTGTCCCTCGACCAGGCGCCCTTATGCTTACAAAAGCCAGTCAGCCTTGGGGGAGGGCAAAGCTCAGTGGCAGAGCACATGCTTAGCATGCGTGAGGTCCTGGGTTCAATCCTCAGTAGCTCCATCAAATAAATAGACCTAATTACCCCCCAAAAAGCCAAATAAACACAAAAAGTTTTAAGCCAATCAGCCTTGTGCGCGCACACACAATTATTCCATGTTAATTGTGAAATAATATCAAATTCTTTTGAATTACTAAACACATAAATAAATCAAAGAAATAGCTGAAACACACAAGCAATAGTGCACTTTAGTTTGGTGGCGTAGCCTGATTTGCAGGGAGTTTAAAAATATTAAAATGAATGGAAAACTGAAACAGAAGAAATTTCTCAATTTCTAATAAGGTATTAAACCTGGCTGGTGCAGCCCAGTTAGTGTTAATCATTAAACTGCCCTTTCAATGGACCTCATAAAACATTTACTTTCCTCTAGTCAAAATACTTTCTTAACGTTTAACTGTAAACAACTTATGTTCATTTATAGAAATCATATTTTCCCATACAAATAACATATTTTATATTAACTTAAAATATGGTAGTCATTTGGGGAAAAAAAGTCAACTTTCAATATTTTTAACAGGGACACCACTCCAGCATTCATTTTAAAAGTTTGCTTTTGCTTTTAAATGGTACCTAATTTTCAACATTTGTATTTCTGAATGTAAATGGAGTTTTAAAAAATATTAATATAAGAGAATCAATTTTGCCCTTAGTTATATACCTACAGTACTCTACAACAAAGGGAATTTTAAGAACAAATTAATTACTATAAACAGAGGGTAGTGAGAACCTCTCACATATATGTCTTTACAAGAGAGAATAACAGAATTATATGATTTTTTTCCCCTGTCTTTATTGCTCAGTAGTCTTAAGTACAACTAAGCAATTCTGAGAGTAAAGGTAGCAGAGAAAAGAATAGAGGACAAGCTTTTATGCTAATAAACTACTTTACCTCTCACCCTATTCAGGTGTTTCAAAATCATCAATTATTTGTCGTTTCCATGTGACTCAACAATTCCAGATAAACATTAAAATACTTAACGACATAAAAGAGGCATCCAACAGATCTGCTTTGAATGTTACAAAATATATACTGGTATAGGAGTTAATTTGCCTGTCATTAAGAAAGAATTTTAAATCTCAGGTGGTGAGTTAGATAAAATAATGTTTCTTTGCCATATTTATAGAATAATAACCCAGATTAGAATCTTGCTCTGCCACCAACAGGCTGTGTGCTTGAGCAAGTTACTTCTCCTGCTGTTTGAGACTCAAATTAATGTAAAGTGCCCGCATAACCAGGCGAGATGAATCGGGTTACTCTTACTGCTGTTACTGGTAGCACTTGCCACTCGATAAAAACAGTCTTCTTGCTTCTTTGCGCCTCTCACGGCATTTCCTATCATATACATCTCTTTGCTGCTTTAGTTTTTTATTGGGATGACCTTGACACTTCGTTAGTATTTTCTATCTGTAGCACCTAAAATACTGCCTGTCACCTAGAGATGCTCTACGTTTGTTGAACGAATCAAAAGGCAACGATTAAATTAGGGCCTCGAACAAAGAATGTGCTTTTGCTTACTCTGAATGTCCATGCTTAATACAAAAGATGACGTTGTGACCGAACATGGAAATATCCTCCACATTTAAGACATTTCTGGAGTTTTTTTTTTTAATCCTTTATAAAGAAGGAAAAGCCACAGCTCTTAGCATAGCTGATATTTCCAAAAATGACTTTTACAACCAAATAGACCTTTAATCCACTCACGTCCACCTTGCTTGCTTCGAGCTCCCCTTCTGCCTTATATGCAGCTTGAAAACGAAATTCACTAACCAGACTCATGCCAGCTTGTTTTGTTTTCAATGAACAGTCATTTCTTCCTTCAGATAATTCACCCTTTTTCTAAGAGAGGAGGAAGGAGACCTTTCAGACTAAGAAGAAAGTCATGTACAAAATGGAAAAATGAATTCCTCTCTTCACATTTTACCATACCCTTGCAAAGATCAACGCTCCCACCCACTTCCAAGTGTGGATGAGGACAGGGGTCTTCAACATTCAGGGATGGTGGTGGCAGTAGTGTGAGAGTGCGTGTCGGGTGGGGGGTATTACTATAAAACAGATGTCTGAAAACACTATCTACTTCCACACCATTTCTCCAGCTTTTTCCTCCTCTGTTCTTCATATCCTCATCTCCTTCAAAGTTTCCATATTTCTGTAGAATGTATTAAACTTCAGAGTTCAGCTTACTAACATATAGATTTGACCACAAAGTTCAGAGGAATTCTAAAGAAGAATTTGACCACACACCACACCCCCCACCGCCAAACCCTATGACGGCCCAAGGTCACAAAAAACAATAAGGCTGGAGCTAGTCCCAGGACTCTAGCCATTTGACCTGGATGTCTCTTCAGAAACCATGAGTTACTGACAATGTCAGCTAAGAACAGAATGCTAGAACTTGCCTTTTTTCTTTGT